>NC_062573.1:89462426-89806593 GCF_022837055.1 Prionailurus viverrinus
TGGCCTCAGACCTGACTCAGAAAGACCAGACACTCCCTCCGTCTCCTGAAAAGGCTGCTGGGGTGCCGCCGGCCCCTGCCCTGTGCCCCCATAACGCCGGGTGTCTGGACCGGCGAAACGGAGGGTCTGCCGGGGTGCCGGGCCGACTGCTGAGCACGGGAAGTCAAGACGCTTAGCCCAGGAGCCGAAGTCCGGGCGGGCAGAATTTGGGGGTGTCGAGTCACCCCCCCCAACATCAGCAGAGGTGAACTGAGGGGTGAGGACAGCGTGAAGGGGACGTACAACCCCCCCCCCCCAACACGTGAGCAGGCCGGCCACGTGCGGGCAGGTGGGCGTCGGGGGGAGATGCAGGGTGGGGCTGGGCTCGGGGACCACGGGGGGCGCGGGGATGGGTGGGGGCGGGGGGCCGGGGTGGGGAGCGCCCAGCTAGCGGTCCTCGCGGACCGGCCGGATCTTCATCTCGGAGAACTTGAGCGAGTACTGCCAGCCGGTCCAGGAGGACCACTCGATGCCGTCGGCGTAGGAGGCGTGCGCGCCCCGCAGGTACTGCCCGTTCAGGTTGGACGTGTGGCAGTTGCGGTACCACCAGGCGCCGCGGTAGAAGGCGGCGCAGTTGTTCTCCGAGTGGTCACTGTCGCGGTCCTTGGTGGTGAACCTCATGCCGCTGTGCTTCAGGAGGGAGTCCCCTGCGCAGGCGCAGACACAGACGCACGCCGCTGCGTCCTCAGGGCGCCTCCCCTGGACGTGCGCGGTGGCGCACGTGTGCCCCCGCTGTGCGCGCACGTCTGTCCCACCACACCCGGGAGCCTGTGCGGCTCGCGTGCGCCCACGGTGCCGCCCTGGGGGTCCCCGGGCTGTCCCTGGGTCCTGGCCGTCTCTGTCCCTTCTCCCAGCTTCTTCACGCGCTCCCTCTCCTTGCCCTCCTGCCTCCGCCTCAGAAGAGAAACCCAGCCCAGAGAGGTGCAGCCACCACACTTTAGAGGCCCAGCAGAACACAAGCCCCGGGTGTCCTGCTGCCTGGCTCGAGGCTCCCTTTGCCCGTCTGCCAAATGGGTGAACGGTTCGGGCCCCGGTGCTCTGTGTTGCCGGGATGGGGGCCAGGCGGGACTTGAAGGTGGAGGTCAGAAGCACTGGGCCTGGGGCTTCTTTGACCGCCTGAGTGGGGAGACTGGTGGGCGTCCCCCCACACCTGCCCTCCCTTTTCCCTGCTGCCGCCCCGGGGTCCCACCTGCAGTGCCCGAGTAGTCGGCCACGGTGAGCGGGTAGCCGTCTTCCTCCGGGTCCACGGAGAACAAGCCCACGCCAAAGCTCCCGTAGCGGGCGTAGGCCGTGCCGTTCTCGAAGTCCTCGAGGTCCACGTGGAGCTCGTAGGCGGCCTGCGTGGTCAGAGCGTGGATCCTCCTGAGCCCTGGAGTCGGGGAGGGAAGGGCAGACGTGGGGGGAGGGGCTCACAAGGTGACCCCCGCGGGAGGGAACTGGGGCGACCCGAGAGCCGAGGGCACGCGGCTCGGGCCAGCCTGTGTTTGGCAACAAACCGAGGACCGACCATTTCTCGTGTTTGGTTTTCTCTGTCGGGCTTTAAGTCGGGCTCTGCTTTCCAAACGTTTGAGTGGAAGGTCAGTAGAAAGACTGTAGGTTTCAGAAGGAACCCGGAAAATCTGGGTTGGGGGTGGCGACCCCCCTCATCCTCTCTCCCACTCAGGGCTCCGGCGGGAAAGGATCTGGGACTCGTATGTATCTCCCTGAACCTGGCCTCTGAGACTTTGCACATGCTGTTCCCTCTGCCTGGGACACTCGTCCCTACTCCCCCACGTTATGCTCTGCTCGTTTTCAGGCCGCACCCGGGGAAGGCTGCCTGGCCTCCTGTCTGGGTCGAGGACCTCTGCCAACCCAGCTGCTCCCCCCGTTGGTGTGTATCATTCTGTGCCCCCGAGGCCTGCCCCCCACCGTGGAAGCTCCAGGAGAGCAACGGACTGTCCCGTTCACGCTGAATCCCGGCATGTGAGCGGGGCTCCGTCCACCATAGGTGCTCAATAAATGCTGCCTTAGCGGCTGAGCGGAGAAGTGGGAGGGCTGAGTCTCCTGCTGTCTCCAGGGCCTGGCCCTGTACCTGCCCCCACACCCCCATCGTCCTGCGCCCTCCCTCCCTCCCACACACTCACATTCAAGGTGCTTCCCTGACACTTTGATTACCTCTTGATTACCAGGGCGTTTAATTAAAATTACAACTTATCAGCATCGAGTGACACTTCATCAGCCTCTCCCTCCTGAGCTCCAAACCCATCGGTGGGGCCGGGGTGTGCAAGCTAACGGGGCGAGAAGGCTGGGCGGACCCTCCCCCAGCGAGGCCGGAGGGAAGCCTGGGTCCCACGGTCTAGGTCGGGGGCACAGGAGAAGCCGCCGTGACGTCGCCACGAGCCACGGCAGACCCCGCCCGCCCTACTCTCCCGGGACCTGCCCAGGACCGGGCTCTGAGAACAGAAGGGTCTCGTCTCCCTGCCTCTCTCTGCTCTGCTCTGCTCCCCCCACCCCCGGGCTGGAGTTTCAGAGCAAGCCGCTGTCCCTCTCTCGGGGCCCCGGCTTGTACATCTGCGGAGTGGGCCTCACGGGGCTGAGATGAAGGGCCGGGAGGGTTCCGCAAGCTGTAAGGGCAGGGGCGACAACAGCCACCAGCTGGACGGCACTTACGAATGCCGGGCACCGTTCCGAGCACTTCTCGGGGGTTAATGAATCCAGCAGAATTAGAATGAGCCCAATTTAATTAAAGAATCCCTGTACAGCTCTTAGAACAGCGCCTGGCCCGCTGCACACGTTACCCGGGTGTCTGCTGCTCCTGCTGTCATGATCAACGAGGCAGGGGCTTCATTATCCCTATTTTACAGGTGAGAAAAATGAGGCACAGAGAGGTTAAGGTGCGGGCCCAGGTCACCCAGCTGGTAAGTGGCAGAGCTAGGAGTTGAACCCAGGCAGACTGGCCCAGACGCCCTGCCCTTACCCAGTTCTTGTCCGAGACGGATCATCGGCTCCAGGGACAGGGCAAGAGGGAGACCAGCCTGGCAGGGACGCTGGGGAACCCCTTTTCCCCATCACTGAGTGGTGGCTGGTGCCCAAAGGCCCACATTTGGCCCATCATTCCTCTGGGCTAAGCTGGACGGGCCATCCCAGCGCCCGTGAGGGGCCCCTGGGCAGGGTGCCCTGGAGGAGGGGCCGGGTGGGGGCTGCGGGGTTCCTCTGCCGTCTCCACCCCCTTGCTCTCCCTCTCTCTTTCTGTGTTTCTGCAGCCCCTGCAGAAATCCTGACCTGCCGGGACACTCCCGCCCCCCTGTCCCGCCCCCGGCCGCCTCGCTGGGCCCCTGGATGGTGAGCTGAGATCGGGGCCCCCATCGCCATCAAAGCTGGAGGAAGAGGCGGCTGGGGGGTTAAAAGAGAGAGGAAGGGGCGCCTGGGGGGGCCCAGCCGGTTGACCGACTTCGGCTCAGGTCACGATCTCACGGTGTGTGAGTTCGAGCCTCGAGTCGGGCTCTGTGCTGACGGCTCAGAGCCTGGAGCCTGTTTCGGATTCTGTGTCTCCCTCTCTGACCCTCCCCCGTTCGTGCTCTGTCTCTCTCTGTCTCAAAAATAAATAAACGTTAAAAAAAAATTAAAAACAAAAAAAAGAGAGAGGAAAAATACTCAGACCTCCAACCCTCATATCGTCACCCCGAACAAACTCCCAGATGGGTTACGGATCCGCACCTAATACAAACACTAAAGAAAAAAAATTTTTTTTGTTAAGATAGGAGACATTTTTAGAAAACCGGGAGGGGAAAGCAGGGCCTCAAGCCCAGAGGATAGGAAGGAAAAAACTGGCAAGAATTGGCTACATAAAAATTTAAAACATCTAGGAAATCAGCAATAATTTAACAACAGCAACAAAAAAGCAGCCAAAAGACAAATGACTGGAAGTAAATACGTATCATGTGCATCTGACAAAGAATCAATAACCTTAATATATAAAGAGCTCCCATAACTCAATAGGAGAAGACAAAACCCTGGATGAAAGGGGACAGGGGAGTGTGGCAAAGCAGAGGGAGGGAACAGCCAGGGCGGTAGAGGGCTACGTTGACATTCTCCTCAGGGCTCCCTGTCTGCCAGGAGCTAATCAAGGCCCTGCTTAAATGCTTCCTCCCGAAGCTTCGGTGGCTGCTGATAGATTTCAATTAAGATGCCGTGAGGGCAGGGTCACCAACGCTGCTCTAAGGGGGTGGGTGGTGATATGGAAACAGCCCCCCCCCCCCCCAGCTACTCCCTGTCTTTACGCAACCACCTGGGGGCGGGGCGGGGCCGAGGGACCGGGAAAGGGTCTCCCACCTAGAAGCTTCTCTCCCCCGGCCCCTATCCCGCCCCTGCTCTCATTCACTCAGTTCAGGGTATACTTTAAAGCTCGTGAATCCTGCCCAGGCGTCCTCCGCCCCAACACACACACACACACACACACACACACCCCACTCTTTCTGGACCTCGGGTTCCTCACCCATAAAAGGGGAGGACAGCAGTGCAGCTGTGAGGGTGGGTGTGAGGGGTCAAGGCTGAAGTGTATAAGGTGGGCTGGGCACTAAGTAGAGACCGTGGTGATGAAGTCCACACTGGCCTCTCCTGCAGCCAGCCCCTTCCTGGTAACAGGGACACAGGGCAGGTCAGGACAGAGAGGGTCCTGGCCTCATGCATCACAGGGTCATGGAGGCGGGAGACGGACATAAGGCAAATGACAGCGTAGATCACCAGCCGGGTGCCTCTGCGCACACAGCGAGCGGGCACGTGCCCGGTCCCACCTCTGGGACTGGCCCTCTCCTTCCCCCCAGAAGGCCCCCTGAAAGCAAGCCCTACAGGCCTGGGACCTTCCTGACGCCCACCCGGAGCCCAGCCACACGCCCCGTGCCTTTGTTCTCGCCTCCTCTCCCTCCTGCCCAGCTGCCCCAGCCCTGGACGTTCCCAGATGTCCGTGCCTGGGGAGGCCAGAGTGGGGCCGGTGTGCCCTGGGGTGTGTGAGGCCGTTCAAACATGGCGTGTCTTTCCCGTGCTGTGTGTTTTTTAAAGTTTTTGTTTTTAAAGTTTATGTCTTTAAGCCACCTCTACACCCAACGTGGGGCTCAAACTCATGACCCCGCGATCAAGAGTCACACGCTCCTCCGACTAAGCCAGCCAGGCACCTCGGTTTTAATATATATTGAAAATATAAATGGGGGTGACTGCTAACGGGGGCACAGGGCTCTGAGCTTTCTGGGGTGGAGAAGACGTTCTGGAATTAGGAGAGTCGCACAACTCTGAATATATTAAACCCCCCTGGGGGTGCCTGGCTGGCTCAGTCGGTTGGTTAAGCATCTGACTTCGGCTCAGGTCATGATCTCGCAGTTCGCGAGTTCGAGCCCCACGTCAGGATCTGTGCTGACAGCTCGGAGCCTGGAGCCCGCTTCCGATTCTGTGTCTCCCTCTCTCTCTGCCCTTCTCTCACTTGCATTCTCTCTCTCTCTCTCTCAAAAAACAGCAACAACAACAAACCCTGAACTGTGCACTTTAAAACAGTGAATTATATGTACATAAAGCAGGGGCACCTGGGTGGCTCAGTCACTTGAGCATCCAACTCGATTTCAGCTCAGGTCACGATCCCAGGGGCTGTGGGATCGAGCCCCACATCGGGCTCCCCACTGAGCATGGAACCTGCTTGGGATTGTCTCTCTCCCCACTCAAGTTCTCTCTCTCTCTCTCTCTCTCTCTCTTTCTCAGATAATAATAAAGAAAACCTCACCTCGAGTCCCAACTCCCTCCCAAATATATATAAGACCTCAGACCTGTGATTTTTATGGATGTTACGCTTCCGAATGACATTATGTAAGATACCCCAATGTTTAAATGCTGCGTGAATTTAAAGATAAATAGTATCTAAACACAATATGGACACGAGCTTTTTGAGCCCTTACTCTGCTCCGCACAGACTGTGTGACAAAGATGGGAAACCAGCACCGTGCCCTGGGGCCCCAGGAACTGTGGCCTCTCTTTTGGGAGTCATGGCCTTGATGCCCCAAGCACACCCCGGGCGTTTGCTGACCCCCGAGGGCAGGGCAGTTTGGGGGTTGGTCTGGCCCTCCCCGTACCCGAAACCGAGCCCTGCCCCTGCCCCCAGCTCTCTGGATCCAGGATGGCCACCGGCCGTCCCGCCTGGAAACGCACACACCCCTCCAAGGGACCCCCCGTCTCGCCGCGCCCCTTCTTCCTTTGGCCTCCTGGTCACCGACCGCAGACACGCTGAACGCACGGAACGCCTTTCCGGGCAACACCTGGGAGCTGGCTCGGGTGTGTGGAGGCCCCCGGAGACCCCGACCTCCCGCCACCCGGGGAGGGCGCGTCCCCTCGGCAGGCAGGTGTCCCGGCCCTCACCTAGCCAGTGCTCCCCCGTGAGCTTGCCGAAGCCGTCCCGGTACGCTTCCCAGCCTCGGAAGAAGTTCACGGAGCCGTCCTCCCGGCGCTGAAACACCTACAAAGGATGGAGAGCTGGGTCCAACAGCCCCCGGGCCCCCCCACGCCCACCCCGACGTGTCCCCGGCCCCAGGCACTCCCTCCACCTGCCTGCTTGCGGAAGGCAGGGGCCGGGCTCCCCAGTCCCTCCCCGCCCCCGGCACGGGACCCAGAGCAGAGCAGGGACAGACTAAATGCCCCCAGACCCCCAAAATGGCCCCTCAGGAAGGAATCCTGCTAGACCCGGGTGCTGAAACCCTGGCTTCCAGGCCCACCCCTGCTGCCTTGCTGGACGACCCTGGACTGGCCTCACCCGGGCCTGGGCCTCAGTTTCCCCACTGGTCAAATAAGAGGCATGGGCAAGGGCCCTAGTATCTTTCCCCGGGGTCAAGAGGAAACAGCAAAAAATCTATTCTTGAGTTGGTAAAAACCGAGAACACCCACACACATGCCCCGAAGCCTCCAGAGCTCCGTGTCACAAAATGATTCTGCCAGAGCCACGCATGCCCTCCCCCCGGAATAAGAAGCCCGGGGCCCGGGGGTCCGTGGGGGCTTGGGGAACCAGAGCCCCAGCCGCTCCTGGGGGGTGGGGGCTGGGGCCAGCAGTCCGCAGCCCACAGGGGTGTGACTAGGGAGGGGGGGGGGACAGCAGTCCACAGCCCACGGGAGTGTGACTAGGGTACCGATGAGCAGCCGAGCTGCCTCTGTTCTCCATTTTAATAACCTTCTTGATTTGGGAGTCAGGAATCCCATCGGTTAAATTGCTTTCAAATAAGTACCACGCTGGTCCAGGCCAGAGAGCTGCCTTGAGTATTTCCAGGATCCGCTGACGATCCCGTTCCTGGCTGCCCCCTCCCGCCCTCCCCCTTCCAACTCGTTCTGTGTAACAAGCCTTTTTCTTGCTTGTTTGCCGAGGCAGCACCCGCTCCCCCTCTGCCCCCCCCCCCCCCGCCTCCATCTGTACCGCGTGCGAGGTGTTAGAGATTTGGCTGCGGCACCAGCAGCCTGCCGGATTCATTACTAAGCAGCCTGATTTCGGTCGCCCGGAACCGCCCGGGCGCATCATCTGCCGTGAGCTTGGCCTCCTGCTTTGCCCCTGCCCATGGGGACCCGTCAGTCACGGTGTTTGGGCAGCCGTGACGTCAGGGAGTGGCTTCGCTACCTCAAACCTGGCCCGGCCCCGACAGGTGGAAATGCTCAGAAGGGACTGGCTGGGGAAGGAAATTCGATCAGGCTCGGAGAGATCTGAGAGGTGGTGGGCAGCGGGTATTGACGGGCCGGATTGGGACCCTGAGCACGCGCCCTTTGAAGGCTTAATCCTGGCAGAAGCTCAGACGCTCCCCTGAGAAGCCTCCAGAAGGCAGAAGGCAGGGGGGAGCCCATTTCTGTGGGAGGAGGGAGTCGGGGGCCGGGGAGACGGGGGGCCGGGGGCGGGGGGCGGGATGGTGGGGACCTGGGCCCCGCCACCTAGAGTGCTGGCCATTACTGCACCTCTCTGAGCCTCAGTTTCCTTCTCTATAAGTGGGGGTCACAGCAGCACCTCCCCCATGGACCGTGGCGGTCCACGGAGAAGACGCTCGGGGCCTGGCACACGGTCGGGGCTCGGTGCCTGCCCGCTTCAGGAGAATGGCCGCATGGAGACCCAGGCCTGGCTGTCGGGCCTCCCTCTGCCCCTCTTCCGCAGCCCCTGCCCCAGGAATGCCCTGCTCTTCCTTCCAGACTTGCCCCCTACGCATGTCTGTCCTGGGCCGTCCAGCAGCCCACCCCCACGCCTCCCTCATCCATTCAGATGTTCCACTGAGCATCTCCCTGAGGGCCGCGGGACACAGGGGACCCCCTCCCACGTGGGAAGCAGGACCGATCTTTTAAATATGAAATGTATCGTCAAATTGGTTTCCACACAACACCCGGTGCTCATCCCAACAGGTGCCCTCCTCCATGCCCCTCACCCACCCTCCCCTGAAGCAGGACTGATCGAAGAGGGGGGGGCAGGGCGCCCAAGATGAGCTGGTGTCGAGCGCCCGCCACAGCAGGTGCCGGGGTTGAGTCCTCACTGAGGACATGCTTGTTGACCGAATCCTGTCCCCCGACCCCCTCGTCCCTACAGCAGACAGGAGCCAGGCGGCCGTGAGCATGGAGTGGGCAGTCTGACCCACACCTCACACCCCAGCCCAAGGCCAGGCTGGACACCCAGGGGCCAATGTCCTACCCACCCACGTCACTCTTATTTGCCACTGGCCAGAACTGTCTCCCTCTAGAGAGCGGACCTCCAAACCCTGTTCTCAGCCTCTCTTTCCGGGTGCCAGTAACAGGCCGGAGCGCTGCTGGGCTCGGCCCGGCTGCACCATCGGTGGGTGAGCACGGGCCGCCCTGCCCCCGGGGAAACCACACTGCCGTCAAACAAGGGTGGCAGACGTCCCCGACGGACGGTTTGGGTCTGCACCAGCTCAGAAGCCACAGCAATTGTGTGCCAATGAGAACACTTTAACCGCAGGCGTAATGGATCATGATCCTCGAAGGGCCCAGACACATCCGCGAGGAGGGTCTGCGGTTAAGACTTCATGACCACGATTGGGGCGCCTGGGTGGCTCGGTCGGTTAAGCGGCCGACTTCGGCTCAGGTCATGATCTCGCGGTCCGTGAGTTCGAGCCCCGCATCGGGCTCCGTGCTGACAGCTCAGAGCCCGGAGCCTGTTTCAGACTCTGTGTCTCCCTCTCTCTCTGCCGCTCCCCTGCTCATGCTCTGTCTCCCAAATATAAATAAACACAATCAATTGGTCAGTGGAGAAGTCAGAAAGGAAGTTAAACACTTTTGAGACCTATGAAATTGAAAGCACAAAGTAGGGGCGCCTGGGTGGCGCAGTCGGTTAAGCGTCCGACTTCAGCCAGGTCACGATCTCGCGGTCCGGGAGTTCAAGCCCCGCGTCGGGCTCTGGGCTGATGGCTCAGAGCCTGGAGCCTGTTTCCGATTCTGTGTCTCCCTCTCTCTCTGCCCCTCCCCCGTTCATGCTCTGTCTCTCTCTGTCCCAAAAATAAATAAACGTTAAAAAAAAAATTACAAAAAAAAAAAAAAAGACTTCACGGCCACAACCCCGGGAGGCGCGGTTTACGTGATGACGCGCACACCCACAGGCGTTTGTATCAGAAACCAAACCTTCCCGGAATGATACTTGCCCTTAGTAAGACGGATGGGCGCTAATATTTTCTATCCTGTCCCAATCTATTACACTCTGTTTGATTTAAAAAGTAGTATCGATCACAAACCGTTCAATTGATCTCGCCACCGGCCGAGAGATCACGGCCCGCAGTCTGAGAAGCACGGCTCTGGACGTTGCCGGCCTCTGCCACGGGCTGTCCTTACTCCTTGGCTCAAAACACTGAGCGACGGCACCGGCCAGGATCTCAGACTCGGCCCCCCGGCCTCGCCCTCAAGCCAACTACAGTGCCACGGGGCCGGCGAGTTCCAGGCGCGCGCCAGGCCAGACCACTGGCTCTCCAGACTTCCCAGGAGTACGCTTTCTCGGACTCGGGGTCCCAGGCTGAGCCGCAAGCTGGACTTCAGGGATGCTGGGTGGACGGCTGTCACCAGGCAGGAGGCCTTCGAGTACAGAGCAAGGATCAGCCAGACGGGAAGACGCAAAGAGGGAGCACGTAAAAGATGGACGTATCCGCTTCCGGCCTGTCTGTCCCGCCGGTAGGACGTGAATTGCCACCCGCTCCCCCACCAAAGGGGAAAAAGGTAGGGAAACAGAGTAACCTCAAGGCTAAAATCTTCGGTGGCCCGGCTCCCGGGCGCGTCTCCCTTGAGTTGCAGCCGCAAAGTGACCGATGCTGGACGCTCGCCGTCGCTCGGCCCCTCCAGCAGGTGACACGGAGGCAGACAGACAGAGCGTGTTTTCTCGAAGCGGATTCTCAGAAGCCAGTGCCTGCCGCCCGGCATGTCTTCCAAGTGCCGCTTGGGGGGCTTTGCCAAGGGAGAGCTGGGCCCACACGGTCCCGCAGATGGTACCGGGCGGTTCCAAAGGAAGGAGCCGCTGCCCTTGGGGCGGTGGAGGCCGAGCGGAGTGGCCGACCGTCCCGCGTTTGTCTCCGCCGGGAGACAGATGGGCTCCTTTGTCCTGGGCGCCCGAGCCTGGCTCCGTGGTCCCCCCAGCACCAGCCCTGCCCTCACGGACGGCCACAGCCGTCCCCACCTCAGCCGGGGAGGGGGGGCTTTGCGCTCCCGTATGGCAGGGGAGAAGGTGAAGGTGGTGAGCTGTGCAGAGTGGGGGCTCCTCAAAGCGGAGGGGGTGCCCCAGGCCCGGGAGCCCACCCGGCGTGGCTAAGCTGGGCCAGCCCCAGGAAGCGCCCTGGGCTGGCATCCAGAAGACCAAGTTCCGCCGGGGCTCCAGCCGTGTGCCCACCTAAGTCTTGGCGTCTCTGTGCTGCGGAACGAAAGCCTCGCCGTCCCGGGCCCCGCGTGCTGTGGCTGGGCTCACGGGCGGCCCCGGGAAAGGTGGATGCGTAAGTCAGCAGTCCCGGGGCACGGCAGCCCCTCACCTGGCACGCTCCTTCCATCTCTGTGCCTCAGTTTCCCCATCTGTAAAACGGGGGGGGTCATTGCAGCCCCTACCCACAAAGATTTGGTGATGGTTGCATGTGCTGGTTGAGACACATCAGTCCATAATGGTAACAGTTGTTACACTTGCTGGGAGCTCAGAGGGGGCTGAGCCGTGTGCTGGGGTGGGTTCCAGGAGGGCTTCCCGGAGTAGGAGATGCTCAGCCGAACCGCACACTGAGCAGGGTCTTGGCAGGTGGTCAGAGAGACCCAGGGACGGGAGCTGGGTGGGTCCAAACCCTATGAGATGGGGCGGGGCTGTCCCTGCCACTTTAGAAGGGTCCCCAGGAGGCAGCACCTGGGATTTTCCCTAGACTCTGACGAAGCTGCCGCAGAAATCATTTTATAGGGGCGCCCGGGTGGCTCGGTCGGGTTAAGCATCGACTTCAGCTCGGGTCATGATCCCACGGTTCTCGAGTTCGAGCCCCGCATCAGGCTCTCTGCTGTCAGCACAGAGCCCGCTTCAGATCCCCTGTCCCCCTCTCTCTCTCTGCCCCTCCCTCTCTCTCAAAAGGAAAATAAACGTTACAAATTTTTTTAAAAAGAAAAAACCAATCAGTGGCAGGCAGGATCTTGTGGGTTGGGCGGCTTCGGGGTCCTCCAGCCTCCCTGACCTGCTGAGCAGGTGATTCGGGGAGGGGCTGTGGCAGAGGTGGATTCTTGTTTCTAAGAACAAAGACCTCGAACGCGCAACGCAGCCCTTCAGAGGCGGCCACGGGGGGGGGGGGGGGGGGGCACCTCTGGGCAGTGCCCCCAGCGTGCTCCCTGGGCTTGCTGGCAAGGACACAGGTACAGGGGGCTGGGCGGAGTTCGAATCTCGGCCGTGTGACCTCGGACAAGTCACGGACCTTTTCCGCGCCTCGGTTTCCCCCTCTGCAACCAGGCCCCACCAGCGGCCCCTGCAGGCTTGCAGCGAAGACGCCGTGGAGCGACCGCGTAAACTGGGCGCCCGTGCTGGGTCTGCCCGACGTCGCCTCCCTCTCCTTCCGAACCGGCTGCCGAGCCCAGAAGGAAGCGGGCCCACTCCTTGTTTTCGACTGCAAGTGGTATCCCCGGGCTCGGCGCCCTGCCATGCTTCCCGGGCTTGGCAGTCGGTGCCTGCCGGCTTCTGGCAAACGCTGCCGGGAGCTGCTGTTTATCAAACGCAAAGAAAGGTACCAGACTGAGCCTTCCCGTGTAGCACCCCGTTTTACGTCAAAAGTTTCACAAACCCAAACCGCTCTGGAGGGAGGCAGGCTTTCTCCCGGCAGATGGCTCGAGGGGACGCGGGGCCAGCCACCACGCTCGTTTACTAGCGTGTGCGGCCCTAAGGACCCCGCAGGGCAGCGGGGAGCCGCGGCCGAGCCTGGCTGCGGCCTGGGGACGCGGCGTCCCCCAGCCGCCACGGCCTGTCGGCCTGTCACGAGGACTAGCGAAGCCTCAGCCCAAGTGGGGAGGAGCCAGTGCCCCCCCGGAGGGTCCCACACACCTGCTGTCCAGCCCCCTCCCCGCCCCGGCCGGGGGTCCCGGGCTGGGCGCCGCGCCTCGCATCCTGGCTCGAGCAACGCTGGAAGCTTTTCATCTCTCCCTGAGCCTGATCCCACTGCCGGGCTGGGCTCTGCGTCCGTGGTGGCTCCTTTGATGTCTTCCGAGTGAGGGAAGGATTTTCCTCCCTGCCTGGGGAGCTCAGGTGGGGAGGGGAGAGTTTTCTCGCACAGCAAAGCCAATTAGCGGCATATCTGAGCCGCTGACCTCGCACGACGGGAAAGCGCCTGGCAGAGAGCGTGGTCACCGTGCAGAACGGGGTTTGGGCCACTCAGCTCGCGGCGGTGGGAGCAGCCGGCCGCGCGGTGAATCCCAGTGGGAACGCAGAGCAGGATCGATCCCATTGCGGGTTCCTGCGGTAGGAGAGGCTTAACTGGCCCCGATTTCGGTGACCCCCGGTTGGTAACTATGCAAAGGCGAGGGAGGGTCTGGCGATCAGGCCCAGGGACAGCACGGCCACGGGCAGATCCCGGTGGGGCAAGGCTGTGCCTCAGGGCAGAGAGGCAGGGACACCCCAAGCCCACCCCGCGTCCTGGGCATGGCCACCCCATTCCCCAGGCCCTGCAAAGCAGCCACACAAGACACAAGGGCTATGCTGGTGGCCGGACCAGAAAGGGGGCGTGCCCCAAGAGGGGATGTGACCCTCCCAGTCTCGCACGGCCAGGGGGGAGGTGAGCTGGAAACAGCCAGCCTGGTCCCATGCATCAGCTTCCAAATGGGGACATCCGGCCCCGGTTTTGGTGACTCTTCCTCCCCTGTAAACACCGCGGACCGTAAGATCCTACAGGAGGGAGCACGGCTCCTCTGTTCGCAGGGAACGAATCCTCGAGGCTCGGCACGGACCCCTGCTCGCCCCGCTCCTCCCTCGCGGGGACACGGCCTGCGAAGGACTCCGCCGCTCTCCCCCCGTGAACGGCGCTCTATTAGCCTCGTCTAGCAGACGTGAAAGTAAGGCTCAGTGAGGTGACGCGTCACCGCCACAGGTGCGAGCGGTCACTCGTGTGACCGGTGGGGAGGGAACACGGATGGTGGGCAGCCAGGCTGGGCCCCCTGCCCAGAGTCACGGGTCAGCAGGAAGTGGCCCCTCCCTCCCGCCTTCCCTCCTGCTTCTCAGGGGCAGGGGCGGGGGCGGGGCTGGGTGCACACGTCAAGTTCAAGAGCAGCCGTGACAATCAGCATGCCCTCATGTGCCCCCGGCCACTATGGGCTTTGATGAGCGTGGGGGGAAGGCTTGGGCTCATCAGTCAGTGCCAGTGGCCGCATCAGCCCAAAGGTGGCCTTGTGGCATGTGTCCACCTGCCTCTGTGGCCTCCTCGCCCCCAGGAGCCACATGTGGCCTCTTTCCCACCTGGCAGTTCCTGCTTTCTGCAGTAACGATTCAGGGCGCACAGAACTCGCGTCCCCCCTCGCCATGCCCGGGGCCCCAGGTCTCTGGGCCACTCCCCACCTGGGGAAATCCTGAGGGCGACAGGAGCCCAATCTACCCTCGGGACAAAACCTCCCTCCTCTATCCCCGGCCCCTCCGGCCCCAGAGGCCAGCAGAGCAGAGCGCCCCCGGACCCAGACCGAGCCCTGCCACCTCCGTGCACAACACCGGGTGCACCTTCGCTCTGCCTGGAACACCGTTCTCACCTCATCCCCCAGCACGTGGACCTCCCCGTCCAGAAGCCTCTCTTGGCTGCCCCTGGCTGGGTCAGGGGCTCTCCCCCACGCCCCCGGCCCCCACTCCTATGGCCCTCACACAAGTCAGCTGCTGTGCCCAGCCCCCCACCGGGCCAGGAGCTCGCCGTTGAATCCTCTGGCCTGTGCTTGGTGCTCAGTGGTTGAATAAATGACAGTCACCGTGTGACAGTGAGCTCCACGGACCCGCATGAGGCTGGGTGGGCGGGGTACCAGGCAGGGCAGCAGTGTATAATCCGGACGGGGCTGCCGAGCCCCACGCTTGCCCCACGCTTTCCAGGTCTGGTCTCTCCAGGAAGCAGGCTGTGGCTGCGGCCCTGGGTGCCCCGTCCGCCAAGGGAGAGCTCTCGGGTGTCCGCACTTGAGGCCTGGCAGCTTAGACACGGAGCCTAATGACGATGGATTGTACCGGGTTCGGAGAGACGGCCGCCGGCTCCTTCCCAAACAACAATTGAGTTTCCGAGAGATTCCGTGTGGCAGGGAGGTGATCCTGAAAGATGCCCAGAGGTATCTGGGCAAAGATTGCTTTTGACGGAAGTCCAAATGGATATTAACGTTTATCGGGCTCACGAGCACTTCTCAGCTGAGAGCGGCCTTTCTTGCGGGGCCCCTCATCCAGGTGTCTGAGCAGGAGGGCTGGGGCGGGTGGCTGGCGTTGCTCATCGACTCCCCTGTAACGGCCCCTGCAGCCCGGGCCCTGGATGTCGCCCTCCTCCCGGCCCAAATCCTGATGGACTTTCCGGGACACTGGCGTCACATCCACCCGAGAGGAAGCGCCTGTGCTGCCTCCTTGGTCTTTCATTAAGCCCGTCCTAACCCTTAACTCTGATTTCTGGGCACTGGCTGTCGCATTGATGCTGCTCTGCCTGCCGAGGGGGTTCCCAGAGGCACGCGCCGTAACTCAGATGTTCTGAGTTAGGAAAACAAGAGAGCTTTTAGCCCCCAGACGCGGATCCGGGAGGCGTAAGTGCTCTCCTCCGGAGCTTGAAGAGGGGTTTGTGGGTCTGTCTGTCCCCGGGTCTTTGGGGGACCCTCAGCTGCTCTCACACCGGCTCTGCCCTCTTGAACGCACTCGCCAGGCCCCCGTGCCCACCTGCCTCACTCGGGCCTCCCCTGTTGCCACCAGCTCAGGAGAGCCGACCCCTTTCAAAACTGACCCCGTCCGGCCTGCCGCGCCTTCAGGTCCCTCCACGCATTTCCTGGAGAAGCTTCCCGCTCCCCTCTGCCTGGACATCAGCACAGCAGAGATGGCACCAAGCCTCTTGGTGAGAAACGGAGGCGTCCTGCCAGCTTCTCCCTGAGGCCCCAGGTGCCAAAGGCAGAGACCTGGGAGCCCATCTGGGGACCCCTGGAAAACGGCTGACCCCGTGCCCTGCTTCAGGTCCCCACGACTGTCCCCTGGACTATGGTGACGCCCTCTTGGCAAAGAGCTCGGTAAGAGGCGGGGTCATACATAGCTCGGTCATCATTGGGTCGCCAGTGCCTTGCACACGGTCAACCTGCGTCCTTCCCCATCTTCTGAGATTTGGGGGGAGGCAGGGATGACTCCCACCATGGCAGCTAAAGGCTCCAGCCGCTGGCTTTCTCAGCCTCCCTTGCGGTGAGGGTCGTAGGCACGCGGCCCCGGCCCCACCAGTCAGAGCAGCCGCTGGCTCGACGGCTGGGGAAGCAACGAGGCAGGGACACAGGGGATCTCCTTGAAAGGAACCGCAGACTGCACCCCAGGCCCGGACCCGTCCTGGTGGGGGTGCCCGTGCCCAGGTGTAGCTGTGCCCAGGGCTCCGTGCCAGCGGCACTGGGGTAGGGGGTTTTCTACCAGCTCATGCCTGGCTAGCTCTGGGGGACTCCGTTCCTGGCTGCCTGGCCCTGAGCTGGTTTCTCTGGCCTCCCAGCCTCCCTCCGGTACATTCCTTTCCTGCTTAAATCAACCATTTTCTGTTGCTTGCCGTTAAGACCTCTAAGTAAGGCTAGTGCGTATCCCCATTTTACAGCTAAGGATGCCGAGGCTCAGAGAACTTAAGTACCTTCCCCAAGATCACACAGCAGGACCGAGAGCCACACCCGGCTCCGTCTGTGGATGCCGGAGTCCAAGTGCGTAACCGCCAAGCTCCCGACCTCTCCGGCAGAGGCTCAGCTACAGGCTTGTCGGGGCACGAGGGAACCGCCCCCTGCTCTACACTCTCCCTGCCCCGCTCAAGGATGCACAGTCGGGTTATTGCTCCGGAGGCACAGTTCTTATGCCATCTTTCCTCTCTCCAGCACCCTCAATAGCTCCCCAGTGCCCGGCCCAAACCCCACAGTCTGGGTTATTGGCCCCAGTCTCACCTCATCACATGCCCCGGCCCCCAGTTGACTCTGTTTCCTGGAGAGGCTGCGTGCCTCCTGAGTCCCAGACCCTTGTCAGGTTGCTTCCTCTGCCTGGAATGCCTTCTCTTTCCTTCCCACTTCCTGTTCTCGCCGGCCTCTTAAGGCTTATCAGCAAAGCCCCCTTCGCCAGGAAGCTCGCACAGAGCCTCCCCTACCTCTGCTTACCGTCACTTCTTGCCCCCAAATCCTCGCAGTTGCCAAGTTGTCTGGGACGGCTGCGGCAGGGCCTTCCCCATCTCTGTGCTTCCCCAGCCCCCAGCACGCAGTTGGTGCTCAAAACCTGCCCATTTTTGAAATTAAATGTGAGGCCGAGAATCCTTAAAAAGTCGGCTTTACTGGCCCTGCTTTCATTGTCCCTGGGCCTCCCAACCACGGCCGACTTCGGGGGCGCTGAGCAGCTTTCGGGGTGGATGCAGATGTCCAGGGACAGTGGTATAGGTTGTTCACTGCTCTAGGGCGTCTGGCCAAGAAGCAAGGCTCACATCTACTCATCTTGCCAAGCCCAGGTGCCAGTGTGCCAAAAGGAAACGACATGCATTTTTAATTTATACAAAGTCACCCAATGGCCAGTGGCAGCCCTGTTGAAGCCCAGCCCCCAAGACGGAGCTGCAGGAGAGGGTTGGAAGGCCACTGATCGGAGTGGGAGAGAGACAGCAAGCTCGCTTCCTATCCCAGCTCTAGAATGGGGGGGGGGGGGGGTCAGCAAACCACGGCCCCCCAGGACAACACCTGCCTGCTGCCTGTTTTTACCTGACTCGTGAGCCAAGAATGGTTGGAACATGTTTAAATGGCTTTTAAAAAGCATAAGAAGAATATCTTAAAATATCTTGTGAATAATAGTTGGAGAGTACGCGAAAAATGTATGAAGTTCACATTTCCGTGTCCACAAGGGTTACTGAGAGAATCCAGCCAGGGGCCTCTTCCCGCCACTCCGCCCCCTTCTCCCAGCTCCGGGGAGATTTCAGGGCCACCCGTGGCCACCCCTCCCCGCCCTCCCTTGGCCGTGGGGACCTTTCATGGCTCCTACTTCCCACCCAGGCAGGAACCAGAAGGTGCAGGAAAGTCACGGAACTCACGACAGCTCCTTGGCAGGAAGTCATCGGGGTCTCTGCTCTCTGCCGTGTGCCCCCCCCCCCAAAAGGGGGCACACACATCACGTATCGGGTAACTCAGAAGACAGCATCTACACACGCCCTTGAACTCACATCGGCGACAGGCGCCCCGTTTCATCACAGAGCCCATCCCCCATTTGCCCCACACTCCCGGGGCAAGCACTGTGTTCCCAGAGCCTCGAGGATCGGGGAGCAGAAGGTGGCTCCACGGACAGGTGACGGGGCCTCAGTTCATGGCCTCCACTTGCCCTGTGCAGGTTTCTGGGGGTGTGGCGTTCCCGGGTGAGATTCGACGCAGGTTTGTGGGGGCCAGAGGGCACACAGGCAGGCCTGGGCCAAGGGCAGAAGGCTGGGTGAGAGGCCACTCAGAGTAGCCAGGTTCGTGGGCACAGTCCCCTGGGTCACCCCGGCCTGCCTGGGCGCCTGCGGGGCCGAGAGGAAGCCGGCCGCGCAGCGCGGGAGACTCACCGTCCAGCCGCCGCCATCCGTGCGCATGTCACAGTAGACCTGGAAGCCGGCAGGGTAGTGTGTGGGGAAGACTGAGTAAATGCCATCCTCCTGCTGTCCGCTCAGGAGCACGTCCAGGCAGTCGCGTGGCGGAGAGCCTGCGACAGGGAATGCAGTCAAGGCGGTGCCCTGGCACCCGTGTCCCTCCCCACCCCCCTCCGTCCCCGGGTCTCCCTGATTTGTCAGTCTACCCTGCGGGGTCATGTGGGCCCCAGGGCACCAGCCTTGGGGGCAGACCTTGGCTCTGCTACTCCCTGCGTGCCTTTGGGTGAGTGAGCTCCCTCTCTGAGCCTTGCCTTCCTCATCTGGAAAATGGGCACAGTGGGCCGGGAGAGGGCTCAACAGAAGGGTGCAGGTCGGGTGCTCCGTGCTGCCTGGCTGCAGAAAGTCCTGAGCGAACAGGAACGGCGTTTCCTTATCAGAGGGGTGGGGGAGGGACCACGGGGGTACAAAGCTGGGCACCCCACTCACCGCTGGCGCAGCCCCGGGGCCGCAGTCCCCTTGCAGGCGCCCTCTGAAGGTCAGCCTTGACGCGGGGCCGGCCCAGCCCCCGGTCCCTCTGCAGGGCGTCTAGTACGTCACTGACCGAGTTCAGCAGGTGAGCCATGTGGCCTTGACTCTCGGAGAAAAGCTGTGGAGCACGGGGGGCCCCTCCTCGTATGACGCCAGGTCCCCACCCTGCCCTGGCCCCCATTCGAGGAGGTCTCAGGTTGGGGGCTCAGGTGGGAAGCGACAGAGGGGCTTCAACAGAGACCCGTGCCCCTGCTGCGCCCCAGGCCCTGTCCTCATCCATTTCTGGGCCTCAGCCCCGGTGAGGTGACTGGAGGCAAAAGCCCAGGTGGGCACCTGGCACCAGGTTCAAATCCCAGCCCACCCATTTACCAGGTACACGTGGGTGGGCGACTTAACGAAGCCCCGAAGCGGGGCCGACAGCAGGGCACGCAGGACCTGGCCCACCTCGTTCCACGAATTCCTAAGGCACCTTTCAGGCTACGAGACACCCTCACCCGGTCTCTCCCGGTCCCCCCAGCAAGGCCCTGGAGGCAGGGGTGATGGTTCTGCAAACAGGAGGGGGCCCTGGGATACCCCACCCGCCCCGCCCAGCCCCCACGCAAACTCCACTTTCTTGGGTCACAGCTCCCATGTCCACCGCCTCACCTCACCCCCCACAGCCTTGCCAGGAGGGAGGACTCGAGTTGCTGTCCCCTGGTTACAAATGGGGAAACTGAGGCCCGGGAGGAGCGGTCCCTGACGGAGAACGACCTCAGGCCGCTTCCCCGGGGTTGACGGGCAGGAAAGGCACATAGGGTGCCCGGGATGGGGGCAGGACGGTGGGGGCAGTGGTTGGGACCCAGGCTCTGGCGTGAGCCCTGGGTTTTGACTCTGACCTTCCTCCATTCGCTGGGCAAGTGACCCTGGAAGAGTAACCAACCCCCCTTTGTGAGCCAGAGTGACGGGACCCGGTTTTCCGGGGTGGGTGTGTGGGATGGCTCGCCAGGGCACGTGTTTGGGGCCCGAGTGCTCAGTCCCCGGTCTTGTGTCACTCCCACCGCTGGCTAACAGCCACCCTCCCCGAGATCCGGGTCTGGAGGCCCGTAGCTCGGTCAGCGCAGCACAGGCCCCCTCCCCCTGCCCGCCCCGGGGACCTCTGGGCTGTGCCTGCTGGCTGAAGGGTCTGCGGTCTGTCACCTCCCCACCCTGGCTTGGCTCTAGGAGGCTGCAGGACCACAGGGAGGGGGGAGGCGGGGTCACGGGCACAGCCGGCCAGCAAGTGCACGTGGAGCCTGCCCGAACCTGTCACTTGCCAGATAATAGCTCGTTGGAGGAAGGAAAATAGAAACACACACTGCCAGCAGTTTACAAAATAGGACTCTCGTTTCGTCCAGAAGCAAGGGCTCCCACAAAGCTTTTCCGTTCCTTGCCAGCTTCTCCTCTGCAGTGAGGGCTGAGGCCTGGGGGAGAGGCGCGGAGCCGGGCAGGGGGGGGACCCTGGGGCAAGGTGGCCGATCCCACCCTGGGCTTTTACTGTAGTGTCCTGTAGACAGGTTCGGCAGGTGGGGGTGGGGGGGTGGAGGGGAGCCCCGCGGCCCAGACGATGCAGACGGCCCCCAGGGCGCAGGGGACAGGGTGTGGGCACCAGAGATCACCAGGCTCATCGGTGAAGTCTCCAGGGTACTGCCCACCCTTCTGGGACCAGCGGACACGCTCGAGAAACTCAGGCGCAGCCCGCTCTTGCTGGCGGGCAGGGAAGACCTCAGTTTAAAGCAGCAAATGATTAAAGTTGAAAATGTACATATAAACATGCTCCGAATTAATAGGGAAAGTCAGTCGTCCCTGCTCGCTGAGCTGCACGGATGCGTTAAAGGGGACGCGGCAGCTTTTAGGGGCGGTGAAGTCAGAGTCGCTGCTTCGGGCACTTTGTCGTGTGACTGAGCCGAAACAAGGCCCTCTGCTTCTCTGAGCCTCAGTCTGCCCCTCCGTGGAATGGGTCCGCGATCTCCACCTCCTGGGGCCAATGTGCAACCAAGTGCTTATAGTAACCAGCACTCCGTGGTTCCTGCCACTACGATCGATCATCACAAAAAGGGATTTGCAACGGTGGCCCCCCGCTGACCGCGGCTTTAGTTTACAAATAATTTCCACCGTAATAATAAAAGAAACGCTGCTCTCTCATGCGCCAGATGCCAGCTGAGCCTGGCCCAGTCGGGAGCTCCCACAATCCTCCTGGGAACAGGCTACCTTCGCCCCTGTGTCATAGGTGAGGAGACTCACCCCGGGGAGGGCCACTGACCAGCCCAAGTCCCACAGCCGCTGCTTGGTGGAGCCTGGACTGGATCCCAGCACGGGCCGCGGCCTCACCCCTGCAGGCAGCACCACTCGGCCCTGCTGCTCCCAGGCCAGCGGGTTTCAGACGCTTGTGCACACGAGAGCCACCCTGATGCTTAACTGTTGGGACCCCAGGGTTTGTGATGAGGTTCAGAGAGGTGCCTTTTATATGTTTATTATTATTATTGTTATTATTTTAATTTGAGAGCGAGAGGGCCAGTAGGGGAGAAGGTGGGGCAGAGGGGGAGAGAGAGAGAATGCTCTCATGCTTAGCAGGGAGCCCGACCCAGGGTTCCATCCCGTGACCTTGAGATGGCGGCCTGAGCTGAAATCAAGAATGGGAGGCTCAACCCACCGAGCCACCCAGGCGCCCCGGAGGGCTGCCTTTTAGCAAGCTGCTTTGACACTTGCGACAGAGGGTGCCCGAGGGCAGTGCTTGGGGAAACCCAGGTCTGGGCCAATCCCCTGAGGGGTCTGGGACGCTTGGAGGAGGGGAGCCAGGAGCCCCAGCGACATGGGGTCTCTGAAGCTACCCTGAGTCTGTAGGAAATGAGTCAAATTAAACATTCTTTGGAAAAGTGAATCTGTCAGGTGAGCCAAGACACTCCCGGGCCCCCCTAAAGCTATCAGTCTTGCAGGAACAGCTCTAGGCCTCTGCATAGGTGGGTGGGTGGGACACCCCAAGGCCCCTTCCCCCCCCCCCCCAATCCGCCCCCCTGCCCTAAGGGCCTGGCTGGCCAGGGGCTCCATCATGTGGAGAGCAAGGTGGCGGGGGGGCAGATCACCCAGAAAATCTGGAGGTCTCTCCAGATTGAGGAGACCCAGATTGATAGAGGGGGCGGCTGAACACCCTACCTCCCACCCCACCCTGGGAGGGGGAAGTGCCTTCCCATCAGTCACCCAAACAGGACGACAAGGGCTATAATTCCTCCAGCTGCGGCCTTCAGAGGAGGGAAAAGACCTATTGCTCATGAGCTGCAGGGCGAGCAAATGCCTGGGCATCCCGGGGGTCGGGAAGGGGCTGGGATCCGTGGCAGGGTGGGGCTTGCCTCCTAGTCCCTAAGGACCTGAGTCACAGGGGTGACGGGGTACAAAGCCGGAGGGTGGGCGGGGCATCAGGAGGCCAGAGGCCGGGCCTGACTTGGCCACTGTACCCTGGACAAATCACTGTCCCTTTCCGGGTCTTAGTTTTCTTTTCTGGAAAATGGTGGAAAACCAATGAGATGGCCCTAAGCCCTGATCCTATGAGGGGATCTAGGAGGGGAAGTTCTTGCCGGTGCTTCAGGTGCGGTCAGTGTTGGAAACTCTGCCCCCAGAGCTACCGGGTGTTTGCTGGGACCTGACTCGGGTGTGGAGGGGACGTGGGGGAGGGGCAGGGGCGGTGGGGACAGGCTAAGGGTCCGGTGGGAACTCCAGCAGCTGGTCCCTCCTTCCCTGGAAAGCTGGGAGCATCAGATGGCAATGAATGGGGGACAGGGCGCTGGGCAGGGGGTACAGCTCTCTCCGGCCACGAGGCCCAGCTGGGCAGAGGGCTTGCCACTGACCAGCCACGTGACCTTGAACCTCCATTCACTACCCATTGGGGGGAAGGGCCTGCCCCACCTGCACCGGCGCACCTGGGAAGCCCCCCGAGCCCTGGACTTGACCGGACTCTCACATGCCACAGGGTGCTACACAAACGCCCAGGGCCACCTGGACAGCGCGTAGGAAATGGGTTGAACCCTGGTGCCTCTAGCTGTGTGGCCTCGGACGAAGGAGCCCCTTCCCTGAGGCTCATTTGCTGGACGGCAGGTGGGACCAGCTCCCGGGGCCCTTGGGGATGAAGCGAGGCCGCGGACGTCAGGCGGCGGCACTGGGGGGGGGGGGGGACACAGCGGCAGCCACCCCAGCCCCCTCCCAGGACCCCGGGTGCAGACCCGGCCCCTTACCTGGATGAGGCGGCCCTGCTCGCTCTGCAGGGCGCCGAGCCCCTGGCCCAGCACGCCGAGGCCCTTCCTCAGCCCCACACACTCCGCCTGCAGCTCGGAGGCCCGGGCCAGCAGCCGGGGCAGCTGGTCCACCAGCGTGTCCAGAAGCTCCCGCTCCCGCTCGCCCGCCAGCCTCGGCTGGGCCTGAAGCTCCGCCAGGGCCTGCAGCAGGGAGGCCTGGGCGCCCTCCAGGCGGGCGAAGCCGTCGGCGAGGTCGGGGCAGCGCGGGTCGATGAGAATGCTGAGGCGCGAGCTGTCGGCCCTCTCCACGGTGACCAGGGCGCTGTTGGCACCTGCGGGCCCGGTGCTGACGACGGGCGGGGGCGCCGTGCCTGGCACGTGGGTGTGGTTCAGGAAGAGCACGGCGCCCGTGACGGCCACGGCCAGCAGCACCGCCAGCGAGAGCAGCACCGTGCACAGCACGTAGCCGCAGCTTGGCCACTGCGGGCCGGCCCCGCGCACACAGACACAGAGACGGACAGACAGACGGACAGGAGAGAGAAGGGGTGGCATCAGGGGCAGAGCTGGGCTTCCAGCTCTGCCCAGTGAGGGGGGGGGGGGCGGGCAGCCTCAGGACGGGGCCTCTGGCCTTTGCGAGGCCTGGACGAGACTCAGGATTCCCCTTCTTCTCGGGGACGGGGGAGAGAAAGGCAGAGATGACAGACAGAAGCCCGGAGGGGAGACAGACAGACAGGGACCAACAATACAGCAAGAGCGAGTGAGTGAGAGATGCAGGGAGCCAGAGATGGAGAGGACGAAAAGAGAAACTGAGGCAGAGAGGCACAGAGACCGATGGAGACAGAGGCACCCTTCCCCTCGCTGCCCCTGCCCTGCTCCGCGTGGCCTGCACGGGGCAGGCCCACCTCCCCCCTGGAGCCCTCCTGGGTCGGTAAGGGCTGCGGCCAAAGGCTCCCACGGCCTCAGGCCCCCGGGGCTGCCATTTCCGGTGGGGGGTGGGGAGGGGGGAACCTTGGCTGAGGGACCTCACCTCGCCGAGTCTGCGCGTCCTCACCTGTAAAGTGGAGGCAATAATGACACGCCCTGCCCCACACGTGGGTGTCTGCCGTGCAGACTCAGGAAGAGACAGCTGTAACGGTGACAGCAACGAGAATTGTCACACTGTCACAGCGGAATGAGTGCCCGTCACTAAAGGTCCCTTTCGACCTGGAGCACCCACATCCCGAGTCCCCCGTGCAGGCCAGCCTCCGAGGCCGCCGTGCACGAGTCCCGGGGGCGCAGGGTGACCGGCCCAGCACCTCCCCTCCCTCCCCCCCCCCCCCCAGTCTCCGCAGAGCGGGCCAACAGGCAGAACAGCCCTGGGGACCCTGGAGAGGGGGATCGTCTCCCCCCCTTGAAGGAGGCGAGGGTTGGGGCAGTTGTGCCCCAAAGCGGGAAAAGGCGGAGGAGGTACAAAGTGGGCTCGGGACCCCGTGGGGGCTGGGGACAAAGGAAGCTAGAACACAGGGGCCGCTCATCAGTAAAGCAGGCACCGCGCACCCAGACGCACGGGCCAGATCCCTCACTTCCCCAAAGGGGGCGGCCGGGGAGCGTGACACGTGGGGAAAGCGAGGCCCAGAGGGTCACACAGCACCTCAGAGGCAAGCTCAGGCTAGAACCGCCCCCCCCGCCCCCCCTCCCCGTCCCCCGGCCTCCTGCCTCCTCTCAGGGCCAGGCACCTTCGACCCCTGAGTTTCCCGCCCGCCGCGCGTTCAACTTTCTGTATTCGCGATGCATCTTTAAGCGAGTTAGTATGTGAACCCCCTGGCACCATGCCCGGCGCGTTGCGCGCGTCCAATAAATATTAGCAGCTTTTATTGCCTGGCGATCGGTGTGCGCGGAGCATCTGGGGGTGTTGGGTTGTTTATTTTCCTCCCAAAGTGTTACTTCTCTCTGTCACTGATGCTAGGGTGCACCTTCTAGTTTTTGCACATTTTCACACCTCCGACGCGGGGCGGGGCGGGGCGGGGGGGGGGTTCCTGTAGGTGTAATTGAAGGCTCCCCACGGTGGCGCCTAAAGCAGCAATTCCTCTTATACTTTGCTCTTTACTGGAAAGTACTATCCAGCAAAGAGCTTCTTTTGCACGCACTCAAATGCCACGGGTGACTCCTGGATCTGCTGCTTGGCACCAGAGGAGGGTGGGGTCAGGGGTGCGGCACAGGCGGACGGGCAGACCCCCCCCCCCCGCCCAAGGAAGGGTGCCGTGTTGTGGTCGAGGTGAGGGAGAGAATTCCTTAGCCCGTCCCTGCGGGGGTGACACCCCCAGGACTCCTCTCCCCACATCTGCCCGGGGCCCCAGGACGGCACCTCCGTGCTGGGCTCCACACATCTCGACCGCTTGCTCCAGCCGGACCTGAACACCTTAGCCCCCCCCCACCCCTCCCACCCCCGCTACATCAGCTTTGCATAGGCTGGTCCCTCAGCCCGAGGCGCCCACGGCCCCTGCTCCTCTTCCGCCGACCCAACTCCCTCTCTTCCTTCAGGGCTCAGCTAGATGGCCACCTCTTCCGGGAAGCCTTCCTTGACTGTTTCCCCAGCCCTCCACCACCCCCAATCTAGTTTTGGAGATGCTCTTCCTCCGTGTTCCCACGCCCCTTCCTTCCCCCCACCCCCCCCGGGGGAGGGGGGTGCTTATCAAGACCCACAGTCATCACCTTTGAATTCATTCGTGTACTCATGCAAACATCCACTCACTGGGTGTCCCCAGGAGCCTGGAGACTTGGGCTGGACCACCAGAGCCCCCCCGGGGCCGGGCCTGCTCTCGCCTCCCCCCACCCGGCACAGAGCGGCCGCTTGTCACATGGATGGGAGGAAAAACAGATGGGCCAGGCCATTTCTCGGTGACCGTGCTCGAAAGGGGGAGGATGTGAAGGCCCCGGGATCCACTGTGCTTCGGGGCTCATGACCTTCACGCTGAGCCCCAGACCCCGGGGCAAGGCCCCCTCTGACCCCGTGTGCCCCCTCTCCTGGCTGGGCACGGAACGAAGGCGACCTCCAGGCTGCTCCAATCCCCCGGTCACCTGTAGGTCAGGGCCTTGCAGATGGGCGGGCACCAAGTTAGCACCTCCAGGCCTCGAGCACCAGCCGTGTTCCCACCCCAGAAACGTCCTAACGCCCCCTTCTCTGGCTGGATTCACGGGGAAGAGCTCAGAGGGCAGAAGAGCCCGAGCTGAGGACACACGGGAGGCGAGCGGGAGGGCCAGCATTTGAGCCCAGGGCCGGTGACTGGAATCACACCCTCCGGGCCGAGGCTACGTCTTCCCACAACGTTCTTGCCAGAGTCTGGAGTGTGGGGTTTGTGAGACAAAGCTCTGTGTCAGCAATCAGGTCCCTCCCGGAGTCCACCGGGAGACACCTTGCCCCAAGCAGCTCTGAACGACGTCCTCCAACTGAATGGCATTAAGGTCCCCGGCCGGCAAGGCAAAGTGGCCAGCCGCATCCGCCCCCACCCACCCCGGTGTCTCCGGGACCCTCGCCGTCTCTCGCACCTGCTTCCACCCAAGCCCCCAGTCCCTGGAGGGAAGACGGAGGGTGCAGAGGAGGAAGAGGCTCGAGAAAGCCACATGGGGTCCCCCCAGGGGCAGGGGGATGACGGAGTTGGAGATGAAACAGGCCACTCAGCAGAGGAGAATTAGTCTTCTGAGATCACCTTAAACACGAAGTACTTTTCGTTTTTATAGGCTGCTGTTTACGTGTCTCGAAAAGAAATCTGCTCGAGATAAGAAGGGGGGCTCCGGGCGCAAAGAGCAGGCCACGGGGCCGGGGCTGCTTTATCAGCCTTCGGCCGTGGCAGAGCCGGGTGCACACCCCGGGGTCCGGGCACACAGGCCCCCGCCTCCCCTGGCAAGGAGGGCGGACGCTGGGAAGGTATCCCAGGCGGTGGGCGTGAGAGGTGCCAGGAGCCCCGGGTTCGAGGTCCACTCTGCCACTAACCGCTTACGTGAGCCCCCAGCTGGAGGGACGTGGCTTCGTCCCCTGCGTGGCCCCCAGGGCTGGCTCCCCGTGGCCGAGGGGAGGCAGGAGGTAAGAAACCCCAGAGGTGCCTCAGTTGAGGGCTGGCGTCTTTCCCCGCTGCCTCCTCTGTGTCCCCAGCCTCCAGAGGCGGCCATGGGGTCTGGCGGAGGAAAAGAGGGCTCAAGAGGAAGGGATGCGCTGGCTCGATGCCCTGCTAGCCCAACGTGCCCAGCCCGCCCCCCCCCCGGCTCCCCGTTCCCCACCCCCCGGTCTTCTTCCTCGTTTGCTCAGGGAGCCGGTGCCCCCGCGGTAGACAGAGACTGGGCTCCCAGTATCAAAGTGGGAAGAAGAAAAATGTCCCTCCAGGGGAGGACAGGCGAGGTGGGATCCAAATGCACAGCCCCCCCCGTCTCCTACGAGCACCCCAGCCAAAGGCAGGATGGGGTTGGGGTGTCCCAGAGACCCCCTAGAACGAGGGGCCGGTTCTTCGGCTTTAAGGCACCCCATGCTGAGGACCATCGGAAGCCTCTGGCCATTTGCAAGGTCCTGGGGGAGTGGCCGAAGGGGACAGAGGGGCAGGGCCTGGAGAGCGGCCCAAGTCCACCCCTCCTGGGGGCTCCAAGCTCCCCAACCTTTGCTACTCCTCAGAGGAGCTCGACTCTGGGTCCATCTGAGGGGGGGGCAGAGGGGGGTCTCCATACGCTTCCCGTGAGGGTCTGTTCCCCACCCCCCACAGCCCCTGGCCTCCTGATGGCCCACCTGGCCCACTGACACCAAACCAGGTTCTGTCCCCACCCCTAACCTGAGCCCTCTGGAGATCCCCTGCACCAACTCGGCCTCCACCCCTCCAAAGCCGGTGCCTCACCGGACCCCTTCCGCCCCACCGCCACCCAGGCAGCCACCCGGCTCTGTCCCTGCGCCCCCAGCCCTGCCCCGGTCTAAGCCCGTCATCCGCCTCGAAATCACTGTGACGGTCTCCCCGCTGGCCTCCAGGCGCTGCCAACCCGTTCCCCACGAGGCCGCAAAGGACCCTTCCCGAAGGTCCTGCTTAGAACCCCCCTAGAGCTATAGAGGCCCCCAGGGCAGGTCCCGCTGGGCCCTCCGGCCTAGGGCACCTGCAGGCTCCCCTCCCCCATCCTGCCCTGCCCAGCTCTGCACCTGCTGGTTCCTTTCCTGGCTCCCAACACACCTTGGTCTCCCTCCAGGACGGATGTGGCAAATACCGTTCAGCTTAACTGTCCCCTCCTCTGGGAGGTGGTTCTTCACTCCCACCCTGCCTTCGGGTCACAGCCACCCCGCTGGGCTAGATGGTGAGCTCTGTGGGGCTGGGGCGGGGGGCGGCCCGGAGGAGGGCACGGAAAGTGACAGAAGGGAGTCCTTGGCTTGTCACCCCCGTGGGCCCCTTCTTCCCTTACGTCACCCTCCTTGTCTCCCAGCCCCTGCCTAACACATGACCTCTACCCAAGCCCCAGGGAACAAGAAGACAGTTGCTTTTCTTTATGGTGCCTTGTGACAGTCCCTGACTGGTGAGGGTTTGTTTTTTGGGGTGTGTTTTTTTTTTTTGCTTCCCTCGTGAGACCCTAAGTAAGCTTCCTGGGGGCACCGGCTCGCAGCCGTGCATCCCAGCCGAGGCGGAGACTCCAGAAATAGCCACGGAGTGAATTAAATGCCGCAGGGTTTAGGTTAGACATCGGGAAGAACTTCCCGATGAGAAGTTCTTTTTCTTTCTGCAATGTTGCGAGAAGTTTGGGGTGGCGTGACCCCAGGGCTGCTGAGAAACAAGGCTCCCCCCACCCCCCACCGCCCCGCCCCAACCCCGCCCAGGAGGAGCAGGTCACAGGGGGACTTCCTGCCCCACGCTCCAGGAGAGGAGAACCGTGTCTATTCCTAGATCCTTTCATCTGACAGACTCCAAACTCTGGCAAATGTTCCACCGTCACCTCCCGCCCCAAGGGTGGGAAAGCCCCTTCGTGCTCCGGGGGGAGAAGGGACAACTCTAACGAAGCGGGCTTGCCTCTTACCTGAAGCTTCAAATGAGGCTGGGGCTCGCACAGGCTCGGTCACTGTGCTTAGGTCTACATGCCAGGTCACCAAGGGAGGGGGGAAAGGAGGCGGTGTTTGATGTTGGCCCAGGCCCCTGGGGCCACAAGCTCTCAGCGGCCTCTGATGCCAAGGGGCAGACGGCGGCGGGGGCTCTGGCTGGGGCAGCTGGAATATGTGCCCCCAGGCAGCAGCAGAGGGAGGAGGCCTTGAAGGCACATTTCAAACAGATCCCCCAGGAGTCCCCCCTTCCCCTTGAGACACAGCGGCACCTGCTGACTCCTCACCCAGAGCGCCTGGCTGAGGGCTTCACGCACTTCAGTTCAGCCAACACCCCTAAGCTCCCAGTCTGAGCTACATGGAGGGGCAGGAGCCTGGGCCCAGGGGAAGACGTAGAGACGGGGGTCCGGAAGGAGCACGCGTCCAAGGGGAGCTCCTGATAGAGGAGGGACCCGGGGCTGGGGTGGGGGGGGCGGGGCAAGGCAGCGAGACAAAGGCAGCTGAGCGCCCCAAGCTAAATGCTACTGGGACCTGCAAAGGTTTGGAAATGTTCAGCCTAGTGTGGGGCTGGAGTTTGGCAACGACAAGCAGTCAGTCCTGGTAAGGGGGTAACGGGAAAGGAGAACGGGTCAGGCTGGGGATGGCCTTGAGCGAGTCTAGGAGATGAGACTGCTCTTGCTAAGAGGGTGAAAAGTCAGATCTCAGCAGAAGAGTGACACCTGAGAGTGGCTCGGGGGTGCACCTGCCCGACACAAAGAAACAGACTACCTGGAAGGCATCGGGAGGCGCTGGGGTCAGACCCAGGCCCAGGTTCGAATCCTCGTTCTCCTGCTAACATGCTGTGTGATCTGGGCCGTGCCTCGACCTCTCTGAGCCACGTTACCCTGTGACGTGGGAATATGCATCTCTGCCTAACCCCCAGGCTACGGCACGAAGTGAGGTTGGCCAGCTGGTCGGGAAAGAGCTCTGCAAACTGTGGAGGGCTGGGCCCCCACACCACGGCCCCGTCAGTCCGGACAGAACAAGCAGGCTGCAACCCTGGAGAGTGAGGGGCTGCAAGGCCCGCCCCTGCCACCGCCTTCTTGCCATCGCGAACACAAACAGCTCTTTCCCCAATGACATCTGTCTGGGAGAAATTTGAAATTTAAAATGGGCAGCCCTATTATTTCCTTTCCTTGGCGAGCGGGGGGCCCCCTCATCTTGCCTGCCTGCCCCAGTCCCTTGGCAACCCGACCTGGGGCAGCCCCAGGGCTGTCCCTCTGCTCAGCTCCGAATCTCCAGCCCCGTCTCTGGCCAGCCCCGGAGCTCTGCCCTCACCCCCACCCCCTTCCAGTGCACAGCCCTGGGCACCCTCCAAGCCTGCCCCCTCCACTGCCCCTGGAGACGCAGCAGGAAGGATCAAATGAACAGACGTGGAACCTCGGACCCAGGTTCAAATCTCAGCAGAGCCTCACGGCCTCTGGCAGGAGCAACCCTCTCTGAGCCTCGCTTTCCTTGTCTTAAAACTGGAGAATCATGATATCCAGGCTTCTCACATAAGACAAATATTTATCGATCCTTTACTGTATGGGGGAGGGGGGGGGACAGAGCTGTTTAAAGTGTAAGGGTCCAGGGGAGATCCAGGGGATCGGCACCCTGCCAGGCACCTGGCACAGGGTGGTGCCCAGGGTGGAGATTTAGCAAGTGATTAAGATGCCCATTGCCGAGGGGTGGAAACACACTCAGCGAGGGTGTGATGTCTGTGGTCGCACAGTTAACTAAAAGGCTGGTCACCCTGCGAACTATAGGTCTCTCACCCCCTCTGCACACGCGCACAGGGAGGCTGTTGGCGGCGCAAGAGGGCCCTCTCCCACAGCGCGCGGCTCCTGCGGGGGTGCTGCCCCCGTCCGCACCCCGCACCCCAAGTTCAAGCCTCTTCTGGAGGAGGAGGAGAGGAGGGCGCCCGCCTCACCCCAGGCCTCCCGACCCCGGCGGGGTGCACCCCAAACTCCAGCCTCGAGCTGGGCGCCCACCCCGCCGGCCGGAGCGGCCACCACCTCGCCCACCGCGCGGGCCCCAAGTCCCCACGCCCCGGGCCCGCGTGTACCTGCGGCTTGTCACGCGGCCGGTCCTCAAGTTGGGAAGCGCCGCCCATGGTCTTCCACCGGTCGTTGACCATCTTCCGGCAGGACTGGCGGGGGCGCCCGGCGAGGCGCGCCGCTGCGGAGCGCAAAGACGCCGAGGTGGGCGCGGGCTCGGGCGCGGGGCGCGTTCTGCCCGCCAGATCCCCGCCTCGGGGCCCCGCGCCAAGCGGCCCGGGCCAACGGGGGTGCGTGTGCGGGGGTGCGCGGGTGAGGACGGGGTGCGCGGGGATGCGCGGGTGACAGCGGGAGCGGGAGCGCGAGAGCAGCCCGCCCGCCAGCCCGCCCGCCCGCCGCTCGCGCTGCGCGCCGTCCCCGTTCTCCGCTCCCGCGCCTCCCCCTGCGCGCTCCTCTCCCTCCTCCCTCCTTCCTTCTCAATCTCCGTGTCTTTTTTGTCTCGGACTCTCTTTGCCTTTTATTGCTCCCCCGGCCTCCCTCCCTCTCTGTGTCACACACACACACACACACACACACACACGCGCGCGCGCACACACACACACACACACACACACACACACACACACACCCCGGAGGCCTGCGATAGTTAACTCCACCTCCGAAAAGGCCCAGATAAAGGGGCAGAACCGGCCCCAGGCCCCTGGGGCCAGCCGGGAGGGCGGCAAACCGCAGCGGGCAGCCCGCCTCCAGCCCGCCTCCAGCCGGCTCCGGGAGGGGCCTGGGAAACCCCGACGGCACCTCCTCGCAAACTTCCTCCCGGCGGGACCCGCGCCAACTCACCGTGCGCCGGGGGCGCGGCGCCGGGAGGGCCCAGTGGGCGTCCCCGCCGGGCCGTCGGGCGTCTCCCGGGCGCGGCGCCGCGTTGCTCCCGCTCCCTCGGGGCGCAGGCCTCACCCGGGGACCCCGGCGGGGCAGGGGGTGGGGCCGGCCGGAGTGCGCCCCCTGCGGGTCTCCGAGGACTCCGATCCGGCAAGCGCGCCCCGTCCTGGAGTCACAAGCCGTTGGGACCTTCCCCTCCGGGTCCCCACCAGAGAGGCCGGCCTGGGGGCGCCCCCGGCCAGAGTCCGCGACCCTGGATCCTGCCTCCCCGCGCCGCCACAGCCGCCGGCGCCGCGGTCCCCAGTAGGAACCGCTCAGCGCGCTGGATCGCCCGCGTCTCCCAGGCGCGCCCCGCACCGCCTCAGCCCCCGCCTCCTCCTCTGCTCCGGAGAGTGGGGATTTGTGCAGGGAGGGGGCTTCTCAGTCGCCCCCTCCCACCAGCAGCACTTTTAAAAGCATTTAATCCGCCCGGCGCAGCCTTCGGAGGTAATTGACAAAGTCCTTAATCTGCGCCGTTAACGAGATGCTATTGTGGCTTCTGACCGGGAGGCGCCCACACGGCCCGACGCCGCGTTCTCGGCGGGCCGCCCCCTCCCCAGGCCGCCGCGGGAGCCCCGCCGGCTGCCCCTCCCCCGCCCCTTTCTTCCATCCCTTCAGCTCCCCCAGCTTCAGAGTAGACACCCCTATTTTCCGCCCCCCGCTTCTCCCCAGAGCTGTTTTCCGGCTCCCGGGGAGCCTTGGCCCGCCACGCTGTTCCCTGGCACCGTCTTCGTCTCTTCCCCACCGGCTGCCAGTCTGTCGCCCCATCTTCGTCCCTCTCCCGGCCCCTCTCCAAGCCCCGCACAGGCAACGCGAGCTGCCTGGGGGTGGGGGCCGCGCCCAGCCCGCGCGGTGGCCGCGTCCTGAGCCCGGAAGCCCCGGGACCCCGTGCCCCCCATGCCGTCTGAGCGACTGTCACTCACCCACCAGCAGCTGGGTTCGCAACACGCCAGCTGTTTGGCGCAGCCTCCTCTGCCTCCCAGGGCTGCCGGCTGCCCCACCTGCAGCCCCACCCAGTTTGCGCCCCCACGGGGAGGCCGCCTGGGTGGCTGGGGAGGATCCCACAGCACTGGCTGGGGGGCGCGGGACCTGTGTGGAGTCCAGGCTCTTTCCGGATTGCACCCTTCTTCCCCTCCGCCCCCTTCCCTGTGGGTTAAAGGAATTGGCAGGTGAACGAGGGGGCCATCTGGCTTGCTCAGAGGGGTGTGGCGGAAAGCACAGAACCCTGGCTGTGTGGCCTGGGGCAAGCTACTGCGCCTCTCTGAGCCTCAGTTTCCCCATGTGTACCGAAAGATTAACAGCACCCTCTTTGGAAGGGCTCATTGCGAAATTCTAAGAGAGGGCTCCTTGAATCACCGGAGCAGATTTCAAACTTTCCTGCTACGACCTTGGGCAGATTTCCTGTCGTCTGTAGCCTTGGTTTCCTCGTGGAAAGAAATCAGGACCTCCCCCTTCTTGGTGGGGGAATTGTGAAGTTTGCAGGCACACGGCTGGGACTGCAAGTCTGTGGCACTGATTTGGGGAGAGGATGTAAACTCCAGATGTGTCTACGTGCAGACAAAAGAGCACCCTGCTGGGGAGGGGGGAACCCTGAACTGAGACTCTGAGACCAGGGCGGTGCGGAGGGTCAACCGAGGTTGGGAACGCGTGCTCTGAGGGGGCAGGGAATGCATCCTGAAGAAGGAGAGGCGTGAGCCAGGCCTGGCAGGCCGGGATGTCTGGAGGCTGGGGAAGAAGGCATTACAGCAAAGACAGAGAATGGAGAGTGACAATAGGCTGTGGGCAGGTGCAAGCCAGAGGATGCTGGCTGGAGATCCGCTCCCAGGCCCGCGGGAGGACAGTTGGACAGGTGAGTGGGCGCCACCTAGCGGCGCCTCCTGGCACTGCTGGCTGCCGGTGGTCTCACCTGCTGGACAGCAGGCTCCTCGCTTTCCTGCCCTTGAGAGGGTGCAGTGAGGACGTGTGTCAAGGTCGATCTTCGCCTACCCACCCCCTGGGCACCCCAGGAGAAGAATCAGGCCTGCTGCAGCTCTGGCATGAGCCTGCAGCCATTTGCTCAGTGCTTTACACGCTGTATTCACCTCACACACTTGGTGTCTCGGGGAGAGGGGAGGGCCACCCTCACTCAGTTCATTGACCCCGAGATCCGCGTAAGAAAAATCGAAGCCGGCCCCACAGAGGGGAGAGTGCCCCCACCCTTCCCTTTTGACAAGGCTGGTGTCCTCACAGCCCCAGGGAAGATCGCAGGTGTTCCCAACTGGCCGGCGTGGGATCAAGGCTATCTGGGGACCAGCCAGGACCTCGGGAGAGCGGGAACCTGGGAACCCAGGGTGCTTGGCTTACACCCAAGGCTTCCCCGGCATCCCTGCCCCCTCCTTGGGCATCCACTTACCCTCCTCCTCCCTCTGGCTCACCAATTCTACACGGTCCTACTTTTTTCTTCTTTTTTTTTTTTTGCCCGTGGCCACCTGGATGTGATGGCCCCACGAACAGAAAGCTCCTGCCTGGGATTTTTAGTTTAAATTCCAGAGAGAAAGGCTGTGATCCATCCTGTTCCTCATTTGGAGCCAGGACATGTCAACTGTGGATTACCAGCTGGCCAATAACAGCTGCCCTCTGTCAGGTGCCCACCATAATCTGATGGAGGGCATTGAGCATAGGGGACCTGATGCAGGGCACCTCCCTTAGCAGGGAGTGGGGACAGGGCGGTGAGTCATGATGCCGGCTTTGGAGGAATGGACAGGAAGAGAACCGAGGAAGGAGATAAGAAAGTGACCAGGACCGTTGGGTGACAGCATTCAGGGTGTTGGCCTTCAGACTGGGTGCAACGCGTTGAACATCATCCCCACACTGGGCTCTGTGCTGGACCCACCGCCACTCTCAGACACGGGAGCTTTTGCAATCCCCATTTCATGGATGAGAAAACCGAGTCAGGGAAGTTACATAAGATGATATAATGAATAACTGCCATTCAGTAAGCGTGTCGCCTGTGCTTAATGAATGAGTCCCAGTCATTAACAGCATACCTTATTTCATGTAATCCTCACCAAAAACCAACACCCCCATTTTACAGATGAGGCATCTGGAGCTCAGAGAGGTTAAGTAACTTGGTCAAGGTCACCCAGCAACCGATGGGGCCAGAACTGGAACCCAGATCTCCGCCCTGCTCTGTCACTAGCTTCCGCCCTCTTCGTCATCTGGAGCTGGCCTGAGACATCCAGCGAAGTCTCAGCAGCGGCTCTGCAGACGTGGGCGGAATGTCAAATGGGCTTGGCTCCGTGGGGCCTGGGGGCTTGCCTGGCCAGGAGGTCGGGACCCCTGGCCCTCATCTGCCCAGCCTCTGCCCCTCACTTGCCGAGGGCACCGGGATCTTGCCGTAAAGCTGTTTCAACTTAACTCTGACAGTCACATTTATCATTAAAAATAAATTTATCTTGGCTTCCCGTGGCATGGAAAGCTACTGTGCAGTGATTCAATGGGCTTGTCACCCCTCTCGGTTAGGCACGGGGAGCTGAACAACTGGATGGTCTCCAACACTGGCTCCTCATTTTCTGCGGCTGGAGCCAGAAAGGTACAGTGGGCTGACATTTAATTTAGAATCCAACATACCTTGACATAAACCTATAATACAAAGGCGGGGGCGGGGGTGGGGGCTGCCAAGCCCGGCGGGGGTGGGGGGGGGGCGGGGGTGGGAGGGGAGTCCAAGTGACAGGGTGGATTTCTTTCTTTCTTTTTATTTTTTATGCTTTGTCAACACGGAGTGGTGATGACAGTCTAGAGGCTGCCATCAAAGGCGACAATTAGCATGGAGCGGACGTGTGTGCGTGTGCGTGTGTGTGTGTGTATGTGTGCGTTTTTGCCGTGGTGTGCTGGGAGGGGGCGGTGTGGGGCTGTGCCCCGAGTCCGCTGGGGTGCCGCGTGCGGTAGCCCGCAGCGCGTCCGTCAGGTGTCACCAGAGAAAGACGAGCCGAAGCCAGGTCCTCGGGGCTAGGACCGGAGCCCAGGAACAGGATAACTTGGTCATTCCGGGCAGGACGGCACCTGCCCATTTATCTCTGTGGCCCCAGCCCTTCCCATAGGTCCTCTGACACACAGTCAGTGTTCAATAAATACAGAGCAGTCAAGGACGATGTCATTTTAAAAGCCAGAAGCAGAGGTCTGGTTTTTTTCTGCAGGGGAACATCCTAGTAGACTCTTTGGGTGCGAAAACCTGAGGCTCAAGGCTGGCCGGGGAGGGGAGGGCAGGACACAGGAGGGAAGCAAGAAACCCAGGAGAAGCACGGTTTTGCAAAAGCACCTGGACAGGGAAGGGCCGGGGAGGGGTAGGGGGGGAGAGGGAAGAGAGGCCACATGGGGGCCTGGGAAGCACAGCCCTGGCGCAGGGGTGCGTATGCTCTTGCTGAGAGTAGCTTTCCCATCTGTTACCCTCAGGGCTCTGCTCAACCGCCTTGTGTCCGGGGCGTTCCGGGGGAAACGGAAGGAATGGCTGCCATCCCGTGCCAAGGTCAGCGCGAGGCAGAGCGAAGGGTCCGGCTGTCGGAGGGGAGGGCGGGGATGCCGTAGAGGTCCAGAATGCAGCCCGAGGAGGAAATCCGACCAGCAGGTGACCCGAGCTTGAGCCATTTCGGTTTTCATTTTCGAGCACTCACAGTAGCCACCATTTTCCGGAAGGCCTACCTCGTGCCAGGCACCGTGCGGGCCGCTCACCCTTCCTCATTGGGTTTCCTCGCAAGAGCCTAAGAGGCAGCTGCTGCTTCTTGCCCGCATTGGACAGATACAGAAACAACGGGAGTACGTGCAGGTCGCGTGCCTTGCTCAAGGTTCTACATCTCGTGAACCCCACGTCTTGAATTTGAGCTGTGCCGCCTGACCCCGCTTCTCCAGAACCCTCGGCGGCGGAATGCGGGGACCCCTGCGCACCTCACGCTCGGGTGGCAAATGTTTATACCGAATGAAGGGAACTGGGTGTGGAAAGCAAAGATCTTGTAAGTCTGGATGCAGCAGTGGCCCCGTCCCAGCTACAAGTGGCCTCACTTTTGAAAATGGCGTGCCTTGGGGCGCCTGGGTGGCGCAGTCGGTTAAGTGTCCGACTTCAGCCAGGTCACGATCTCGCGGTCTGTGAGTTCGAGCCCCGCGTCGGGCTCTGGGCTGATGGCTCAGAGCCTGGAGCCTGTTTCTGATTCTGTGTCTCCCTCTGTCTCTGCCCCTCGCCCGTTCATGCTTTGTCTCTGTCTGTCCCAAAAATGAATAAACGTTGAAAAAAAAAAATTGAAAATGGCGTGCCTTATCTTACTATCTCTTTCCTGTGCCGGTGACTATAAGGTACCGTGTACCTCGATGTCCCCGGAGCGCTAACCCCAGGGTAATAATAGTCGTCCCTGCTGCCAGCTTAGTCACGGTGCCGTGTTTCCCGGCGTGTTTTGTAATTTTGGATTGTGTGCGTCCTCTTTGTCAGAGCTTTATCGGTGGGAATCCGGGGTGTCCTGGGCCGCGAGTTTGTCCTTCCCCAGATTGGCTTTTCTTCCCGGGAGGCATCCGAAGCCACTTCGAACCCAGGGCCACGTTAAGCCCTCATCTTGCACGTAGAATAAATTCGAACCACGTCTTCATGAGAACGGGCCTGCGGGTGTTCGTTTATAGCAGAAACTTTCCTGTCCACTTCCCTTTCCGCTACAGATGGAGTTTTTCCTTGTCTGCCCATCTCCACCCAGATTCCCTGCCCTGGCTTTAAAAAAAAAAATTTTTTTTTTAAGATTTTAAGTAATCTCTACACCCAATGTGGGGCTCAAACTCACAACCCCGAGATCAAGAGTCGCACGTTCTCCAGACGGAGCCAGCCGGGCGCCCCTTCCCCGCTCCCCCGTTTTGCTTCTGACCTCTGTTCATTTCCTTTTTTTTTGCTTTAGCTATACGTCTAAAAGGACGTTTGTTAGGTCATATGCAACACTTGCAGGCTTTTGGTGGTAGGAGTCTAGTCTAGTATCACTGACAACAGAAGTCTCTCCTCTCACGCCTATTTTTCTCGTCTTAACTTTATTATTTTCGTTTTTTTAATGTTTATTCATTTTTGAGAGACAGAGAGAGAGAAACAGAGCGTGAGCATGGGAGAGAGAGAGACAGGGAGACACAGAATCCAAAGCAGGCTGCAGGCTCCAGGCTCCCAGCTGGTCAGCACAGAGCCCAACGGGGGGCTCGAACCCGCAAACCGTGAGATCATGCCCTGAGCTGTAGTCAGAGGCTTAACCGACTGAGCGCCACCCAGGCGCCCCTCTTTTCTCAGCTTTAAAAAAAGACAAAGTCTGGGGCGCCTGGGTGGCGCAGTCGGTTAAGCGGCCGACTTCGGCTCAGGTCACGATCTCGCGGTCCGTGAGTTCGAGCCCCGCGTCGGGCTCTGTGCTGACCGCTCAGAGCCTGGAGCCTGTTTCAGATTCTGCGTCTCCCTCTCTCTCTGCCCCTCCCCCGTTCATGCTCTGTCTCTCTCTGTCTCAGAAATAAATAAACGTTAAAAAAAAAAATTTTTTTTTAAAAGACGAAGTCTAACATACGTGTGATGAAAGGCACAGATCTTAGAGGTAGGGTTAAATGACCATTTCCACCTCCCTAGAAAGTTCCCGTGGGCCCCTTTCCCGGTCACACGCGGCCGCCCGGAGGTGCCCCCAGTCGTGATTTCTATAGGAACTACGTTTTGCCTTTCCTCGATGGGATGCCTCGAAGGCATCCACGGTGTGTTTAGCCACCTTCCTGTTGATGGACGTTCGGGCTGCTGCGCACGGGGCTGCTGTGCCCATTTGCACGTGCGTCCCGCCCCCGCCGTCGTTCATGGGCTCTGGGGACGCACACGGTGGCCTGGCGGGTGTCCTCCTTCCCCCTCGGGCCTGCCAGAGGGCCCGTCCTAAGGCTGTGGCCGGAGAGCCGCTGGGCTGTCACCCGCGCCTCCGAGGAAGCTGGCGTCTCGGCCAAACCTCGTGTGTCCTTGTCAGGATGTCAGCGTGCGCCGGGGCGCGTCGATCACCGTTCCGTCTCCCCAGCCACCCTCCCCGCCCGCCCGGCCGCGCCGCCCGGCACCGAGGACCGGAGGGCTGGTGCCTTAGAAAACACAGCCAAATGGCTCCCAACGAGGCCGTGTCACCGGATGCTCCCGCTAGCGGTGCGAGTCATTCGCCTGTGGGGAAGCGTCTCCTTGTCACCCTCGCACCCTCCTCATCATCGGCCTCACGCGCAGGTGGGTTTCTGCCCAGGCTGCCGGCTCACTGGGGGTGCAGCTGGCTCTGTGCTGGGTTCCAGCTCCCCCGGAGCCCAAGGCCTTGGGGGTGTGAGGACCCGGGTGCCCCATCTCACGCTCCAGGTCTCGTCTGGAGGGGCAGGGGAGGCAGGGGACAGTCCAGCAGGCAGACAGGCCTCGGGTCGCTCTCCACCTGCACTCTGCCTGGGAAAACACACCCCAAGCCCCGGAAGGTTGCTGACCGCCCGCGGTGGGCCCAACGCTCGAGAGCTGCGGTTCCTGTGGAATCTGTGCCCCCTTCCGGAGCCCTACCCGAAAGCTTCCCTGACCAGAGAGAGCTCCCGCTCTCACCTCCCACGTCCAATCCGCAGGCGAGTTCTTTCAGCAAATATTTATGGAGCACCTGCCGCGTGGAGCTTAATTCCAGCAAACGAACCAGATACATTCAAATGGAGATACGTGCTCTAAGAAAATAAGACAGGGTGGTGCCATATAGAGTGGCTGGGGTGGCTGGGGAGGAGCTGGTGTTTGAAGGAGCCTATCGTGCAAGGTCTGAGGGAGAGCTCTCTGGGGAGCGGGAACAGCAAGTGCAAAGGCCCTGAGGCAGGAATGAGACTGTCATGTTAAACCCTGACAGCAGGCCTTGTGGTTGGAGCCCAGGGCAGCGATGAGGTCAGAGAGGGAAGGAGGGCTGGACGATACGGGGCCAGGAATGGGTTTGGGTTTTATACTGGTCACAACAGGAGACCGTCAGAGGGGGGTAGGTGGGGGCGCGGTGTTTCTGCAAGTTCATTTTTGGCTGCCATGTCGAGGTTGGGCTCCAGGAGGGTCTGGTGGGACGGCAGGGGCCAGTGAGAAGGTTGCTTGCTCTCCCCTCTGGTGAGGGCCGGAGGCAGCTCGGACTGGGGCGTTGGCGGCAGAAAGAAGGGACAGATACGGGACAAGTGGTGGAGGTACGGTCGCGGGCCGGCTGACAGAGTGGACGTGCCCAGCAAGATGAAGAGAGAGCAAGGGTGATGCCAAGGTCAGGGGTCCGAGGCACAAGCAGGGTGGCATGAATACCCGAGATATGGGAATCGGGGGGAAGAAGCACGCAGGTGCGGGCTGGGATCAGGAGTTCTGTTCTGAACGCGTTAAGTTTCAGACACCTGCCGGGCCTCCCAGAAGGGCATGGCGTGGGCATCGAACACCCGAGTCTGGAGTGCCAGGGAGAGGTGGCTCGAACTCACCAGGCTGGAGCTGTCCACTCTGAGCCATGAGACCAGACAATCCCCGGTGGCCGGTGGGATCTGGGGACCTGGGATTATTGCTTCCAATTCCTCCCTCCCTGTTAGAGAATTACCCATATCTACACCCTCTGCCTGGTGACTCTCCTGTGCCTCCCACCCCGCTGATGTTGGCCTTGGCCATGTGACTTGCTTCAGCTACTGGACTATGTGCAAACGTACAGAACAGCCAGCGTTCTGAGCCCAGAGCTTAAGAGACACCTTCCTGCACTTCCTTCTCTTGGGACCATGAGAAGACAGGTACCAGAAGGTTGGGAGACGTGTTCAGAGGCCTGAACCTGGCAGAGCCACGAGCCAGAAAATACACGCCGCCGTGGTAAGTCCCTGAGTGCCGGGAGTGGGTATTACGCAGCAGTATTTCAGCCGTAGCTGACTGATACACAGAGCCCTGATACACAGGCCCTGTGGGAAGGAGGATGGGGGCATACTTGAGGGCTTGGTGCAGGGTAGGCGCTCGGCAAACTCTACCTAGCCTACTGTTAATTGTGCATCTAAAACAGAGACCCTCCCTGAGCGTTTTCTCGACTCTGGGCTCCTCAGGGCCACTCATGCGACCATCTGCTTCTGTCTCATATTTCTTTCTCCCTTTCCATAGTTTTCCCCCAATTATAAAAATCGCTTATTACCGCCGAACCCAGAGATAATCCTGGTCACGACTTCGGGGTGCCTCCTTCCAATCTTTATCTTACGTCGCCGCCAGAGACTGAGTCGCTATTGAGCCAGAGGGACCAGGGACGTTTGCGGGGGCGGGGGTGGGGGGGGGATCCGCTTATATGTACAGATACGCAACATGGGTGGGGAGAGGGTCCCGGTGGTGTTTTTTGTGGGCAGGCCCTGGGGGTTGAAATGGGAAACTATCAGAAGCAAGTATCCAACATTTGCCACAAACCCGCGTCGTGGGCGCCGTCGGATCTCTGCCCACAGGGGCACTCAGCGCCCACAGTTCCAGAAGGTGCCAGACCCACGGCCTTCGGCCAGCGAGGATGGGGTTGGGAGGGTAGAGGATGAAATGTCTCTGTGATGGCTGGCTTCCCTCCCTGTGTCACCTTCTCACGCCCCTTGTAGCTCACCCTGGGGTGATCGCCGCCAGATAAGCCGCTTGTGTTTACGTCCCTGCTCCTTGGGGAGCCACCGTTAGTGGCCAGGTGCTGTGTACGCGTCCCCCATTTCTTCTCACGACCATGCGGCAGGTTCTCGGGTGACCTGTGGTTTCGTAGCAGCTCTGCTATGACGTGCCACACGCTGGCCACGGTAAGTGCGCCGACGGAGGTGACAGGAGCGTCTGAGCCCCGGTGACCAGGGCTTGCCCTCGACCTAGAGAAGGGCCTCGGGCTAAAGTCAGGTTTTACCAGACGGAGGTTTCATGTACACGCTTCTTTCTCTGTTTTTAAATGTTTATTTATTCTGGGGAGAAAGAGAGAGTACAAGCAGGGGTGGGGCAGAGAGAGGGGGAGACACAGAATACGAGGCAAGCTCCAGGCTCTGAGCGGTCAGCACAGGGCCCGAGGTGGGGCTCGAACTCCGCCAGCGCATGACCTGAGCCGCAGTCGGACGCCCACCCGACTGGGCCCCCCGGGCGCCCCTGTATGCATATTTTACAACCTGACTGTGAAGATTTCCCGTTTCCTAAAGATTCAAAACTCACCTTTACGGTTAGGCGTATTTAACGATGATCTTAGGTGATATGTACAGAAGGCAATCTACGTGCCAGGCGCTGACCTTGGCATGCTGCGTGTGCTAACCGTCTGACCCATACAGGGACTGGCAGCTGTGTCCTATCACTCTCCCCGCTTACAGAGGAGGAAACTGAGGCACAGTGTGGTAACACAACTATAGACTGGAGATTTAGGCCCGGGTCGTCGGACTCCAGAGTCGGGGTTGGGGGTCATGGTGTTTGTAAGCCCCCCCCCCCACTTAGTTTTGGACGTGTATTTCTATTTTCTAGTTGCTGTAAACCACACACAGCAAACAGCCTCGCCCTCCATCACCATTGGGCCTCACTAATTACTTCCTTAGGGTGGATTCCCAGGAAGAGAATTATGGGGTCAGAGGGCAGAACTGTCTTTAAGACTCCTCATCCCCCGGGGCCCTGCTCTGGCCTTGCTTTCGGACTCTCTCGCCTCTTTCCCACACTGTCTTGGGCCAGGAGTCAGTGGGAAACATCCACCTTGGCCTCTCTCTGCCCAGCCCCCACCTGCCCGAGTCTGCACCTGACCTCCCGGGTCCTGTCCTGTGTGCCTGCAGAGGACGTCTGAGCTTCCTTCCAGAAAGGACGGGGGAGGGGGATCTTACTGGAGGAAATGGGGTTGCTCCTGCCACAGAGTAGGGACTTGGCTATGATGAATGAATGAGTGAGTGAATGAATGAATGAGTGAGTGAATGAATGAATGAGTGAGTGAATGAATGAATGAGTGAACGAGCAAACAAGTCCCCTGGCCCACCTGGATAGATTTCCAGGTGCGGAGCCCTCGTAAAGCAGCCCCCCCCTGGACACCGGCGTCCACAGGGGCTCCGCGTGCCTCCAGGCAGCTCCCCACTTGCTGGGGGCAGAAAGGAAGGGATCGTGTAGACACGACCCCCTCAATCTGCAACCAACGCTCTACAGCTAGCCCTGGGCCCATCCCCTCGGACACACCTTCCCTGACAGGTGCTTTTTGTACTGGGACAGGTGGTCCAGCCGGGCACCTTGGCTGAAACCAGGCCCCCTGCCCGGGATGCCTCACAACTCGATTTTCTAGCCTGAACAAAAAAGGGAACAAAAATACTGCAGCAGTTATCGATTGCTGCATTACAAATCACCCCCAAACGAAACAAACATTTATCGTCTCACACAGTTTATGAGGGGCAGGACTGCAGGAGCAGCTCAGCTGGTGGGTCCCTCAGAGGGGGGCAGTCAAGACAGGGGCCTGGGGCTGCATCAACTGAAGGTTCCATTGGGGCTGGAGGCCCACTTCCAAGATGGCGCCCTCCCAGGGCCGTTGGGCGGGAGGCCTCTGTTCCTCGGCCCCCTCTCTAGGGTGGCTTGAGCGTCCTTACAATATGGCCACTGGCTCCCTCCAAGGCGGGGACCCAAGAGAGCAAGGGAAGCCAGGATACCTTCTACGGCCTACTCTTGGGAAGCCCCACTCACCATCTCGCACACACTCCGTTCGTTAGAAGTGAGCCCCTCCGTGCCGTCCACACGCAAGGGCCGGGGAATTAGGTCGCCCCGAGAGAGGAGCCGATGTTTGTAAAAGCTGCCACAGGCGCCTGACGGGGTGCTGAAGCTCATGGAGACGGTCCGACGGGCACCGGGCCCGGGCACCAACTCAACCTGCCAAGACTCGGTCTGTGGCGACTGTGGTTGTATCACCATTCCCCAAACCCAGCACCCAGCCTTGCTACAGTTACCCAGCCCCCAGCACCCATCTACCCCAAACGGCACCGTCAGCATGGGCTCCCCAAATGCTGCCTCTCTCGTTTCCCCCCCTTGCCCCCCCCCCCAGGCAGTCAGGGCTCCCCATTTTCAACAGGATAAAACCCGAAGTCCTGCTTAGCAGTCGGGCGTTCCCGGGCCACACGGATCTCTCCTTTCTCCACTTGGTGCCTCCTCTGCTCCCGCCCCTTCCTCCCCACCGTGGCCCCCTTAGCCAGGCCGTCACCCACCGAGAATCTTGGCCCATCTGGAGCCCTTGAGTCTACCTCCAAGGAGTGTCATAAACATTTTATGCACGGTGTGCACGCAAGGTGGGCCAGCTGAGCCCAAACCGAGATCCCGAGTGGCTTTGTTCGCAGCCCGATGGGACGGGCCCACCTGGGATGTGCAGCTGCTTGGAGATAACACGGGAGGAGTTTTCACTCTAAGAGTTCAGGAGGAGAAATGAGTCGGGTCGCCTGGAACAGTCGTCCAGGCTGTGCCCCGCACAAGGCTGAGAAAGGTGGTGGGTCTGAGAAGGGCACCTTTTTCTAATTTACTCAAAGGCACCAGATGGGATCCTGGGGCCGCGGAAGAGTCAGCACGCAGCCACGTGGGATGGGATGGTTTGGGCTCACCCGGAACCAGCAGCGATTCCCAGGCAAGACCGTGAGACTCTGGGCACAAGAGTGTGTCTGAGGGCCAGCAAGGGCCCCTCTAAGACAAGCCCATGCTGCCAGCCCTGCCCATGTCTCCTAGCTGACCCTAGCCCTGGACAGGGGAAGGCTGGCCCTGTCCTGAGTCCCTACTCTGTGCCCGGCAGTCAGCAAGGCAGACTGTCCCTTCCCTCCAGGGCGCCCAGGCGATGGGAGAGAGCAAGGAAGGCGGGGGGGGGGGGGGGGGGGGGGTTGCTGTGCAGGGTCAGCTCAGGGCTGTGCAGGGGAGCCCGGAGCCTCCCGGACGGCCCCAGCTCCTGCCTCCGCTCTGCCTGGAGCCCCACGCCTGAGCCCTCAGCTCAGAGCAGACAACCATGCTAATCCTCTCCCGGGCTGGTGGCTGCCCCCAGCCAGGAGGGGAAAGCGAGCCACCCGGAAAGCTGGTTTGGAGTCCCCATTAGTTGTGGATGGCATCATGGTGCTACCAGGAGATTATCCACACCCGGCCGGTCCCCGGCGGCCGGCCCCAGCGCCCTAAAAGAAGGCAGCTAGCTATTAAGGAGATTCATGGGAAGGGGGTAAGGCGGGGGAAGGCTAATCAAGCTGTCCTGATTGTAATTGTCCGAAGGTGCTGGCCTCCCCTGTGAACGTGTGCACCACCAGCCTGCCTCTGCGACTCGGCGGGGCTTCTCCCTGCTGGGACTGTGCCGGGTAATGTTCTTTTGACATAACTCTATTTAAATTCACATTTCCATCATCCCCCAGAGGAGCCGGCAAGAGAGCTGAGCTGCGTGGTATAAGCCGGGAAAGGATTAGATGGGGTGGGTGTTATTTTTTTTTTTTTCCCTTTTATTTTCCTTTAGCGATGGAGACAGGGTAGTGGAAATGGGGCGGTTGTTCTAGAATCCTACAATATCAGAGTCAGAGGGGCTATTAGAGGCCATCCGGCCTACATCCCCTCAGTGTCCGCGTAGAAAACCGAGGCCCCGAAGAGACACCTCCCTGGGTTCCTTCCCTGACCAGACCCCAGGGCCGGTGTCAGGGAAGCCTGGAGCCTGGGTCTGTGTCCGTTCGTCCTGCCGGTTGGCAGATGATGCGCTCCCCTCCCAGTCAACCTGCCAGCCACCTGACGCCCCCCCCTGAGAGGCCCAGCCCCTTCCCTGCTGCTGAGCCAGGGAGGGAGGGCGGGAGGGAGGCAGCCGAGCCCCTGTCATGAATCACCTTTCTCCGGTGCAGAGCTGGGGCCTTATTTCCTCGGTAGGAGGCCCCTGGGGGCTGGCAAAGGCCAAGGCCTCTCAGGAGGGGAGGAGGGGGCAGGTGAGGGGGCCATCAGATATGATCCTGGGCACAGGGCCAGATGGAGTGGCCAAGAATGTGGTTCCCGGGGGGGAGACGGTGGGGGGGGGGGGTGGCTGAAACCAAGTCAGACTGAAGGCTCTGTGGCTGGAGAGACGGGAGGAGGTGAGGAGGGGAGAGGGAGGAAGGGAGAGGCAGGTGCCGGCCCTCCTGTCATCCTGATGCTGGCCAGGAGGGTGGGGACGCTTACAGCAGAACGCAGGAGACAACACGGGAGAGGAAGTTAGTGGCATTTGGGATGAAACTCCTAGCCTTATGAATGCCAGAAATGTTCAAAGGAGCATCTGGTTTTGTTTTGTTTTTTAAAATTTTTCCCCATTTCCAACAGCTTGGGTGCTGTGGTGGGGGCTGCAGCCCAGCCTGGGGGGGGGGGTCCCCTCTGCCGAGAGGCCTTGCCACCATGGTGACAGCGAGGAGGGGGACAGGGTGTGGCCTCCTCCGAGCAGCCAGGCAAAGCCCTGTGGCGGCAGGTCCCGGGGAGACGAGACAACCACGGTTCAGCTATTCGATGGTCAGGAAGGTGCTTCACCTCTGGGGGGGTCCTCATCTGAGGCCGGCAGGATGGGGGCTTTGGATTCCAACCCAATGGGATGCACTGGACCCTCTCCTCTAGAGTGAGGGACATCCGTCCTGGGCAGGGGGTGGCCGGGGTGGTCCCCTGCCTGGATCCCAAGGTTCTCTGGGCCCCCACAACTCATGTCTAGCATGGGCTCTCTCTCTCTCTCTCCTACACTCGTTTGTACCGAAATTTCCTCACATGCCAGTGCCTGCACCCAGTCCCGACTAAGGCTCAGAGAGGTTAAGACGCTCACCTAAGGTTGCACAGCCGGGAAGTGCCCTCATCACCATTAGGGTACCCACTGTGACCAGTCTGATGGACCCAGAGAGAGAAGTGGGGGGAACCTGAACTGAGTGAGGTACCCGGGCGCCCCGTCTTCTTAGCCAGTCACCTCCTCAATTGGGCTCCATGAACTTTGTTAGGTCACACCCCTTCTCTGGCCTCAGTTTCCCCGTCTGCTACTCAAGTCTGCCTCTCGGGGCATTGTGCGGATCAAAGATGACAAGGGTGATGGGGTCGCTTTGCAAAGGGGTCGCAGGGCCGGACGCTAGAGGACAGGTGGAGGTGGTGAGGTGGCCCACGGAGGGTTCAACTGGGCGGGGTGGGGACCTGGGGTCCCCTCCTGCAGCCAGCACAGGGGCCATCCCCCCTGGCCTTCAGGGGAATAGCGGGCCCTCAGACCCCCAGAAAAAAGAGAGGAGGGAGCTGTGGCCTTGTGCTCTGACTGCTCAGAGTGACCCTGCCCTCAGCAGGGTGGCCCGTGTGGACAGGCTTCCCCCGTGCCGTCGATGGGGAGGGAACACCTCTCCCAGAAGCCAACAGCTGGGAACTTGCCGTGGAATATCCGCCCTCGGCTCATGTGACTGGCTGGAAGGGCTGAGGTCGGAGTGAGGAGGGCGGGTGGCCTGCGTGCGGGCTGTGCTGCCCATGTGGCTGGGGAGCCCCGGACCGGTCAGCTGCTTGTCCCCCAGATGCCGAACCTCCGACTCCTAGACTTTTCCGACCGGCGTCTCAAGACCAGGGAGTCTAAGAATCGTGAGACATCCCGGGATGTTGGGGAGAATTTTTTTTTTTTTCTAAAGAGATAAGTAACGGCAAAGGAATTTGAAAATACTTCCCAAATGCGAGGACGGCTGATGCCTCTGTGCCATCTTGGAGGGTGGGTGTGGGGCGTCTGGTAGGGGCTGGAACACTGAGGGGGCTGGAGAGACATGGAGAGGCTGCCAGGACACCTGCTTCCTCTCGAGCGAGAACGCAGAGACGTGACAGGCCACACTCCAGATGTTGCCAAGGCCCCCCTCCCCCTTCTCCTGCGAACTCCTGTCCCTGCAGCTGGGCCCCCGCTGACCTTGCCCTCAGCTGCGACCGGTGCCTTGGGTTTCAGCCGCGACGCTGAACGAGATCTTTTATAGAAGCCCCTGGGTGTCACATCAGAGCCGTTCTGGGTGGGGGGTGGGGGGGATGGGGTGCTTAAGGGCCCCTGGCTCCCTCCTGGCACCCCCGGCAGCCTCCCGTGGCCCCTCCAGCCTTTGGTCCCCCTCAAAGTCACCCGCAGACCCTGAGACTGGGAGCACGTCTTTAACCCTGGCCCGGGTGGGGACTCTGTAGACACAACACCCAAACTCCAGCACGTGGAGAGTCACGGATTCTGAGGCCATGAGCTGAGCTCCTCGGATTCCTGGTGAGGCTGGGCCCCCCTCCCCCCACCCCGCCGCCGGCCTGCTCATGTCTGTGAGTGGGACCCCGATGCCAGCCGGCAGAGGCGACCAGAGGAGGTGAGGGCTGGCGTGTCTGCTCTGAGGGTGGGCGACTTGGGACACTTGGGGCTACCACCTCCAGAGTGCTGCTTTAGGGCCCGGGGACCACACCTGTCCCAAAGCAGGTGCTCAATAAAGTTGACTAAATGGCAGAGTGGGGCACCTCCACCTGAACCCAGGGTCAGGGAGACGTGTGGGGAGACTGACAGCAGAGCCAGCACCCTTGGGCGCCCAGTGGGTCAGCCGGGCTTCTGTCTGGGGAGGGGTCACCCGAAAGCTGTCAAGTGGCCTCTGTGATGTGTGTCCTAAGGGACAGAAACCTCAGGCTGGGCAGGAACCCTCTCAAGGGTCTGACTTGGTCAGGAAGGGTCCCCCCGAGGAGGTGACCAGGAGCAGTTGAGGTGGGAAGGCTAACAGGGGTCACAGGTGAGGAGGCAGGGAGCCGGGGTCCCGAGATGGGGGAGCAGGGACAAGGGGCACCAGAAGACAGGCAGCTATGAGGGAGGGGCGGGGCGGGAAGGGGACGGAAGGGATGTGGGGGGGGGGGTGGGAGGTGCTGGAGATGAGACTGTGTGTCCCCTGCACGCCCTGGTGGAGAACCAGGGACTCTCATAGTTTTAAACAGGGGCTCCACGCGATCAGAGAGAAGTTGACTGTGATGGTGACAGGAGACGGATGGAGGGGGCGACCAGGGGATGCACAGAGGCCAAGAGAGGTGACACTACAACCAGGCTGGGGAGGAGGAGAGAGACTGAGGACAGTCAGCAGGGGCTTAGGAGAGACGGTGCCGGTGACGGGGGTGTCGAGAGTGACCCCCACCCCCGCCCCATGCTGGTATCCGGTCCAGACACTTCCATGACGGGGGTCCCATCACATCAACAGGAACCTCGGGCAAGGACCAGTCTTGGGGGGCAAGATCGGAAACTCTGTTCCGAACATATTGGGCCAGGGGCGGCCCTTGAAACACGCCACGGAGGAAATCAAGGCAGCGTTGGGGGCCCAGGTGTGGGCTGCGGCGGCCCTGGGTGGCCGGTCCCCAGGGTGAGAGGTCCCAGGATGAGTCGAGGCTGGACGCAGGGGTGAGTTTCGGCGACAGCCTGAGAATTCCAGGTCACCATCCTGGGCAGGGAGCCTGCAGAGTGGCCGACAGGAGCTTCCCGCGTGAGACATCGGCGAGGGCCGGCGGGCTCCTTGTGAGAAGCCCCCAGGGGCCCCCGGGGATGTCCAGGTGGCTCTGAGAGGAGGCTGCAGCCCCCAAATGGTGCGGATGGCGGGGGAGTGAGGTGGAAGCAAGTGAGCCCAGTGCTCATGGGATTTGGTCCGAGGTCAGGGCTGCTAGAGCCGTTCAGATTCAGGAGAGCCTTCCAAGATGCCATGATTCTAAGACTCGGTGACCTCTGATTCTCAGACAGTGGCCTCGGAGTCTGTGACTGGGGCCCATCTTATGCCAAAGCCCCTGGGGGGGGCCATCCCAGCGCCCCTTCCTAGGGATGTCTCCAGCTGACCTTCCAGCCGCAGCAGTGACCCCTGCCACGAGTGAGAGATCAGAGGGCGGGATCAGAGGGCGGAGGGAGAAGGGGTCACCCTGCCCGTGGGGGCAGGTAGGGGGTGCTTCCTGGAATGGGGCCAGGCAGCCTGAGTTGTGTCCCTGCTCACGCTGTTCCTCAGACACCCTCATAGTATGAATAATGAAAGGGCAGCTCCCTGGGAGCCCGCAGGCCCGCACTTGGCTCTGGCAGGAGCGTAGAATGCCAAGTTGTCCCAACGATGCCACCACAGACAGATGAGGGAGCAAGCCTGCTTGGGCAGGACCGCTCTCAGCAGCCTACCCCCGCCCGCCCCCGGGGGGGCTGTCTGGGATGTCTTTAAGGATGCTTTGTTAAGCCCCATTAAATATGCATCGCCCCGTTAAATTTTAATGTCCCACTTTGAGGTGTCACATTTTTTACCTCCTCCTGGGACGGGGGAGGGTTGGCCTGCCCAGAGCTGAAGTCTGGTGCCAGGGACCCAGACAGGGGCTGCGGCAGCAGCGGAGGGGAGCCTGGCCTGCCCGTCCCTCATTCCTCGGCTAGCACTTGGGTTTTGACAAGGCACAGCCGGAAGGCACTGCCCTTGTGAGGATCTTCCCCAAGCCTCTGGCGGCCAGAGGGATCCAGCGTTAAAGTCCGAGCAAAGCTGGGGTCAGCGATCTCTTCCTGCAAAGGGCCGGACAGTGAATATTTTAGGGTTTGCCTATTCAACTTGGATTTCTTTTTCCAATCCCTTAAAAACGTGAACACCGTTCTTAACTTTGGATTCGGCCTGTGGGCCATAGTTCGCCAACCCCTGGCTACAAGGTTGTGCCTGGAAGGCGGGGGTGAAGGGCTTTGGAGTCAGGTAGACCCGGGCCAGGAGACCTTGAAAACACTCACCAACCTGCGGGCGTCCGTTCCGGTCAGGACAGGTGCCACTGTAAGCAGTGCCTGAGGTCCCGTTACCCTGCCTGGGCCCTTCTGGCTCTGCTACCCACCTCCCTGTGCCTTGGAGAACCTCCCCTCTTTGGGCATCTGTCTTCTCTGTGTGTGACATGTAAACAGGGCCTGAGGCCTCCGTTTTGAGAATTCTGACGTGAGATGGGGAAACACAGACCTGAGGGAGCCAGGGGCTCACGCCCATAGGCTGCTCAGCAGAATCGCCCCAACGGCTCCCGAGAATGAGAAAACACTACCGGCAAAACCGCAATTCTGCCCCGGAGCAGTTAGGCAAGAAAAGGAAACAAGAGGCGTCCATTAGGGAAAAGAAAATCGAAACCACCAGATCCTGCCTCATACCATTAGGGCGGCTCTTACGCTGTGAAAACCAAAACAGAACAGAAACAACAGGTGTTGAAGAGGATGTGGAGAGATTACAGCCCTTGGGCCCTGCTGGTGGGAATGCAAAATGGTGCGGCCCCTGTGGGGAACGGCGTGGGGGCTCCTCAAAAAATCAAAAGTGGAATTATCGCCTGGCAGGCAAGTCCACTTCTGAGATACACCCAGAAGGATTGCGAGCAGGGTCTCAAAGAGATACTTGTACACCCGGGTCTGTAGCAGTGTTATTCACGACAGCCAAAGGCGGAAGCGACTCAAGTGTCCATCAAAGGATGAATGGATAACCAAAATTTGGTAGAGCCACGTGACGGAGAAACAGTGAGCCACAAAGAGGAATGAGGTTCTGACACCTGCTCCCACAAGGATGAACCTTGAAGAAGCCAGCCCCAGCAGCCCACGTATTGTATGATTCCTCATCTACGAGATATTCAGAGCAGGCCAATCCAGGGAGGCAGAAAGCAGATTAGTGGTTTCCAGGGGCTGACGAGGAGGGGGGAGGCGAGGAGGGAATGGGGGCTGACTGCTTAATTGGTATGGGGTTTCCATTTGGGGTGCTGAAAAGTTCTGGAACCAAGGTAGTAGGAACAGTTGTGCAACATCGTGGTTGTATTTGTTTCCACTGATATTTAAAATAGTTAAAATGGTAAATTTTATGTAATATGCATTTTACCACTGTAAAAAAAAAAAATATCATAGTTCCAGACTGGAAGGAATGGAATCTGCTGTGTGAGACGCAGGAATCCAGCTTTTGAAAACTCCCCTGACATACACCCAGGGGCAAGTGACAGTCTACTTAAGGAAGGGGACTTCGGGGAGCATACATTTGAAGAGGCAGGTGGAACGGGGGACGGTTTCTCTCAAACGCTCTGTTCTCTTGAGCCCCAGGGCCATGCAGGAAAAGACTGGAGGCTACTGGACACGGTGGGCAGCTTGAAAGTCGGCCGAGTGGCCCCTGGCTGTATGAAATCCGTCCCCTGGGACAGGAGGGTGGTGCTGTTAAGAGTCCAGGGCCCTGCAGAGAAAGGGCAGGTGAGTAGAGCCCCGGCTTCGACTGAAGTATGGGGACGATTCATAGACGCAAGGGGTAGAGATCTTTGGCCCCACGCAGAGGAAGGGTCCCGGGACGGAACTCCAGAGACGCACCTGCAGGGCCATGAGTGAGGACCGAGGGGTGCGGGGTGGAGCTCGGTGAGGTGTCCCGGACTGATGGGAAGGTAGCCGAGAGCACGGGTTGGGATCCTAGAACAAGCTGTGTGACCTCAGATCGGACCCACCTCGGGCACTTCTCGTGGGCACCTCGGTGCAGGGAGCGTGTGCGTGGGACAGACAGACAGGTTGCCAAATGGTCTCTGGGCTTGGAGAAGGCGCATTCTATAGGCGGCCGAGAACACTCAGTACAGGCCTCTGAAGAACACGGGGAAGGACAAGAGTCAGCTCGTTTTAAAATTTTTATTTATCGGGGCACCTGGGTGGCTCAGTCGGTTAAGCGGCCGACTTCGGCTCAGGTCATGATCTCATGGTCCGTGAGTTCGAGCCCCGCGTCGGGCTCTGTGCTGACCGCTCAGAGCCTGGAGCCTGTTTCAGATTCTGTGTCTCCCTCTCTCTCTGCCCCTCCCGTGTTCATGCTCTGTCTCTCTCTCTCTGTCTCAAAAATAAATAAGTGTTAAAAATAATTTTTTTTTAATTTTTATTTATCAATAATCTAGTAAGGCCGGAAGTGAGTGGAGGAGGGAGGGAGCGGGTGGGTGAGTGAATGGCTCTCTGCCCCCAGAGGTGGACGTCTGCCCGTCCCCAGCCCTTAGCCCAACCTTAACGAAGGACAAGGCTGCTGGGTCTGCCTTACTCCCACCTCTGCCGGGGCACCGACCCCACGTAGAAACACATTCAGAGGTTGTGTTCACATCGCCTGCCCGTGCAGGACCTCGGGTAACTCACTCTCTCCCTTGCAACCGGGCATTGCTGTGCCTAACTCACGGATGCTTGTTGGGTCCTCCGATGGGCCTGCCACATCGGAAGTTTCCAGAAAGGGTAGCTGCTGCTGGACTAGAGGCTGCTCATTTAAACCCTCACAGCCACTCTGGTGCCCACCCCTGCCATTTTGCAGACGTAGGGGAGGAAACTCCAGACGCGGGGTCTTGCCCAGGGCGGGAGGTCGCACAGCTGCCGATGGAAGCCCTGTCACTCGGGACCCCTCCCTGTCACCATGACCTCAGGCACTGTTGTCGGCCGGCCCGTCATTCTGTGTCCTGAGCACTGGGACAGGGGGTGGCCACACACTTTGCTGCCCGAGGGCCTGAGGACCAAGGACAAGACCCCTGCGGCCAGGCTGACCTTGGGCCCAGCTTCCTCCGAGGTCCTGAGGCAACTCAGACCCCCACAGCCCTCCTCCTGACCCCTTGCATCCCTCCGCCATCCTCCGGGGGTCCCTCTGTGACTCTGTTTCTGTGCACGTCGTGGGGGTGCGGGGGGCCCCACATCTCTCTCTCTGTTGAACCCCTGCGTTGTTCAGTGTGTATAGTTACTACCTGTACCTGCCTCTCTCCCTCCTTCTTTCTCTGTATTTCTGCCTGTGTCTCTGTGCATGAGTCTCCCTCCCTCTCTCTCTCTCTCTGTTACACTCTGTGTTTCTCTAGGTCTCTCTAGGTCTCTCTGGGTCATTCCCCCTCCCCCTCTCTCCCTCTCCTTCTCCTTTCCCTTCAATGGAATATCGATCAGCCTGGCTTATTAAGCCCCATTATTTCTCAGAACATTTGCCTTTGAAATTTCGGCAGATGGACCGGGGTGGCAGCCAGCGCCTCGGGCTGCCCAGGCCACACAGCCCGCTGGGGGCCCAACCAGAGGGGCAGCCGGGTCCACTGCCCCCCCCCTCCCCATTTGTGCAGATGCCAGACCTGCCTCCCCGAGGTCTCTGTCAGCCCCGGCCGCTCCCAGGCTGCGGGCGGCCATCGCCTGTGCCGGCGACAGCCAGCATCGGGCAAAGCGATTCCAACCCTCCAGCTGGGAAGTGTCACTGATGGAGGAAGTGGTGTGCAGGGTGACTGGACGGTCCCACCAACCACGGCCGGGGGCCTGTGCCGTTCGCCCAGGTCCGAACCCCCTCACGGCATGCCTGGGAAGAAGACTAATCTAGTCGTGTGGGCACCCAGGGGTAAACTGAGGCATCAGAGCATCAGGTCCAAGGCAGGATGGGGGCAGTGGGCAAAAGCATAGTTACCCACCCCCAAGCAAGCTCCCTGTCCCACCAGCCTCCATTTCCCAAGTAGCCTATTTTCTTTTTTTTTTTTTTTTAATTTTTTTTCAACGTTTATTTATTTTTGGGACAGAGAGAGACAGAGCATGAACGGGGGAGGGGCAGAGAGAGAGGGAGACACAGAATCGGAAACAGGCTCCAGGCTCTGAGCCATCAGCCCAGAGCCCGACGTGGGGCTCGAACTCACAGACCGCGAGATCGTGACCTGGCTGAAGTCGGACGCTTAACCGACTGCGCCACCCCGGCGCCCCCTATTTTCTTTTTTTTTACATTTATTTATTTTGAGAGAGAGAGAGAGAGTGGGAGGGGCAGAGAGAGAGGGAGAGAGAATCCCAAGCAGGCTCCATGATGTCAGCGCAGAGCCCGACTCGGGGCTTGAACTCACACACCTGGGATCGTGACCTGAGCCAAAACCAAGAGTCAGACACTCAACCGGTTGAGCCCCCCAGGCTCAGGCGCCATTTAAACATGGCCACGTTCACTCCTGTCCCACCTCCAGGCACTTCTGCTCATCCATAGCTGATGATGGCAAGAGAACCAGAGGTTCGGAAGTGTGGCAAGGACTTTAATATAAAAAGTGGCAGTGAGGGGCGCCTGGGGGGCTCAGTCGGTGGAGCGTCCGACTTCGGCGCAGGTCATGATCTCACGGTTCGTGGGTTCGAGCCCCGTGTCGGGCTCTGTGCTGACAGCTCGGAGCCTGGAGCCTGTTTCAGATTCTGTGCCTCCCTCTCTCTGACCCTCCTGTGTTCATGCTGTCGCTCTCTGTCTCTCAAGAATGAATAAATGTTAAAAAAAAAAAAAAAGTGGCGGTGAGGGTCCGGAAACGCTCCCTGGGCTCGGGGAAAAGGCTCGTCCCGTGTCCCCTCAGGTAATCACCCCAAATGCCATCGTTCATACCCCACAGCCCTGCTCCAGACAGCTGCTGGCCCGGTGAGACGTCAGCCACTTCTCCCGAGGTGGGGCCACCTCGGGTGACAGCATTCTCAAGTGATGCTGGTGATACACCTTTGACAGGTACATCCTCCTCCAGAATGCTGACAGGTGAGTCGTCTCTTCCAGACAGGAAACTCTCCATTAGCAAGGCTCCTCCGGTTCTGGCTGATTCTGTGGGAGAGAAGGTGTCTGTGGAGAGCTAACCCGTCTCTCACACCCTGTGAGATCTCTTGTTGTCGGCAGCCCCCTGCCGGGGGGTTGCAGGTCCAAAGGGCAGGACTGGGTGGCTGAGGTCATAACTGGACGTCAGCTCCCCAAACCTCCATGACAGGCCTTGGAAGAAGGTGCTGTTTACACCCATTTACAGGGCGGATGGCTGGGGCCTCCAGCAAGCCGTGCAGGGACTTGTCCAAGGTCCACAGCCGGAGAAAGTAACTGGCAGGCAGGTCTCTCTGGCCCCGAAGCCCAAGGTCTTTACCACCCACAACCAGCGTGGGGCACGGGCTCACGGGCTCTAGGCCTGACTCCTGGAAGGGGGCAAGGGATTCTGCACACGACCCTCAAAGAGCGCAGACCCGGAGCACAAGACAACAGGTGCAGCCAGGCCTGGAGGTGGGAAGGAGGGGCTCACAACGGTGTTAGACTCTCAAGGGCGGTGGCTTGTCCACAGAGGGTGGGTCTTGGCCTGGGTGTGGGTGCGGACCCCAGGACAGGGGGCGGCTGGGTCTGTGTCCCAACTGGGACGGGTAGAGAAATCAAATATATCTTCATAGACTTGTGGCCGCTCATGGTGTCCACCAATGCAAAGCATTCATTCATTCCTTCATTCAACCAGTGACTATTTACTGAACACCTTCTTTGTGCTGGGCACTGGGCTAGACTCAAAGGACACGGTAACAAGGCAAAACCTCCAGCAGTAGGGAGCCTATGTCCCCGTAGGGGAGGACAGTGGACAAGCAAATACAGCGTGGCTGATGCGGGAGGGCATCTGGGCAGAGGTGTGAGGGAAGGTGGAGCTTACACAGGCACACGTGCACACACACACACACACACACACATAGGCATGCACACGCGTGCACACAGTTTCTGGGTTCCACCCCTGGGCTCCAGAGCCTCCCTCGTGGAAGTGAGCCAGGCTAAGATTGCAGGGACAAGCATTGTAAGTGGTGGGAACAGCCTGTGTGAAGCCCATGCAGTAGGAGTGTGGTGTTCAGAGAGACTGAAAGAAGCAGGTGTGGCTGGGGCATAGCCCAAATGGAGAGTGGTGTAGTGAGGTACGGAAGTCACCAGAGGCCTGTGGCACGCAGGCCTTGTCTTTGGGGCACCGGGGAGCCTGGGATGGGCTTTGAACGGTGCGTGGCGCAAGGAGACGCGTGTCTGGAGAGGTGACCTGGTTCCTGAGTGGAGAGCGGATTTGCAAGGGGCGGGAGGGGGAGGAGGAGCCCAGGGAAAGACCAGGGCGGCCACCCCAAAGCCCAGAGGTCTAGGCAGAGTGGATGGAGGCTTGAGAAACGCTTGGAATGTGGCTGGACAGGACCTACTGACAGAACGGTCTTTTGAAAAAAATCAGTTGTCCCTGGAGACAGAAGGGAACCACTGAGGGCTGGTGGAGGCAGACTGGATCTCAGCCCTAGCTGTCCCACTCCCAGGCAGTGTGACCTTGGGCAAGTTCCCTCATGACCTTGAGCTGTTTGATTAGCTGTAAAATTGCTCTATGAGCACAACAGGCCGGCGACAAGCCCAGACTCTCAGTGGGTCCCCAGTGCCAAGCTTTGTTCCTCACTCACACCACTCACACCCCGACAGACGATGTCTGCTGGAGGGACCGCCCCGAGGGTCCCACACCCGCACTTAAATGTCCTGGCCTGGGAGGGGCCCACATTCGGCCCCTCTGGATTTCATTGGCCAGAAAGGGTCACGTGCCCATGTCTCACTGGAGGGGGCGGAGATCTCACGCCCTAGAGCACTGTGGGCGTTGCCGGGGCGGGGGGGAGGGGTTGGGAGGGGATGGCGAGGCTGATGGGTGGAGCCGGTGCCCAGCTCCGCCCCCTGTGCTCCCGGCTCACACACCTTATCCCACACCTCCCTCCTCCTGCCATATCCCTGCACCAACCGTAACCTCATTTACAGAGTCATTTTCTTTAAATCAACTCATTTGTCTGCTTGTTTGCTTTGCCAGGCGAGGAGAGGGGCCCTAAGTCAGGAGTTTCTAATTGTTCCTCTGCGCACGGGGGATTTTCCGAGTGCGCCCAGCCGTCTGCGTATTATCCAAGGCTGCCCCCCCTGCACTCCCACCAAGAGTCTCCTTGTGTAAATAATACACGAGACCCTGTGCCGTATTTTCTGTGGTGAGGCCATGTGATAAAGACGGTAGATACGCGGTGTAATAAAAGCGTGCGATTATATGCTTGTGTCACTTCCGCACCATGGCCTCTTGGCTTCCTGGAGACAGCAGGAAGCAGAGGGGAAGCCGGCCTCCCAGTGAGGCCAAAGCATCAGCTTAGGGAGAGGTGAGGCCTGTGGGGCAGTAGTTAAGAACCCAGGACCTGGGGGCGCCTGGATGGCCCCGTTGGTTAAGCATCTGGCTCTTGATTTCAGCTCGGGTCATGATCTCATGGTTCGCGCGATTGAGCCGTGCATCCGGCCCCACGGACAGCACGGAGCCTGCTTGGGATTCTGTCTTGCTCTCTCTCTGCCCCTCTCCTCCTCAAAATAAATAAACTTAAGGGGGGGGGTGGAAAAGAACCCCAGGTGGGGACAGGGCTTGGTTTGAATCCTGGCTCTGTCACCTGCCAGATACATGACTTAGAGCAAATAGGGTAGAGACTTCGGTGTCCCTGAGTCCCCTTTCCTGGACCCCGTTGTCCATCTACAGCCATTGGCTGGCGGGCAGGTATGAAAGCTCCTCTCCCGGTCTTGGGATGGGACCAGCACCAGGGTATCATCTATGCTTCACGGGATCAGGCTGAGCCTGGGACCTCAGCTGAGCTCTATGTTGGCCTTCTAATCCTTCCTCTGTCCTCTTTCTCCATTCCTGACTGGCTTCTCCTGGGAGCACTTCCTTCATAAAATCACTTGCCCTGACATCCTCGACACGGGCCCGCCCTTGGAAGAACCACCGAAGATAGCAAGTGACTCTGCCTGTCTGAGCCTCGCTTATCTCATCTGTAAAATGGACATAACTTTCCCCACAACGTGCAGCTAGCATAGGGACGGCCTGGTACACAGCAAGCGCTCACTAGATAAAGTCTCTTCTGATTAGCGGGGAACACATAGCAATGTGGTCAGCAACGTTACTGAGGAATGAAGCATTGCCCGTGCCCCCCTCCCCGGCCCTGGGGGACATCCCCGGTCTCCTGCACCGTGGTAAGGAGGAAGCAGCTTTAGAAAATGTCTACAGTGCCCACCCCTCCCCGACCCCATCCCCCCATCCCCTTCCCATCAGAGAAATTCTCATCCTCAGCTCTGTGCTTATAATACAGCCGCCTTGACACTCGGGTCATGGGTTCGTGTCTCAGGGGATGGTCAGTTACAAGACGGTGTTTGGCCTCTGACACGGTCACTTCCCGGAGGCGCAGCTGAGGCCACGTGGGCTCTGGTTAGAGTGTGGATGTTTGCCTGTCTTCACTATGGGGGGATGTGAGGGTCTCTTCGAACAGAGGCCGGAGCTGATGAGCTGGCAGAGGAAAGAGCCACGGGTGGGGACAACCTAGACTCTCACCCCCGTGCTGAGCCACCACCTCTGCTAGAGAAGACCCAAGTGGCTGGGCAGCCAAGGACAAGTCGTGTCACCTCCCTGGGCTCGCATGGCCACATATGTAAAGATCGGGGCGGGGGTGGGGGTGGCGCATGCTCTTCCTTGATAGCAGGGCACGTCAGTCCGAAGCAGGCTCCAGGCTCCGAGCTGTCAGCGCAGAGCCCGACGCGGGGCTCGAACTCGTGAACCGCGAGATCATGACCTGAGCCGAAGTCGGACGCTCGACCAACGGAGCCACCCAGGCACCCCCTGTCTGGAGCTCCTTCTGAGTCCAAGGCGGATGATTTTGCAATGCTGCAAGCTAGTTAAAAAGAGAGAGAGAGAGAGAGAGAGAGAGAGACGAAGGAAGCTGGTCAGCTTCCTGCCTCCCATGGTTCTTGGGGTGGACATCTCAGTCAGGCTGGCTTACGGTCATCCCACAGCATCCTGGCAATGGTGTCACCGGCCCATGTGGATGGGGCTGCCCCAGGGAGCCATCACGTCCCTGGCACCCGGCAGGAAAGGCCATCCAGCCCGTGAGCAGAGGGGCCCCAGGCCATCCAGCGCTGCGCAAACCACTGGGCTGCTGTGCCCCCTCTTAAGAGCCTCCCGCCTCCACTGTCCCCAGAGCCACAGGCTCGCCCTGGGGTTTTCCAGCCCGGGAGGGTGTTTGGGACCTGAGGACTTTCCCCGTGGGGGTCCGGGCTTCAGGAAGGCCCTCGCCCCTGCCCCCCACCCCGCCCCGCACATCATGAGCCTGCGGTTGAGGCTTCCTGCAGAAAAGTGGCATCTCTTATGAAGTCAGCAGCGCCCCGGAAGGAGGGTGCTGGGCTGGCTCTGCCTCTCCTCCCCTCCACGAGCCTTTCATCACAGGGAGAGAAATCCCAGCAAGATGGTAAGCAGCAATTCAGCCCGAGTTACCAAGACAACCTTCCCAGGCCATGGCTGGCGCTGGCGGGGAGGGAGGGGAGGCTAGAAGGAGACCCCTATCCACCTTGCCCTTCCCGCGGCCCCCAGCCTCCCCAGGGAGCCGCCCCGAGAGGGGCCGAGGGGCCAGCAGGTGCCCCCATCGCCGGGATGCCGGCTGCAGCTTTCATCTGAGAGATGCCGCCTTCACAGAGGCTCCGATTCTCTCGGGTTCCTGGTGGTGAGATCATTGAAGGGGGAGTGATGGGAGATGGAAGGGAATCCTCTCCGCTGTGTAAACAGCTCAGTCACGGCCGCCTCCTCCTGCTGCTTCCGTCTCGCCCGGCCCAAGCCGGGATTTGGGGGCCCACAGCCACAGGGAGGGGGACAGCACCGGGGCCAAGACGAAGGGACGGAGGGTTCAGACTGGCCTGAGGGCAACCCCCAGCTCCACCTTTTCTAAGCTGTGTGACTGTGGGCAAGTTACTTAACCTCTCTGAGCCCCAGTGCTGACCAGGTTGTTGAGAAGGAGGAGAGCGCACTCTTGCGGGCAGCCCCTCCCACCAGCAGGTGTTTCCTGCCGCGTCCCAGCCTCTCCTGGGTGGAGCTCCGGATACAGCTGCCGCCCGGAAGGGACTGGCATTTAGTTGGGGCTCACTGGCTACCAGGCCCTTCTCAGTGCTCACAGCCACCCTGCCCAGGAGGAAGCTCTAAGACCCACTTGCCTGCGGTTTGCTTCACAGGTGAGGTGCAGAGAGCCAGCAGCCAACTGCCCCGCAGTCCAGGCTGGGGTGATTCGAAGCCCCAGGCCTTCCCCAGCCTCCTTCCAGCTGTCCCAGTGTTCTGTGGCTTCTGGCGGCCCAGGACACGCGGGCATCGACTGGCAAAGGTGGAGAGACTGGGGTGGCCGCGTGGTCCTGCAGCCAAGCTCCTCGCGGCCACTTCCTCCTGGGGAGCGGCCAAGCCTCCCCCCCCACCCCCCACCCCACCCCCGTCCTTGCGGTGACCTCAGAAGTGTGACAAAAGCCCTGGGAGGCACACAGAATCCAATCATCTGTCATTAAGTGTCCTCCATGGCGGAGGTCCTAACTGAGAGGAGGAATATGAAGTGTTCAGGGGAGAATGAATCAGTAAACCGATTAGCGGAATCCAATCAACTGGGGCGTGGGGGCCGTGAGCAGAGAGAAGAATGAGGGCTGAGGGGCTCATCCTGGCCAGCCAGGGGCCCCCGGGAGGCCAGCACTGGGCCCAGGCCCCGGGGGGTGGAGGCTGGGCGGGTGGGCGCCCCAGCCAGCCCGGCGGGTCCGTAAAACACTCAGCCAGCCGAGAACGCAATCCTCAAATCTCTAGGTGCAGCAAAATCGTGCCCGTGCCAGGCTAGCATCGTTCAACCTCAAGAAGGCTTAGAATCAAGAATAGACACATTTAAGGGGCGCCTGGGTGGCTCAGCCGGTTAAGCGTCCGACTCTTGATTTCGGCTTGGGTCGTGATCTTGCGGTTTGTGGGTTCAAGCCCCGCGTTGGGTTCCGCGCTGAAAGCATGAAGCCTGCTTGGGATTCTCTCTCTCCCTGTCTCTGCCCCTCCCCTGCTCATGCTCTCTCTCTCTCTCTCTCTCTCTCTCTCTCAAAATAAGTAAATAAGGTTAAAAAAAAAAAAGAATAGACACATTTAAGAGAATCAAAACGATAACGATAATATCTTCATCTTGAGGGTGCACAGGTGTGAGCGTTTCTAAGGTTCAAGACTATCTTGCTGATTAAGATACCAGCCCAGCCTTGTGATTTAAATTTAAAATATGGAAGTGAGCGCTTGATTTAGAAGTGGGGTCTTAGGGGCACCTGGGTGGCTCAGTTAAGCGTCTGACTTCGGCTCAGGTCGTGATCTCGCGGCTCGTGAGTTCGAGCCCCACGTTGGGCTCTGTGCTGACCGCTCAGAGCCTGGAGCCTGCTTCGGATTCTGTGTCTCCCTCTCTTTTCTGCCCCTCCCCCGCTCACACTCTGTCTCTCTCTCTCTCTCTCTCTCCTTCAAAAACAAACATTAAAAAAGATAAAAGATAAATCGAATTGGGGTTTTACGTTGCGCTCTGGGGAAGTTCAGAAACAGTGCTCGATGTTAACAGCGTTTATAAATGCAGTGTATGAACCATATGCTTCCGTCTGCAGAGAGGCTGGGTTCTCAGACCACTGAATATACCAGAAAAGAAATGGAACACGTTCAATTTCTTCATGCAGCTTAAAATGTTTAAAGGCGCTTGATTAACTAGTTTTATAAATGGGACCAAACAGTAATCAAAGGGCCCTTACAAAGGATTGTTCAAATGTGCTAAGTTTATAAATATGTAAATAGAAATAGAATAGTAAGTATGGAAAGTGAGCTTAAAAGCTCAAGAAAGAGGTGCATTTTTGAATGTGTAACGTTCATGAACCACATGTTAATGTTTAAAATCAAAGTCATTGTCTGGGTAATCTTTTCGGTGCACAAAAGCCCACCCAGGTTGTTGATTCACTCAGGAGGTTACGTTCCTCCTCGGGCGCCTGGGTGGCTCAGTCGGTTAAGCATCCTACGTAGATTCAGGTCAGCGTCTCACAGTTCAGTACGTAAACTGTCTCTCTCTGTTCCTCCACAGCCCCCCCCCCAAAATAAATAAACATTAAAAAAAAAATAGGGGCGCCTGGGTGGCACAGTCACTTAGGCGTCCGACTCTTGATCTCGGCTCAGGTCATCATCTCACAGTTTGTGGGTTCGAGCCCCACATCGGGCTCTGCACTGACGGTGTGGAGCCTGCTTGGGATTCTCTCTCTTCTCTGCCCCTCCCCAGCTTGTGCGTGCTCTCTCTTTCTCTCTCTCAAGATAACTAAGCTTTAAATAAATAAACAAACAAGCACGTCCTCCTGTGTACCTGGTCTGCCGTGTCCCTTCCTAAGAGGTGGGTTCCAGAGGTAACAGACCTGGCTGTAATCACGGGTTAGTGGTGAATGGGCTGATGTCTGACTCTGGTGGGAAACACTTGGTGCCTTGATCCAAGCCTTGCCCCACAGCTCTGCGATGGTGGGGACACCCCGAGGCTTTTAGTTGCCGCCCCCTTCAAGGGGGCGAAAGATACATGGAGCTCCACCAAACTCCAGGAAGGGGTGGGGAGCTCAACATGGTAACCCTGCTACGGAGCTCATTAGATAGATATTAACTGGTGTAATTGCCATGATGACCCATTTCACAGATGAGGCAACCGAGTCGTGGAGCTGGTGAGTGCCACAGCAGGGTCATGGCCCCCCGAAGAACCTGGCTGCAGAACCTTCGCTCCTTATCACATTCCTCCTCGTCAGCATCTTGCCGGATCCTCCTGCCCCCTCCGGGATGTGTGCAGGTCAGTCCACTGAGGCTCAGGGAGTCTAGAACCTTCCCCAAGGCTGCGTGGCCAGCACAGGACAGACACAGCAGCCTCTGGCACCTGTACGTTTGCGCAGCCCAAATCCAGCGGGGGAGACGGATGTTCAGTAGGCAGAGCTCGGATGTTTCTGGATTGTAGTCACGGCCAATGTTGTGCGGCACAGGGCAAGGGCTCGGAGTGCACGTAATAGGGAGAACTGACTGGTGGCTGAGCCAGAGCCAGCCTGGTGGCCTGGAGACTGGGCCAGGAGGACACACGGAGGGTTTTTCAGGCAGCAGCCTGGTCAGGGTTTGGCAAGGGTGCGTGGGGACACCTCTCCGCGTGGACCCTCGCCTGCCACGCCGGGATTCCAACCCGAGGGCTCCCACTGGCTAGAAGGCAACGTGACGGATTGCCAAGGGACTGACCAGCGTGGCCACGGGGGCCGACGGCAGCACGCTGGCCTCAGTCGAGCCCCCCAGCCTGGCCCGAGGTGCCCTTACCGTGACCCGAACCGCTTATATGCCCCCAGAGGAGTCGGGGTAATTCGGTCTCTGTGTTTACTCCTGCCGCGAGCGCCTCTGAACGTTTCATCTTGACTGCTGACTGTATCAAAATTCCCGTGGTAATTGGATCAGGTGCAGTATTTTCCATGAGGATATTAAATCAGGCCTTCTGCCCGCGTCCAGAACGATCCGTTTCCGAATATAAAGACGCAGGAGATGGCATTACCCAAGGTATTTTTCCTCCTTTAAACTTTCTCCCCCCAACTTTATCATGGCAGTTCTTTATTTGCTGCCGAATAAATTGGGTCCTCCTCCCCTGCCCCAGTTATTAGCCAAAGGGAAGGAAAGGAAAGATTCTTGCAGGCTGATGAGGGAGGCCAGGGGCACGGGGGAGACGGGGCGGAGCCAAAGTTTGCCCAGGGGACCTGAGGACCCAGGCAGAGCGGCCAGCAGGGGGCGGGGAGGGGGAGCCCCACCAGACGCTTCCCTCCCCGGGAAGGGTGCCGGGCACATCTGCCAACCTTCAAGGTGGGACATTTCACCATCCGTAAACACCGGAGAAGAGAAGTTCAAGGGCACACGAAGACCCGGGGCTGGGAGGGAGCCGGAAAGGACCTCAGAGACACATCGGTTGCTAAAGAGAGAAAGTGAGGCCGCGTCACAGGCTGATGAGGCCACGTCCGAAAGGCTGTCGTTTGGAACGAGCCGGGGAGCTCAGCAGCGTGGATGCTCCACACCCCGCCAGGTTGCGCACTTTAAAATGGTTCATTTTGTGCTGTGTCAATTTCACCTCCACTTTAAAAAGAATCAGGTCAAAATGCCACGTTACCCGCCGCTGACTCCTTTCCGTTGTCCCACCCACGCTGGCTGAGCCTCTGTCCTATGCCAGGCACCGATCTAGGTCCCAGGATGGAGGTGGAGTTGACACAGGACCCACGAGAAAACACACACGGGAGAACACAAGCGACGTGACTGCAGGTTGCCGAAATTCTAGAACCTGCGAGATGACCCGAGGGGACAGAAGTGCAGCTTCCGTTGCAGGGGTGCCCGCGACGGGGACGTAGCACTAAGGAAGGCGTGCGTGGATTCATCAAGCCGCACGCTTACCGTGTGCATTTTACTGAATGGAAAGGATACCTTGGCAGAAAACCGGCATAGAGAGAGAGAGGAGGGAGTGATGGCTCCGACCAGGGGTTAGCGGGGCAGGTGGGCAGGGGGAGGGGGGGGAGAGGGCCTGGAGAAGCTAACTCTCCCCCTCCCACCCCCCGGGGCCTGGGCACACTGCAGAGCCAGGCTCCTCCTGCCCTTTCCTGTAGACTCTGCTCCTTGCCTGGGGCGGAGGCAGCGTCCGGGCACACAGATGCCTGCCTCGGTGGGGGGCAGGTGGCCGGAGGAAGCCGTTATTTATTTTGGGGACCCAGCCTGTTTGTCTAGTGGGGGAGGAGCCCGTGGTGAGCGTCGTGGGACCAGATTCCTGATTATAACTTCATAACGGGCACTGGCTATTCGGGAGGCGCTGATATTTATGGAATAAATATGACGCGATTTATGGCCGTATCTCCCTCTGATGTCCCATCTGATATGCAATTCAATTTCTTTTATTGTCTTTGGGCTTTTGCCACGGAGGAGAATGCATAAATAAATAAATATATGGGCAAATGGCAGCCGGCGGGCCGGGCCGGGGCTGCCAGCCCGCCGTCTCCAGTCCCATATTAGGCCCATCGATCACGCGTTATGAAGGCAGAGCCTGTCCCCCGACTGGGACAGGGAACAGACATGCTGGTCACTCCCTGTTATTTAGGGGCCTCCGCTGGCAGGCTTCCCTGCCTGGCCTCTGTCTGTCACCAGGCCATGGAGTCCCCACTCAGGACCCAAGCCCGAGCCTCTGGCCGCTGGCTTGCAGGGACTCCAGAGGCCCGGTCCCCGCTAGCTCTTCTGAGTGTGGAGAACACGGCCGACTCGTGACATGTGCCCCTGCCTGGCCCTCCCACGGGAACCCCAAGCCAGCGGCCGAGCCGTGCTTCCGCTCTGGAGTCCAACCACGTCTTCAGAACGAAGCGCTCACACCTCTGAGCCCTGGGAGCCCGGGCAGGTCCCCTGTCCCCGAGCCTGGCCGCCTCATCTGAGAGCAGGGGTGGCTTCGAACATGGAGGAGACCCTGCGCACGGCTCAGGGCACAGGGCTGGGCATGCACTCCATACGCAGCAGTGACCCGGCACTTAGGGTGTGACGAGTCTCGGGAACTGGCAGACCGCGTCCCTGCCCTCAGCAAGGCCCCGTTCTGGGGGTGACAGAAGGACTCAGTGGCTGGGGCCCGGGGTCATCACTGGTCCCCGGCACTGTCCCAGGCCCCCGCCTCTTCTGAGGGACAGGACGCGGCCCGTGGGAGGACACAGCTGGACAGCCTTGGGGACCAGCCTCAAGTCTCCCCTCCCTGGCTGCTCTGGGGCCTTCGTCTCATACGGACTCCTGCACCCATGATTGGAGTGATCTGTAAAGCATCTTCCTGAGCCCCTCAGGGACTGTCCCCGAGGGGCCAGAGGCCCCGAACCTGCCAACCCCTCAATTGCCCTCACCATCTGTGTCTCCCGGTCCCAGAGTGGGCTCTGAGGCCTGCTTGGCCCCAGCCCAGCCAGGCTGTGGGGCCTGTGACAGCCCTGCCGTGGCCCGGGGCTCCCGGGGCCTCCCTCCCCTATCAGATCCGGGCACTGTCCCTCCTCCTACACACACACACACACACACACACACACACACACACACACAGAGATCCAGATGGAACCCTGACAGCTCCCAACACATCCCCAAGACCCCACAGTGCCCGAAAGGTGATTTGCAAAGAATTCTCTTCGCTGAAGACCCAAATTCCCCTGCCGCGGGGTGGGCACAGACAGCAGTAAACCGTAGAGCAGGTGTGGTGGGGAAGGGTGTTCCAGCAGAGGGAAGGGTATGTTTAGCGCTCCGAGGTGCATGCAGAACTCCCTACACGCGCTCGGAGGGGACTCTAATTGGGCGCTGATGGTGGGGACCGTCCTAAACGAGGTTTGTCTTGGAAACTGGGGAAGGTGGGGGAGGGCAGGGCAAGGAGGCCGCCAGCCTGACCCGCCCAGCTGAGTGACTTTGCTTCCCTGACCGTCTGTCTCTTCATCGGAAGCATGCCCCTCCCCAGCAGGGCCCCATGAGGAGGAATCAGCACGATTTGGTCGCCCGGTGGGCAGGGATAGGGCCCGGCCTGATGGAGGGAGGATGAGGGGTCACCCCTCCCGGGGTGCAGCAAACAGGGGGGTCCCCTCACCCCGCCGGCCCCCCCCCCCCGTGGCCTCCACCACCTGCGGGGGTTACTCCGCCCGCCTCCCGTCCTCCGGGCGTCCCCACGGTGGCCCCGTGTCCTCCTGGGGGACGCATAGATTTGACAGCCTTGCCGTTTTATGTGTTAGACTCTCCTGCCTTGGCCTCAGCATCGGCCCCAGCAGGCGGCATAAATTTCCCGCAGCCTATGCACGGCCCCATTAGCGCTGGCACGGGGAATGCTAATCGGCTTCTCCCGGTCCCCGGCTGAGAATCCCACCTTTCCCTGACATTTGTAAAGTTCACGTTTTCAAAATAAAGCCACGTGAAGGCAGAGGCGCAGGAGTAGATCACTTCCCCGTCCTGGGCCTGCCAGCTTCTTCCCTGCCCTTGGCCTTCACCCCCTTAAAGGGCCCGCACGCTGGGAGAGGAGCCCAACCACGGCCTGGGCCTCACAGCCAGACGGCTTTCTCCTTACTTCCTGCCCGCTTTCTGTCCATCCTCCCTCCTTCCTTGCACCCGATTTCCTTCCCTCGCTCGCTCGCTCGCTCACCTGCGTTTGACCACCTCGTGTGAATCCTGCCTGGGGTGTGTGTCAGGAACAGAGCAGGAGACTGCACGATTCTTGCCCTCCGGGCGTGGCAGTCTAGTGGGAACAAAGAACATGGGACTGATAATGACCATTAGAGGCGACGTGAAATCAGGAGCAGGTTACCGGGGAGGGCTTCCTCAGGAAGCGACATTATCCTGAGCCTGAGGCCAAGAGGAGGAACAAGAATCAGGGAGAGAGCATTTCAGATGGAGAGACTGGTAGGTGCAAGGGTCCTGGGGTAGGAGGGGACCTAGTATGTCTGAGTGTCTGGAAGAGGCTGGCCAAATGAGGCAGGAGTTCTGGGATTTGAGGAGGTAAAGTCTGAGGGGCTGCCTTTACCCAAAGGCCATGGGAGCCCCTGCAGGGTGGTGCCAGGCCCTAGGGACAGCCGGGGTCCAACTCAGGCCTGGGGGTCCCAACATGGTCCCAGAGGTGTTCACAGCACCGATTCAGAATCCCAAGGGCAGCTGGAGGGCAGTATTGCTTTCCCATGCCCTCCCCTTCCTTGCTGGGTTCTGCTGCTGACTTATAATTGCTGTTTCCTTGTCCTCAGCACAAAAAACTCTGAAATGAAATTATGTCTGACGGCCGGGTTTTCCCTGCAGGGGGAACCCCTGGTGAGGACCAGCGTCTGCAAGGAGCCGGTCACTCTGCACCCCTGCTCCTGCTGCTTTGCGCCCGATGGATACTACGTCTCCATTGGTTCATCCCACACGGGCACCTGCTGGGCCCTGAGCAGGGGTGGGGAGGGCAGCACAGCCCACCCCCTCAGGGAGCTCACAGTCTGATGGAGGAGACAGACCAGAGGAAAACTAGCGAGTGCAGATTTGGCGCCCCCGGCGTGGCGAAGGTTAGGGAGCAAAACAACGCAGCGTGCCTCGGTAGGACGCACAGGGGACGGTCAGGAGCTCTGGGACGACGGCCTCTTCATACAGGGACCTTGGGGCAGGGAGGGCTGCCGAGATCTCCGGGAACAGGGCTCCAGGCGTAAGCACAGCATGTGCAAAAGCCCCGTGGTAGGAATGCGCTCTGTTTGGGGGAGGAGGCCGGCGTGGCCGGGAAGCGTGGCCAGCGGGAGAGGACGGCGGGCGTGTGGGCCCTTTCTTCACGTACTATTTATGTATTCACCATTCATTCCTCATCCGTTCATTCACACCGCGTGAGCACCCAGTCTGCCACCTGCCCAGGGGGTGAGTCAGGGATACCCTCAAGGGATCCCTAGTCCGGGCTGGGATTAGACACTGGGGGCAGCTTGGATGTTTACCCACGGGGTGGGTTCCACGGCCCCGGGAGCCCTGGCTGGGCCCATCCATGAACAGCAACTCACACACTTTAGCTGTGTGTGGGCAAGGTCTGGGCGTGGCAGGGCCAGCCTGCGTGGACCTGGCCACGGGCATTTCCTCAAGGAGTCCCAGGGCCACGGGTTGCTGTCCTAGACCCTGTGTGCCCAGAGGAAGTAGGAGCCAGACTAGCAGGGGCCAGAGGCTGGGTCTAGCGGAGGAGGCTCTTGCCGGCGAGGGGGCAGCCTGGACCCCCGGGAGAGGTTTAGGGAGGGGAAGCCACTCCAGACAGGCCTCAGTGGCCATTCTGTGCCACCTTCTGGCGTACAGGTGGGAATTCTGAGGCCCAGAGAGGGGAAGGGACTTGCCCAAGGACACACAGCAAGGGAGGGGCCAAGCAGGGAGAAGAGTCTGGCCTCTTGGAGACCTCTCTTGGATGATCTCCAGGACAGATGCTGTCAGTACTTAAAAGTGACCTCCCCATCTCCCCGGACCTGCTTCTCAGCCTGTGCCCCAGTTCAGGACAGCACCCCTCCCCAGGTGGCCCAGACAGAGACCTCCTTCCGGTCCAACTGGTGGTTTTCCTCTCCGGGACCTCCAGAGCTTGCCCAGCCCCTGCTCCTATCCGGGCCACCACCCTCTCTCCCTGGCTCCTACAGAAGCTTCCAGACAGCTGGCGCCCACCCTTGCAGCCCACTCTCTTCTCCCTGCAGCCGTCAGGGAGGGCTTTCCAGGACAAAACCTGCTCCGTCTCATCTCTGTTGAAACCTTCCCACAGTCGCCGGCTGCCCCCAGGTGAAGTGTGGGCTCTTCAGCACGACGTGTCATGCTGCGCCCCCCACCCCCACCCCCCGGCTCCCACCTCTGTCACGCCACCTTGCCTCTTCTCAAACTCACACCTCCGGCCACACAGCTTCCTTAAGTCCTGCACAGTTCTGCCTCTGAGCCTTTCACCTTCTGTTCCCTCTCCCGGAATGCCCATCCCTGTCCCTTTTTCCTGACCATCTCCTCTCCAGCTCTCCGCTGACCCCACCTCCTCCAGAAAGACTTCCCTGGCCTTTCTAGACTGGGTGCTCACCGCCCCAGGGCTTACCTGACTGCTCTGGGTTATAATTACCGGTTTATCATCTGGGTCCCCCAAGTGCAAGGACAGTTTTGCCATCATTCCGTCCCCAGGGCTTGGCACATGGACACAGTAAATGTCTGTCCAGGGAGCCTCCCCTGTAGCCCAGACTCTGGTCCCCAAACAACCCAGAAGAGGGGCATTCTTTGTCCTTCTGGGCCCCCTCCCTTTGAAGGGCTTCCCAGGGCTGACTCATTCTGGGTTCAGGCCTGCTCCGGCTGGGCACAGCAGCAGTGGGGGGACTCAGTGGTGCCATACCCGAGGCCAGCCATGTCCCTCGGCCTGTCTGAACTTGTTAACTCCAGGGAAAGGATGCTCCATGAGGTTGACAGCTGAGGGGCCCCCTGTCAGCTCCCATCAGTGGGAGCCCTCCCTTGCCACCCTGCCCCCATCCCATCTTGCAGGTCTCTGCCGATCTGTCGCCTCCTTCGAGAAGCCTCCCCTGATTGCCCAAACTAAAACTCATCCCCTTTTGGAGTTCATCCCATCCCCTCTTCTATTTCCTCTGTGGCTCTTACCGTGACCTGTCACCACCTGATTCATCAGTTTGTTTCCTGGGTCACTGTCTCCCCCCCTAATCCCGCAGGAAGCCCCCTGAGTTCATGGAGCACCCACTGCCTGCACCGTGGCAACCCCAGCGCCCAGCACAGCTGCTCCCTGAAGGAATGAATTAATGAATGAAACAAGAGTCAAGGAGAAAAGAACATAGGTTCTGGAGCCTGGGACATCGGGGTTCGAATCCAGGCTCTGTCACTGACTTGGGCAAGGGACTGCCTCTGGCTGAGCCTCAGTTTCCCTGTTTACGCTTACCTGGGCATGTGATGCACTCAGCCCAGGCCCGACCCCCAGGAAGCCTCTGTGGTGGCCACCTTGTCCTTGCTGAGAGATACGGGATGGTGCCCCAGGAGGGTGGTCGCGGTGCAGACAGACGGGCTTGGGCCTGGCAGCACGGGCCCGGGGGCCAGCTGTAGCCAGTCACTAAATTCCCCGAGCAGATCCCCAAGCCTGATGTCACGCCTTGTCTGCCTATCCGCTGAGCAGGTAGAGTCTCCCTACTTAACCGAAGGGAAGACTGAGGCCCAGACACGCAGACAAAGAGCACAGACTTACAGAGCCCTGGAGCCAGACGGGGTGTCATGGGAAACCACCTCGGCCAATGCTCTTGCTGTCCAGATAGGGAAAACGAGGCACCCCAGAGGGGCAGGACCCACCCGAGTGACCATCAGGGCAGGGCCTCAAGGCCGGGGAAGGGGGCTACTATTCCTTTTGTGCTAGCACCCCAATCCCAGGCTCCAAGGAGGAGCTGTCAGGTGGGATCAGCGGGGTCCTGGCCCCATCTCCCCAGATTTAATTAACAGGCCTTTCATCTCTGTCCTGAAGGAGTCTGGTATCTTCTGTCCTTTTAATTAACGTTCATTAAGCAAATCAGGACAGCGGTTTTCTCCTTCCGTCCTTTGCCTGGAAGGTGTTAACCCTTGGTAGGTGGGCTGCAGGGAGGGAAGTCTGCCACAGTTCCTCACTGCCCCAAGCGGGAGGCCGGGCCTCTGCAGAGATTCCCTAGGTCCCCAGCATAGGCCCAGCCCCCGTCAGCCACACACAGGTTCCGGCCCCTCCTCCCACCTCCACACTGGCCCCCGGGATTCCACCCTATCCATCTTCCTAAAGGAAATGTTCTCTGGCTCCACTGCTGAAGAGCCTTCCTGGGCTCGCTGCCACCACTCGGAAATGGGTTAGGACCATGGGCAGGTTACGGGGTTGGGCCTGAAAGCTCTAGCGGTGGGGAAACTGAGGCCACGTGGCTCCTAGGTTCCATGGCCTGCAAAGACCAGGTTTCCAGCCAGTCACAAGTGTGCACAGGGGCCCCTGGTGGCAGGGCCTTTACCGGGCCGTGATGAGTGAGTCTGCTGGGAGGTGACACCCCGAGCCTTCTCTTGATGGACAGTTGGCAGTGCGCCTCGTATTGTCCAGTGTCCGAAATGGTGATGTCCACAGTTCTGCTCATTCAAGGTCCCTTTCCTGATGTCACAGAGGTGTTCACCGTCCCTTTGCCATGCAGATTTGGGGAGTTATCCTGAGACTTTGTGGGTGCACAGACACCCCCACGCTTTGGGGACCACACTTTGCTTCCAGGCATCTGTGGCTCTGAGCCCCTCCCTGACTCTCATCCTGGGATGGGAGAGACCTGGTTATGTCCTTCTGTGCATGGGGCTCATGCATGCAAACCACTTCCCCTCTCTGGGCCTCAGTTTCCCCATTGGCACAGCCAGCGCCCTGGACCCAGTGACTTTATCCTCCCGCACCCCAACCCCCCAACCCCCCCCTCCACCACACAGGGACCTACGCCCGACCTGTTTTGGCCGCCAGGGGGCGAGAGGGGCCAGTCCCGTGGTGTGGCCAATGTCGCCACCTGGTGGTGGTTCCTGGGAGAACGTGAGCAGCTGCGTGTGACGCTCAGGCAGGAGACACTGGAAAAGCAGGAGGCAAGTGGGAGCCTGGGACCTCCCGGGAGCTGAGTCCGACTGAGGCCGCCAGCAGAGGCAGGATGGTCCTGCTGCCAGAAACTGAACAAGGTCGGTGAACACCCAGCTGGCACCACCTGAAGGAACCATCGTCTCCTGCCCAGTCCCTGTAGGTTCAGCCTTTGCCAGTTGTGTGGCTCCTGCTCGTCCCCAAACAGGTCCTGAACTACACTGGGTGCAGACCCTGGGGACACCAGGGGGAGGCACACGAAGTCCCTGCCCCCATGAACCCTCAGCTCCCGCAGACCCTCTGCAAGACGAAGCCCCAGCTCATCATCCCGGAGCCCCGCACTCCACATCACCTGGCCTCAGCCCCCAGGACCAATCCCCCAACCCAGAGCTGCAAATACACAACAGACTGGCCCCACGCAGTCACCTCTGAGACTTTGCACATGCTGTGCCTCCTACCCTTCCCCCTACTCCTCCTTTATGACTCAGTTTACTTATCACCTCTTCTGGAAAGCACGCTCCAACTCCAGGCAGAAGTAGCCACCCCCTACCCACACCCACACCCCAAGCCCCAAGATGTTCATGACCATCTATGCATAGAGATGCTGTGAGAGAAGTGTCTAACTCTCCCCTGTGCCTTTGCTCCAGCACAGTGCAGGGTACACAGTGGGCAACGACACATGTTTGCTGAGGAACAAAGGACTGTAAACACACGGCCACCACCTGTCTTAGAAAACAGCAAGAACGTGTCTTCGAAGACCATCATCAGGCTGTTTCTCAGTGCCTGCACGACCTTGTCTTCATTATAGTGATGGCAGTTTACCATCCCCGCCCCTTACTCCAGGCTGGCTGGGCTCTGGGCCAGGCACTTGGCAGGTGCTTAGGTATTTCCAACAGAAAGGATTGAATGCAGGGAATGAAGTGCTCAGGGGATGGCTGGAAGGCCTGGAAGGGCTGACAGCCGGGACACTGCAGAACTGACCCACCTGGGAAGCTGCCACCGCCCGAGGCTCTGGGAGCTCACCCTTTAAGTGCAATCTAGGGGCCAGAAAACAGGAGCCAAGACACCCCTACTGCTGCCACCCCAGGGAGCTAGATACAGGAAGCATGCTGCTGCAGGAAACCTCCTGCTCTGTGACCCCTCTTGCCACCAGAGAAATCCACCAGAAGGGCAGAGGATGGCCTCTGCTCACTTCGACCTTCCAAATCGCAAGCAAGGACCTCTGGCTGGCAGGACCTAGTTTGCATCAGGAACCCTAGCTGCAGAGGCTGCAGCTGAAAAACAGTCCTTAGCATGTTAGGGCATTTATTTCTATTTTCCTTAGAGGTTTATTGGGGGGGGGGGGGGCAGGGGAAGGGCTGCTCAATTTTATCCATCCATTGATATAAATATGTGGCTTTTCTTCTGTGAGTTGCTAATTTTTTAAAAAAAATTTTAACGTTTATTTATTATTAAGAGACAGAGAGACACAGAGCGTGGGCAGGGGAGGGGTAGAGAGAGGGGGAGACACAGAATCTGAAGCAGGCTCCAGGCTCTGAGCTGTCAGCACAGAGCCCAAGGCAGGGCTGGAACTCACAAACTGCGAGATCATGACCGGAGCGGAAGTCAGTGGCCCAACCAACTGAGCCACCCAGGCGCCCCTCGTGATTTACTAATTTTAATGAACGCAGAGCAAATGGGGAGAGTGGGGGGAGGGGCACAGGGAAGGTCCCTCGGAGGTGATACTTGTGATGACACCAAGTACCCTTGGTCACAAACATCAGGTTAGAATCTCTGCTTTGAGAGCAAACAGAAGTCAGCAGCTGAAGCACTTTGAAGAGTTAATGGGGAGGCGGAACCGTGGGGAACCATCCCACGAATCGGCCTTGGGTGACTTTGTTTTTCATGGGAAAAACCGGGACAACAAGACCCTCATGCCCCGCCTCCCACCCCAGGGCTCAAAAGACACTGGGGGGCGGTTCCCATGTTACGAGCAGCCACTGAAATCTCACAAGGAGCCGAAACGATCTCGCGTCTTTACCAATCCCATTTTGCAGACGAGGACGGTGAGGCTCCAAGAGGCCGGGATCGCGCCGCAGGGTCGGAAAGCAGCTCGGGCACTCCCGGGCACGTCCACCAGGTGGGGGTGAGCGCCCAGCGACGGAGCGGCCGGGGAGGTGGGGGTGCCGCCCTCTCCACCCCCACCCCTCCCCACCCCTCTCCACCCGTCTCCACCCCTCCCCTCCCCACCCCACGCCTCTCCACCCCTCCCCACCCTGCCGTGGGTCCCGCCCGCCGCGGGAGGCGGGTCCGCGCCCACCGCAGCTCGGCCGGCCGGGCGGGCAGAACCGGGCGCGCACGGCGGCGAGCGCGGGGCGTCGGTGCCCTTGGCCATGGCGGCTGCGGCGGTCCTGCTGGGCCTGGCGCTCCTGGCGCCGCGGGCGGCCGGCGCGGGCATGGGCGCGTGTTACGACGGCGCGGGGCGCCCGCAGCGCTGCCTGCCGGTGTTCGAGAACGCGGCGTTCGGCCGGCGCGCCGAGGCCTCGCACACGTGCGGCCGCCCGCCCGAGGACTTCTGCCCCCACGTGGGCGCGCCGGGCGCGGGGGCGCAGTGCCAGCGCTGCGACGCCGACGACCCCCAGCTTCACCACGACGCCTCCTACCTCACCGACTTCCACAGCCAGGACGACAGCACCTGGTGGCAGAGCCCGTCCATGGCCTTCGGCGTACAGTACCCCACCTCGGTCAACATCACCCTCCGTCTGGGTAAGCGCCGGCTCGCCCCCGGGCTGCCGTCCGTCCGTCTGTCCGTCCGTCCGTCGGGGTGCTGCGCGCCCCGGGCTGGCTGTAGAAGCCAGCTACGGGGGCCTCAGGACCGGGGCCTGTGTCCCCACCCCAGCCTCCCGGTAGCTGGAAGGGTGGACTGATGGGTGCCCCTCGGGGCTGGCAGGGGAGGGAAGGCACCCCGGAGCCCTTTTTTACAGAGGGGTGGATCTGGATGCAAGGAAGGTGCCCAATAATGGTTGTCCCTCCTAGACCCAGAGCTTTGTGGGTAGAGGGGGGACCCACCCAAGGGGGTGGACTAGGCTGCTCTCTAGGGCAGGAGGTCGGTCATCTGGTGGATTTGGGGGGGGGGGAATCATGAAGCCCTGAGGCTGTGTGTGGTCCTGGATGTATTTGGGGGGATGGGAGGGGCCAAGGCATTCACCTCCAGGAAGGTTTAGCCTCTGAACGGAGCCAAGCTTCACCTTGCTGTTGGGTGGCTGGACTTGATCGCAAGGCTGCCTGCCCCACCCATGCCTCCCGCCGTTCAGCCGCCCCACCCCCCTCCCCCAGAGCCAGAGCACAAGAGCTCTCAGATCCTTGGGCTCAGCTGCCCCAGTCTGGACCCAGTCCTTCGATTCCCACTCCTATGGCGTTCAGGAATGGGAATATCCCCTCCCCCTTCAAGTCTAGCCTGATCCAGATCCTCCTTGGGCCCAGGTACTGAGCTAGGCACCTCAACTGTTGGGGGGGGGGGGGGGGAGGAGGGGAGAGCACTGGTTCATACTCCCTTGTCTATGGGTTTGAAATCTCCCCAAGCTTTGAAAATTCAAGTATTTTTAGGACTCTTTTTGGCTGCTAAACCTGACCTGAGGCTATTTATAGACCTTATTTATCCTGGAGTGAATATTCATACATTTTGTGAAATCTCATTCAAGTACAGCCTGTGGGGGTAAACCCAGCGGGGAGTGTTCACACAGTCGCGGTGTAAGGACTGCATTATCTCCCTAAACCCTCAAAAAATTCTGAATTCCAAAACACATCCCCAGCCAAGCGGTGTGGATAAGCGGTTATGGGAGAGTATCCCCAGTTTTCAGAGGAGAAGACTGAGGCTCAGAGAGGTTAAGTGTTTTGCCCAAAGACACACAGCTACGGAATGTCTGGAAAGGAGCGTCCATGTATATCCAAGGTCTGACCGTAAATTCCTTTGTACGAGCTCCACCCTGAAACAGAATTGGCTCTGCCTAGCCCTGGGTGACAGCATCTTGGGGAGGGCTGGGAAATGATCTGGGAGTGACGTGGGGGATGGGGACGACAGTGAGCCCCTCAGCAGAGCGGGCCAGTTGTTGCTTGCCACCCCACGGAGTTCGTTATCTGGGGCCTCGTCACCTTGCACCGGCCCCGTCAGGACTGCTAGATGGGGCTTCTCGATGGGACGGCGGCGGGGTCTGTCCCCAGGCGGGTGACAGGAAACCAGCGTGGGGAGGGAGTCTGGGGGAGCTGGCTGGCTGGAGCTGGCAGAACCCCAAGGCCACAGGGGAAGGAATCTGGAACAGGGTGGGGGCCGTGGGGGAGACACGCTGTTCCGTCACCGAGGGTGGGGGGTTGGCTGATGTGTTACATGTGTCATTGGAACAGGGGGGGCGGGCAAGGGGCTCAGCCCGGGCTGGGACAAAGTGGGAGGGCGGGAAGCGTCCCGGGTTTGGATTTGGGGGCAGTTCCCGTTGGCCGAGCGCTTGTGTGCGAGGCCCTGTGCTTGGCCGTGTGACCTTGATGAGCTGTGTGGGGAACCCTTAGCAGCAGGGAACTTCACACTCACGTCCACACACGTCTGCTCACACCCAGATACCTGTCCACACACGCACACGCGGACGCTCATGCACTCATACACGCTCTCACCCGCTCACTCTCACCCACTCGTGCCCACATGCTCGCCCCCACACATCTACTCGCCCGCACGTTCACACACACACACACACACACACACACACACACACACACCCCTTCCCCTGAGCCAGTGTCGTGTCAATTGGTACAACACCAGGCATATGGGGGGTTTGCGGAGGCGCTTAAAGAATAAAGAAGGAGGGGCGTCGGTTGAGCGTCCGACTTCGGCTCAGGTCACGATCTCACGGTCCGTGAGTTCGAGCCCCGCGTCGGGCTCTGTGCTGACAGCTCAGAGCCTGGAGCCTGTTTCAGATTCTGTGTCTCTCTCTCTCTGCCCCTCCCCCGTTCATGCTCTGTCTCTCTCTGTCTCAAAAATAAATAAACGTTAAAAAAAAAAAAAAAAGAATAAAGAAGGAAGCCTGAATGAATGGCGCCTTGGCCTCCTGGGTCCTGTGCCCCTGGGCCCAGCCGCTCAGGGCTCTCATTTGTCCGCTCTCAGAGACAGAACAGAGTAGAAGTCACAGAACGAGCTTTGGACTCGGGCACAGCCCAGCCGCTCACCGGGCAAATGCGGCCACATCTTTGAGTTCACACCGTCCCCTGCACGACGGGGCTAAGCCGGGCTGCCTCCCAGCCGCCTGGGCGCGTTCTGTGAGCTCCGGTCGGCCACGTACTTGCAGGAGCCATGACAGTCCTTGTGTGTGGCCGGTGTCACTCTGCTGAGAACAGCTCAGGGCTGAGGTTCCCCCCCACCCCCGGGGGTGACCTCTGCCCAAGGGACTGAGAAATGCTTGCCAGGCTGGCTCCCGAAAGATGTCCTGACTCCGGGCCCTGTGGACGCGCCGGGGGCGCCAGGGCCCCCGCCGCGGCCCCAGACTGAGCCTGTTTTGGGTTCCGTTCAAGTTTGGTTTGCGCCATGCTGAGCTGCGGATTGCATAATATCGGGGTTTTCAGGGTGTCCCCAGTGGAGGCCTCCAACCTCTCCTCCCGGCGCCCAGGCCACCTCTGGGGGCTCTATCCCCCCCCCAACCCGCTTGGGGCTCCTGGGAGGGGAGAATGGGTGGATGGCTCTGGCCTGGGGCCCCCAGAGGGAGTGGGGTGAGGGGCAGGGGAGGGAGGGGAGGGCCGGTCAGCCCCGGGATGGAGGTCGCTGCTTTCCCAGCCCCCTGTGAGCTTGCAGACATCTGTTCCAAATCCCAGAGTCACTAAGCCGAGCCTTCCTGTCTGGGATGAAAGGCAGCAGCAGGGTCTGGCGGCTCCTAGCCCTCCACCCAGGCCGAGGGAAGCAGGCAGGCTGGGGCGGGGGCGGGGGGGTGGGGGGAGGGTGTTAGGGGGAGGTGCATGGTCCCCGGGGATAAGAGACACTATTCGGGAGGCTCCCACCTAGTGCTAAGAGCCCCAGCCCAGCCTGAACTCCTTTACAGGCAGGGAAACTGAGGCCCTGAATGTCAAGTTAGTTGTCCAGGGTCATGGAGCCAGTAAATGGCAGACCCTGGGATCCCGGCCAGGCTGTGCTGCCCTCGGGAACCATAAGCGGCCAAGTCAGGCAGGTGTGAGCCTTGGCTTTTGGCAGGGGAGAGGGGGAGTCTCCCTCCTAGCTTGGACACCCTCGAGTCCCCAAGCAGACGAGCTCTGAGCCCTCAAGAGGGGGCGGTTGCAGGAATAAGGCGGGTGGGCTTTGCCTGATCCCTCTCCAGCCTCAGGTCCGACTGCCGGTGGACAGGCTTTCTCCACACATTCGGTCAGTTGGCTGGCCGTTTACCGAGCCTGGGCTGTCCTGGCCTTGGGGTCCTGTCTGCCGGAGGATGACGCTGATGAGGATTTATGCTCTGGGAATACACGTGGAGTTAGCCGGCCTCGCCGAGACCTAAAGGGTGACAGGAGCTGACGAAAGAGCAAAGGACATTTCAGGTCAAGGGGACAGCACAGGGGAGCCAGGAGACCGCTCCGTGTGTTCTTGGACCCAGTGTCCTGGCTGGCCGGAGTGGAGGGGACAAGGAGACGGGGGGGCCGGGCCTGGGTGGGGGCTGGATGTCAGGAGGACCCTGCCGGCCCCTGCGGAGCCCTGAAGCCAGCTGTGTCTCCTGAGTTTTGGCCGCCTTGCGTCTTCCTGTCGAGGGGGAGGCCGTGTTTGTGTTGGCTGGGGCCAGTTCCGGGTGGGGGGTGGGGGCAAGCCCTCCTTCCGTCTCCCTGGAGGTTCTGGCTGAAACGCTGGGCTCTATGCAGGTCAGGGGTCAAGGCAGCAGCCTTGGTTTGCCTCCACCCACGGAAGCACCAGCCCCTGGGCCCACGGCCGACCCAGGGTTTGCAGGAGTGGGCTCAACGGAGCTCCTCCTGTGTGCCAGGCCCCGTGCCGGGCCCTTGGGATGCGGCAGCGGACGAGCCATTGTCTGCCCCGCTCAGCTTAGAGGTGCCCTCCTCCAGGCCGCCCCCCGCCCTTGCCCCTTCGCAGGAGACCGCGCTGCTCTGAGGTGTGGGCTTGTGTCGATCACTGGCTCTGAGATGCAGAGGGAATGCCTGTTGTCACAGCTGCACCACGACCCTTGGCACAGACCCCCCGTGCAGGGGGGGCTCGGTAACTATCGGTCGGGTGAATGAATGGAACAGCAGCTAACATTCGGTCATGTACATGCTGCCTGCGTGGAACTGTTCCAGGCGCTTTGCAGGCCTTTGCTCCTAAGCCCTGTTATTATGATGCCCATTCTGCCCACCCTCCCCTCCCAAAAAAAATAGGAAAGGAAGGCGAGGCAGTGCGTTCGAGTCACTTGCCCGGTTCACCCGAGGGAGGTTAGAGGTTAGGTATTTTGCCCAAGGCCGCAGGGCAGGTAAGTAAGTGGTGGAGGCCAGTGTGAACCCCGGCACATCACGGCCATGCCACGTTTCCTCGCTGGGAACAGGGAAGGCGAGCGCTTGGATGCGTGAGTGCCTGACTTCCCGGCAGTGTAGACCCATCCCGAACGCCTAAGCTTGTGGCATTCACAAGGGCCCCAGCCCTCCTCGTGGCCTTACTCCGGCCACCTCACCCTCCCGTCCCCCGCCCTCCCGCATCTCCACGCCAGCCCTGCCCCCAGGAATGTTCTGGCCGCGCCTACCAGAATCGCAGTGGACATTCGGGCCTCCCCCTGCACCTGTCTCATGGTCTCCCACCTGAGCGCCCTTGACTGGGCAATTTGAACATCGTCCTGAATGTCGGCCCCCGGGTGTCACACCGGCCTCAAGCCTCGGGTCCCAAAGTAAAGGCAGTCGCGTTCACGGCAGCATGCGTCACAACAGCCAGACTGGAAGCCACCCAAGTGTCCGTGGACAGTGGAATGAATACGTGAAGCGTGGTATAGACGCGCAGTGGACTGTTATTCAGCCTTGAACAGGAAGGAGATTCTGACACCTGCCACAACAGGGCTGAACCTGGGGGACGACGCTGAGTGACATAAGCCAGACACAGAAGGACAAAGGCTGTGTGAGTTCGCTTGTCTGAGGCCCCTAGAATAGCCTAATTCATAAAGACAGAAGGTAGAAGTGTGGGCACCAGGGGCTGGGAGGGGGAGGGAGCGGAGAGCAGTCTACGGGGTGAGGACTCTCAGCTCAGGAAGATGAAAAGAATTCTAGATGGGGCGGGGGGATGGCTGCACAACAGTGTGAATATACTTACCCCTGGTGAACCGTGTGCTTAAAGATGGTTAAGACGCCAACGTTTATGTGCATTTCCAAGCACAAAGTCAAGGCATTCTCCCAGCTCTCCAGGCACCAGAGCAAGAAACTTGGGTGTCAGCTGTAATTCTTCCCTCCCTCCCTGGACTTCAAGCATCGACCAGAATTCTGGAGCGTTCTCTGGGATATCCTTCGTGCTTGCTCTCCTCTCCGTCATTTTCACCCAGCCCCCACCCCCGCCATCAGCCCCGCCATCACTTTCTTGCAGTGGTCTTGAACGCCCTGCAAATGTGTGGTTTGTTCATTTCAGCCGCATCTCAGATCAGACTGGACCTCGGGATCCTTCTTAACACAAAGCCCCAAGCAATAATCCGCGAGACGTAAAGCTTTTGCTCTTCCCAGGGTTAGACAACATGCTTGATGGTCTCGATCCATAGTTAGGGTTTAGACCCTTGGTCCAAAGAGGAGACAACTGTGACAGGCCCAGCCCTCAGTCAGCCGGGCTCTCATGGTGCCTGGCATTGTGGTCGTGGGGATTCCTCGCAGGACCCACTGAGCCCCAAATTGCCAAGAGCCCGGGTGGAGAGGAAGCCGGGAACGGTGGATGACCATGAAATGGGGCCAAGTGAATCCCCCCTACCCCGTCCCCACTCCCGAGGCTGGGAGCAGCTCTCCCCACCTGGTTCTCATGCCCACAGTGGGCTGGGCAGCTTCGCCCACACATTCCCAGCTCCGCTCCCCACCCTGCCCTCTCCGGTCCCACCCCCCGGGCCACTGCTTCCCAGATGGCTCCAATTAAACGGCTTTGTTTTGTTTCCACTTTCCCAAAATAAGCCTCTCTGTTCCGAGCTCATTCTGCTTGGTCAGTGCCGGATGCGGGCCGGTTGGTTTGGGGACTGCCCTGGTGTCAGTCCTGATGGGCTTCATGTCCTAGCTGGCTGGAGGGGACATGGCTTGGTGCTCGTGGTGCCGGTCTGGGCAGCCTCCGCGGTCGTCGTGGGTACCCGCGCCCCTTTCCCGGACAGCCCCTTCTGTCCGAGCACCCGCAGATTACTGAACAGGTGGCGGCCTCGTTCGGGGCAGTGACTCTGGGGACAGACGAACCCGCAGTCGAGTAGAGAGAGACTCAGCTATTTTCTGCGTGAGGTGGGGCGAGTCCCTTTCTCCTGCCCAGGCCTCAGGCTCCTTGTTAGTAAAACACGTGCAGTGATGAAACTGGGGATCTCAGCCGTACAGTGTGAGTAAAGCATGGAGCATGGTGCCCGGCATACAGGAGGTGCTCACTAAATGCTGGCTGTTGTTAAACAGACACGTCCAGGGGTCGCGGCTTGCGATATCCGTGGCCTTGTCAGGCCTGCCTGTCTCAACTCACTCACTGGATCATAAACTCCTTGAAGGTATAAATGATGCTTTGTCTTTACCTGCTCATATGGCACGCATTTATTGAGCACCTACTGTGTACCGGGCACTGTGCTCAGCTCTAAGGATTCCCATCCCCTGCCCCGAGAGGGTCACAGACTAGTGGGAGAGATGGGCAGGTCTTTCCAGAACAGGATAAAGAAGCCCAGGGAGGCTGAGGGAGCACTGATGAGCCATCCAAACCCACAGCTCTAGGGGTGAGTAGCCATCGGCCGGGGATGGTGGGAAGAAGGGCATTCCACCTCAGGCTGCGGTTGGGGCATGTGGTCAGTCGGCTGAGCCAGAGGGATGAACAGAGGGAGCAGAGGGATGCAGGGGAGCCAGCCAGGTAAGGAGCCGAGAGAACAGCATGCAGGCAGAGGGAACAGCATATTGGGCTGCTAGGAGGTGAGATCTGTGTGCTCCCAAGCAGTGTCGTCCCCAGTGAAGGGTTGCGGATGACATTCTGGCCCAGTTTTCCTGAAGGGGACACACCTCTCCTAACCACCCTGAAGCCTCGTCATCCCCTGGAGCTCGCAAGGGTGCGGGCTAAAGCTGCACGTTTAATTCTTGTCGCTGTTTAGAAGATCGCGGGGCCGCTTCCTTCCCCAGCCTTCGGGTTGTCTTTGGCAGAAACCTTTTCATCACAAAGCTGGGATTAAGTTGTTTTTCTTGGCCCTTCTAATTAACTCTTGTAACAGAAAGTCCCTGCCGAGTCTCTGTGATGTTCCTGTGTCTCCTCTCACCTCCCGGCCTGGCAAGGAAGAGGAAAAACCGTGATGTTTCCTAGTGCGTGATGTTTCCCCCTCGCATGAGATCCCAGTGACTGCCTTTTTCCAATCACGCTTCTAGCTGCCAGCTACCTTTTAAGTGGCTCCAGGCTCCCCTCCCGCGAGGTGTCTGGCTGCTAGATGTTTACGGAGGAGTCTGGGCCGTCAGACCCGCAGCCGCCTCCACCCAGCGTGCTTCCGTGAAAGCCACATCTGGGCTAAGTCCCTGCCTGGTCCCGAAGCCTGAAGCCTACCCGGCACAGAAGCAGCCACCAGACGCTCACTCGGTTTGCGACACATGCTTTCTTCTCAGGCACTTGGAGTTAGGATGCCCAGCTGTGCTGTAGCAGAACTTTGAAAAACATTTTGAGGGGGCGCCTGGGTGGCGCAGTCGGTTAAGCGTCCGACTTCAGCCAGGTCACGATCTCGCGGTCCGTGAGTTCGAGCCCCACGTCAGGCTCTGGGCTGATGGCTCGGAGCCTGGAGCCTGTTTCCGATTCTGTGTCTCCCTCTCTCTCTGCCCCTCCCCGTTCATGCTCTGTCTCTCTCTGTCCCAAAAATAAATAAACGTTGAAAAAAAAATTAAAAAAAAAAAACCAAAACATTTTGAAACAGAACACGGCAAGGTGGTTGCTTTGCAAAAAAAAAAAAAATTTTATGTGTTTTCTCCAATTTTTAAATTAGACCAAGCTTTTTTAAAAAAAATTTTATTATTAAAAAATGTTTTTTAATGTTTATTTATTGTTGAGAGAGAGAGAGACAGAATGTGAGCTGGGGAAGGGCAGAGAGAGAGGGACACACAGATTCCGAAGCAGGCTCCAGGCTCCGAGCTGTCAGCACGGAGCCCGACGCGGGGCTCGAACTCACGAACCGTGAGATCGCGACCTGAGCCGAAGTCGGACGTTTAACAGAAGGAGCCACCCAGGCGCCCCTAGAGCAAGCTTTGCGAGAGAAAATCAGGAAAATGTAGAACAGTTAAAAAGGAGAACAGTCACTCACAGCCCTCTGGCCTGAGGACGGCCACACTTAACTCGTCTGATGTCTCTCTCTCCTGCCTGTTCTTTGGGGGATTTTAAAATGCAATCTGAGGGGCGCCTGGGTGGTGCAGTCGGTTAAGCGTCCGACTTCAGCCAGGTCACGATCTCGCGGTCCGTGAGTTCGAGCCCCGCGTCAGGCTCTGGGCTGATGGCTCAGAGCCTGGAGCCTGCTTCCGATGCTGTGTCTCCCTCTCTCTCTGCCCCTCCCCTGTTCATGCTCTGTCTCTCTCTGTCCCAAAAATTTAAAAAAATAAAAATAAAAAAAATAAAAATAAAAATAAAATGCAATCTGAGAATTCTGAGCATATGATTCCGTGTCTTACTAGTCAACATTTTGGCTTAAACTTTTCCCCGTGTATTACAAGCTCACTGTCAGCTGTTTCTATGGCTTCGGTCACCCTGCGAAATGACATCGCGTCGTTTATTGGGCCCTGACGGTTCCCGTTTGTCTCCCGTTCTAAGAAACGCCTGGATGAACGTTTTCATGCGTTGAGGCTCCTTTTCTTGTTTGAATTCCCCAAAGCGGGATGATTTTCCCAGAGGCAAGGGCTATTTTCATGGCTCCGCATCCCATCCGTCCCACCAAACTGCCTTCTCAAAGAGCTTGTGTATGTAGATACGTTCCCCACCCTTTCTTTTATTGTGCCGAATACACACGACAAGCACATCTGTGTTGTTGTGCGACCGTCACCGCCGTGTGTCAGTTTCTGCTAAACTGAAAGTCTGTCCCCGTTGTATGCTGACCCCTCGCCACGCCTCCCCCGACCCCAGCTTCTGGCCCCCACCGCCCTCCTTCCCGTGTCTATGAACTTGACGGCTCATATCTGGTGGAATCATAGTATTTGTCTTTGGGTGACTGGCGTATCTCACTCAGCATGATGTCCTCAGGGTCCGTCCAAGTTGTAATTAACGTGTGTGAGGATTTCCTTCCTTTTCAAGGTGGCATAATGTTGGTGTGGACCGACCACGCTTTGTTTATCCGTCACCCACTGGTGGACACGCGGGTTTTCTTTTTACCTTCTGGCTATTGTGAATCGTGCCGCTGTGAGTTCGGTGTGCAGATATCTGTTTGAATCCATGCTTTCCGTTCTTTGGGATATATACCCACATCGCTGGATCGTACGGAAATTTCTGTCGTGAGTACTTTTGCGTAGCGAGTACCCCACTGTACGTTCCCGTAAACCACGCACGAGGTTCCAGTTTCTCCACGTCCTCGCCAACACCTGTTAATGTGTGTTTTTTCCCCTCTAATTGTGGCCATCCTAATGGATGTGAGGTCCCATTCTTAAAAATAGATGTAACAGCTTTAGGGAGATATAATTCATCATATAATTCACCCATTTGTTAAATTTTTTTAATGGTTATTTATTTTTGAGAGAGAGAGAGAGAGAGAGAGAGAGAAAGAGACACAGAGTGTGAGCAGGGGAGGGGCAGAGAGAGAAGGAGACCCAGAATCAGAAGCAGGCTCCAGGCTCCGAGCTGTCACCGCAGAGCCCGATGCGGGGCTCAAACCCCTGAACCATGAGATCGTGACCCGAGCGGAACCGACTCCGCCGACTGAGCCACCCAGGCGCCCCTCAACCCACCCATTTGAACTGTACAATTCAGGGGCGCCTGGGTGACTCAGTTGGTTCAGCGTCCAACTCTTGATCTCAGCTCAGGTCTTGACCTCAGGGTCGTGAGTTCAAGCCCCACACTGGGCTCCGTGCCGGGTATGAAGCCTCCTTAAAAAATATGTAAATGACATAAAGTGTGCAGGTCAGTGGCTTTTAGTCTGTTCATAGAGAGGCGTACCCATCCCCACCGTCACTCTGGGAGCATTTCAGCACCCCTAAAAGAAAACGCTGTACCCATTCGCAGTGTCCCCCAGTCTCCACTTCTCCCCCTCCACGCTGACAACCATAAATCTACTCTCTGCCTTTGCCTATTCAGGACATTCAGTGTAAGGGGAATCTTACAGCGTGTTGTCTTTTGTGATTAGCCTCTTTCATTTACCGTACCGTTTCTGAGGCTTCTCCACGTCACGGCGTATTATCAGAACGTCATTTCCCTCTGTTACCGAGTCATGTTCCATTGTGTGACACGCCACATTTTATTGATTCGTTTATCAGCTGGCAAACATTTGAGTCGTTTCCACTCTTTGGCTGTCATGAGTAATGCTGCGGTGAACATCGTGCGCGTTTGTGTAGACACGTGTTTTCATTTTGCTGGGGTACACGCCCAGGGGTGGGACGGCTGCGTCATACGGTATTTCCGTGTTACCCTTCTGAGGACCCATCAGGCTGTCCTTCCGCAGCAGCCGCCATCTTGCATTGCCACCAGCCGTGTGGGAGGGTCCCAGTGTCTCCAGCCCTTCGTCACCGCTTGTTACTATCGGTGTTGATTATCGCCTTCCCAGTGCGTGTGGTCACTCGTTATGGTTTTGCTTTGCGTGTCCCTGACGGCTGGTGACGTTGAGCCTCTGCTCATGTGCTTATTGGCCATTTGCATATCTTTGGAGAAATGTGTTTACATCCTTTGCCCCCTTTTTTGTAAATTGGGCTATTTGATTTTTTTATGGTTGAGTTGTAAGGATCGCTTACGTATTCTAGGTAAATCCCTTATCAGATATAAAACTGGCAAATATCTTCTCCCATCCTGTGGGTTTCCGTTTTCTCAAGTGTCTTCAGAAACACAGACGCTTTTGACTTTGCTCAAGTCCACTGTGTCCATTTTTGCTTCTGTCACTTGTGCTTATGGTGTCACATCTAAGAAGCCTTTGCCCAGCCCAAGTCACAAAGATGTGCCGCTGTGTTTTCTTCTAAGAGTTTTATAGTTTTAGCACTTACATGGGACCAACGTGTATCTTTTTTTATGTTTATTTTTTTTTTTTTTGAGAGAGAGAGAGAGAGTGCGCATGAGCAGGGGAGGGGCAGAGAGAGAATCTCAAGCAGTGCAGACCCTGACGCAGGGCTTGAACCCACGGAGCATGAGATCATGACCTTAGCCTAAACCGAAGAGTCAGACGCTCAACCGACTGAGCCATCGGGGCGCCCCCATAGGACCAACGTATTTAAGCAGAGGACTGTAGTGATGTCTCCTCGGTGGGGAAGACTGCAGGATGCCAGGCGGGCCTCTCGGAGCATCTGGGACCCCCGGGCAGAGGGAAGAAAGCAGATTTGGGAAGGAAGAGAGGACACACTCGTGTTCCCCCGGGGGTGGGTGGCCACCAGCGACGGTAGGACCTGTGGCCATTTGTCCATCTGTTTATACGTGCGTAGACCCTCCTGGGTGCCTGCCGGGTGTTGGCGCTTTGCGAGGCACTGGGGTGGCCAAGTTTAAAAAAGACAGGGCATGTGCTAGTCTTGAGCTCTATCCAGTGAGGGATGCAGGTTGGTGAGATGAGCAGGGAGAGACAGAGCACGTCGTAGTCAATGTGATACCCAGGTATTGTGTGGTGACCCCCTCCCTAGCGGGGGGGGGGGGGGGATGTGCGGTGGGGGGTGGCTAAATGTAGGAAGGCTCTGTCAGGAGGGGCACCCGTGTGGAGGCCTGTAGGAAGGGAGTGGTGAGCACGTGGCGACATCTGGGCAGCAGGGAAATCACCTTCGAAATCAGCCCTTGAGTTCCCGCCTGTTTTGCACTTACACACGCACTTGGTTTAGAGGGGCCAATGCTCAGTGAACTGTGGAGGCCGCCGCCCCCTCCCGCAACTCACCCAGCCCGGCCCCCTGCCCCAGAAGTGAGTTCTGTCCCCTCCTTCCTATCCCCCAGCAGTACTTGGTTCTTCTGTGCTTAGCACTGCTCGCTGACCCCCCCCCCCCCCTGCACCGAGGACAGATGAACACGTAGGGACCCTTCCCTCCCTGCCCCCTCGGCACCCCACTCACAGCCCTCCTGCCCATCCCGGCCTCCAGTACAGCGCGGAGTCATTGTGGGAGGTCTGGATTCATCGTTGTGGGTACTCCTGGGGCACGATGGTGGGAACTGGGCAGGGCGGGGGCCGAGGCGCGAAGCTTGAAGCCCCCCATCTTGGTGTCGGCAGCGTGGGAGAGGGGAGCAGGGCTAAAGCTGGTGGGGGAGGAGGCAGTGGGGGAGGGGATGAGCAGGGGGGCCAAGGAGCAGCCCAGGAGCGTGACCTAGGAGGGTGGGCTGCGTGGAGGCCTGGGGGCTCCCCCCCGCCCCCCAGGAAGTAAGACAAGGCCGGGTCCCCTGGCTGTGGCCACGGAGGGCCGTCGGTGAGGTAGCTTTGCAGGAGCAGTTTCTGTGGAGCGGCCCACAGAAGCTGAATTGCAGTGGACTGGGGCCTGAGTTGGGAGTTGAGGCCATGGGGCCAAGCAGATGTAGACTTCTCTAGAGAAATTTGGGCCAGAAGAGAAGTTCGATGGACACTGGAAGAAGAGAGGGACCTGGAGGGTGGCATTAGGGTTCGAGGGAGTCGGGACATGGTCTGGGGAGGAATGAGCCCAAAGGCACAGGTGGAAGGGTTGGTTCTCCTGGGGTGTAGCAAAAGAAATAACTTTCTGATGGTCAAGTAGGCTTCTGCAGAATGTGGCAACGTCCCATTGCTGGAGCTATTTGGACAAGAAGGGTTGGCTGCTCCTCGGGGGTGTCGTAATGCAGCTTCTTGCGCAGGGAGGCAAGTTGGCCTGAGTAAGGGACAGCAGATGCCTAGGAAGTATGCCAGAATTGTGCTCTCTGCTCAGCGCCCCTGGCAGACGTCGCGTCTCCGTCGTGGCCCAACCCACCCGAGGTCGTTTACACAGCCTTGCGCTGCTGCTCTCCCTGGACGGGGACCGCGACCCTCCCTTCCCTTCCGGAAAACGGGCCCGTGTCTTCCTGCCGCAGGGAAAGCCTACGAGATCACCTACGTGAGGCTGAAGTTCCACACCAGTCGCCCCGAGAGCTTTGCCATCTACAAGCGCACCCACGCGGCCAGCCCGTGGGAACCCTACCAGTACTATAGTGCCTCCTGCCAAAGAACCTACGGCAGGCCCGAGGGCCACTACCTGCGCCCCGGTGAGGACGAGCGCGTGGCCTTCTGCACCTCCGAGTTCAGCGACATCTCCCCGCTGAGCGGGGGCAACGTGGCCTTCTCCACCCTGGAGGGCCGGCCCAGCGCTTACAACTTCGAGGAGAGCCCCGTGTTGCAGGTCAGAGAGGAGCAGGGCTTGGGCTGCAGGGGGGATGCCCAGGCCCGGGGGGGGGGGGGGGGGGGGCGGGCACACGGGAAAGTGGGAAATAAAAGGACACAGGGGCACCTGGGTGGCTCAGTCGGTGAAGCATCCGACTCTCGGTTTCGGCTCAGGTCATGATCCCGCGGATCGTGAGTTCGAGCCCCGCACCGGGCTCCGTGCTGACAGTGTAGAGCCTGCTTGGGATTCTCTGTCTCCCTCTCTCTCTGCCCCTCCCCTGCTCGCTCTGTCTCTCTGTCTCTCTGTCTCTCTCAAAAGTAAATAAGCAGTAAAAAATATTTTTGAATTAAAAACAAAAAAGAAAGAAAAACAAAAACGTGGAAAGAACACGAATTTGGGAACCATGGAGTCCCGGTTCTGTGCTCTCCAGAAGATTCTGCAGTGACAGAAGTGGTCTCCAACTGTACCATCCAATGGCAGCCGCTAGCCACATGTCTACAGAGCACTTGAAATGAGACTAGCCTGACCGAGGAACTGAATTCTAAGTCTTATTTCATGTTAATGAATTTAATTGAAAGAGCCTCGTGTAGACGGTCAACTATACCGTGGTCAGCACAGTGCTTGGCACGTAAGAGGTGCTCAGTCTCGCTCTGAAGGTAATTCTCGTCCTCATGGCGAGGGATAGCAGGCCCGTAGCTGTGTCCGTTCACCCAGGACCCCCCCACCCCCAACCGCCCCGCCCTCCTGGACGTCCACACCCCCCCTCAGGTTGGTGGCTGTCCCAGTATTGGCACCCACGCATGTCCATGGTCCTGTGTGGCCCTGACCTTTCACCTACAGACGCGGTGGCCTGCTCGATGTTTGCGGGCGTTGGACAGCCCTCCAGTCCCTTCCCTGAGCTTTCTGTGCTGAGGAAACACTGCTGGCCCTTCCCCCCGCCGACAGATCCAGAACATTCCTTTTGCCGGTCAGAGATAACAAGGGGGCCAGGGTTAGCATCCTGTTTCTTTCTAGAGGGAACACGTAGGCCCAGAAAGGAGCCGTGTCCCTGCCCTGGCTGCCCAGCCCAAGAGGACATGGAATCGGCTGGCTCAAGTCCCTAAGACCACCCTCAGGTTCAGTGGTTCGCTTGAAGGGCTCCCAGAATGCGGGACAGCCGCTAAGCACCCAGTGACGAGAGGCGCCCGGGGCAGGGTCCGGGAGGGACCTCTCCCGTACAGTCGTGGGGACGGCACTTACTTCCCCCAGCAGCGATGCGACTGCACAGAGTACTGCCACCCAGGGAGACTCGGGTTACCCGGGACTCCAGGGTTTTTTCTGGGGGTCGGTCCCATAGACGCGGCCAACCGCCTCCCGCTCCCCCAGAGGTCAGCCTGAGCTTGTGTGGCCCGAGGCACCCCCATAAACCAGTTGTTAGCAGAGACTATCTGGAGTGGCCCAAGACCCCAGGCGAACAGAGACATTCTTATCAAGCAGGGCATTCTGGGGGCTTAGAGATGATCTCCCAGGAGCCGGGGCAAAGGCCAGACCTCTGTTTGGGCAAGGCTAATCATAACGGGACAGAATCGCATGCCCAGATGCCCAAGCTCTGCTTACCTCGTGAAAAACGTTCTTATGTCATCATCGTGATTCTGTGTAAAATGAATTTCTTCTGCCCGAGGCTCCACGTTCTGTAGATTACAAATTATTAGCCAAGGTCATCTGAAGACAAGCAGGGGGCTGGGCCCCTGTTCCTGTGTCCCAGCCATCACGCCGGAGCAGAGGCTCAGGCTGACTCCCTTCCCTGACATGTTGTCTTGTGTGGGCTGGACGTTGTCCCCGACGGAGAAGCAACCTCTTCGGAAAGCCGTCACCGCCCCCCCCCCCCCCCCCCCCCCCCCCGCTGCTCCCAGGTGGACACCAGGGTCGGAGAAGGACAACGAAAGGCAAGCTCACGTTGCCCTTTTGGCCCGTCCTCCCCTCTGGGCACATCTGGGATGGTGCTTCCTCTGAGGATTGGAGCATTTGGGGGCGGGAAGTAAGGAAGGATGTGTCTGCATGCCTGCTGGGTCTTGGGTCCCTCTGTTCCCCATAAGGGACCAAGGACCTTGGAGAGAAGGCTGACTTGGCACATTTGGGCCAGATCCCTGAATGCACACTGACATTGGCAAAGTGGTTCGTGGAGTGATGGGCACTTACAGACTCCGCTCAGTGCTGAGGCTCCCACTGAAGTCTTCCAGTGAGAGACCCTCCCTCTCTCCCCAGCAGAAACATCCTTGGGCAGAGACCCTGGGTCCCAGGCAGCGGGCTGGCAAGCGGCTGAGCTCGGGGGGGCCGGGGGCAGCGGAGACCCGCCGGGCCGCGTCACGCTGGGGCCCGAAGACAGACTTTGCCAGGAGTTCGTTTCTGCCCTGATGGGCCTGATTGCTAAACCAGGAGCTCCTGGGCTGAATTAAAATGTTGATTAAAATTCAGCCGGAGCTGCCTCTGTGTACCTCTGATTATAACAGCAGGCGGATGAAAATGTCAGCCTTCACGTGGGCTCTCCCCCACCTCCCTGCCAGGCTCTTCTAGGGAGACGGTGTCATTCAGCGATCAGCTAGTATTTACTGAGTACGGCTACGTGCCAGGCAGAGCCTGGGGGCTGGGGGTGCCGGGAGCACAAGGGGCCCCAAGTCCCTGCTCTCGCAGCGCTCACATTCTGGTGGGACAGATGTCACCTGGGGCAGGTGTCTTGCCTGGGGGAGCCTGAGCATAGGAGAACCCTAGAAGCTAGGACCTGCCCCACATCCGGTGGACAAGAAGGGCCCTGGGACACGTCCTCCCTCCGCCAACCTCTAGGATGGGGCTGCAGAAGCCGCTGGAAGGCGTTAAGTGAGCTGCACGACAAGTTACAGGATGGGCTGCTTCGCCCCTGCCCAGCCACCCCCCCACCCCCCACCCCAGCACCTCAGCCACTTACTGAGCATGTGCTGGACTCTGTGCCCTGCTGCTGACGCTGGCCGGCCTCCTCCTCCAGACTGGCAGGACCCCAAAGCCCACACTCCTTACTTCCACACTGTTCTTGGAGTTTGTCTAAGCTTGGCTCGTCCCTGGGTCCCAGGAGACCCCCCCCCCCCCCCGGGCAGCTGGCTGGACCTTCAGGCAGAACAGGGTGAAAGTAAATACCCAGGGGCCCGCTGATGCCTTCCCTCCTCCCCAACCTTGTTCCCCACCCCCACCCCCCCAGGAGTGGGTCACCAGCACCGAGCTACTCGTCTCCCTGGACCGGCTCAACACGTTCGGGGATGACATCTTCAAGGACCCCAAGGTGTTGCAGTCCTATTACTATGCCGTGTCTGACTTCTCCGTGGGCGGCAGGTAGGTGGAAGGCAGCTTGGCGGGGCCCCAGGACCCTGGCCACGGGGCACAAGGTAACGACCATGAGGGAGTCACCCGGGGGCTGCTGTGCGGGGTAGAGAAACCCCTTGAGATGCCTCTGGGCATCTGGGGAGACAGAGGAAGCAGGATCCTGGTCCTCTGGACCCGGCATTCGAGGCCTTGGTGGCCCAGCTGCCTCCCAATACCTGCTTTTCTCCCATCAGCTATGTTTCCACCACCACGCGCAGGACCTTCCAGACCTTTGCACCTGCTGTTCCCTCTGCGAGCAGATGCTTGCCTTATGTGTGTCCCCTCTCTGCCGGGGGAACTGCCGGGCTCTGCCGTCTGGGCCCTCGGTGCCGGCTCCTGCTCTGGTGATCGGTACCTGCTCTGGTTTGTCTAAGCATCTCCCCTCTCTGAGAAGCAGGGCAGAGGCCTCGTCTCTCTCAGCATTCTCGGCCTGTCGCCCCTGCGGCCGCGGGTACGGATCCGGGGGAGACGCAAAGGGTGTCTTTGGCATGAAAGCTCAGGGGCTTCCTTCCTGGAAAGGGACGAGAGAGACAGAGGTGTTCCTGCCCCAACGTCAAGGGGGTGCCGGACAGCAACCAGATTACTCTCTCCGACACACAGCACGCTCCAGAATAACGGGAACGGGGGCCCGGGCAGGGCATGCTGGCGGTCAGGGAGACTGCTGCGTAGACGGGGGGCCCGGCCAAGGTTGGGGGAGGCCGGCATCCAGGGCGGAAGGGCCCAGCGTGTGCCAGCCCGGGAGGCGAGGCCGGAAGATGGTCGGGGCCGTGGGCCGAGTTCATTCACGTGCCGCAGGCCGCGGGGTGCTCTCGAAGGATTTGGCCAGGGTGGCCACGGGGCTTTAAAAGGCCCCAGCCCCCCCCCCAGCCCCACCCCCGACATTGCGTGGGGACGGAGAAGAGAGAGAGAGAAGACGCGCGCGCGATGTTAGAAAGTGGCCGTGGGAGGGAGGCCGAGTAAGGCAGGGAGGAGCAGCATGTGGGTCCACGAGGTATTTAGGATAGGAAGTCCGCGTGCTCTGGGGGGGCGGGGGGGATGGCCCATGTGGGGGGGAAAACAAGGGCTTCTGTAGTTCAGGGATGCTTGGGGGCGTTGAGAGAGGTGGAGAAGTCCAGGAAGGGGACGCGAGCCCCGGCCTGTGCAGGGCTGGGCTGGGAGCGAAGGGGCGGTGGGGGTGTCCGGGAGGGCCCCTCTGTTCCTCCTCCCCCGTCACCCCTGCACTTGATTCGGGTCAAACCACCCCGGGGGAGGGGCTCTCCAAGGATGGCGGGCGGTGGCGAGCTCCAGCGCCTGCTGTCAGGGGGCTTCAGGCCAGAGAACATCTGGGTCCCAGCTGCCAGAGCCGGACCACCCTCGGGCCTGCAGCTGGCCGGGGGGCAGGTGGGCCAGCGGCATCCCACCCACAACGGCCTACAGGAATTTCACTCCTTCCCTTGGAGTCCGAGAGCTTCATGGGGGAGGGCGGTGTCTGCAGACCCCCGGGGGGACGCGGGGGGTCTCTTGTCCCAAGACTGAGGATCCTTGTCTCTCGAGACTCGTATCCACGTCACCCCCGCCAGAAATGCTGGACCGTTACCTGCCTCCCCTGGGCTCCCATGGAGGAAACAATGCCCTGTGCCCACCCCACGCCCTGTGTCCCCAAAGTAAAAAAACAAAACAAAACACTGGGGGTGCAAGCAATGGTCAGCGATTTCTTCATACCCACTGAGGGCAGAGCCTGGAACACAGCTTATGGGAGCCACCAAGTGGCCATGGTGTGGCGTCCAGGAGCCCGGAGTCTGCACACCGTAGGACAGGGCTCCATTTCCGCCTCTGCTGCTTAGCGTCCGTGACTTCATGGCCTGTGCCTCAGTTCCCCCATCTGTTAAGTGGGGGTAATAAAAGCGGATGGAAGGGGTTCGTCTGCGTGCCGTCAGCCCTCCGTTACTGCCGACCCCGGGCACGCGGCCGAGGTTCCCTAAAGCTCCGTCACTGAGCACAGGACCGGGGGCTCGTCTGAATGCCTGGCGGTGAACCCCTTGCCTTCTGCTGTTTCTGGACCCCCTGCCCCGTGTGTCCCCAGGTGCCAGTGCCACGGACATGCCAGCGAGTGCGGGCCCGAGGAGGCGGGCCGGCTGGCCTGCAGGTGCCAGCACAACACCACGGGCGTCGACTGCGAGCGCTGTCTGCCCTTCTTCCAGGACCGCCCGTGGGCCCGGGGCACCGCTGAGGCCGCCAACGAGTGTGTGCGTGAGTGTCCTGGGGCTTTGGGCCGCGGCACAGACTCCCCGAGACCCCGCAGTGGGGGCTGCTCCGGACACCAGCCCCCACGTCCCTGCGGGGATCAGGGGAGGCTGGGAGAGAGCTGGAGGGGACGTTTGTTCCTCGGCCCTCCCCCAAACCAAATCCCCCAGTAGAGGCTGCGGTCAGAGGGCTGGGAGGCCCCCCGACTGTGCCTTTGTTTCAGCTGCTCTAGCCGCAGCTGCTAATCAAAGCCAGAAGGCCCCGGGTCCTGGGGGGGATGAGAGGGGGGCGCCGACCTGCCCCCCAGCCTCTCCCACGGCCCCCCAGGCAGCCTTTGATCTCTCAGTCCCCGTGCGATGTGGCTCTGACCACCTAACCTCAGGGACAGGCTGGAGACGATGGGGCCGTCCTACCTTCTCCAGGGACGCGGGGCTGCCCACGGCCTGCTTGGGATGACCCATCACAGTCCGTCCCCGCCCGGCAGGCTGGCCCATCCCAGCTTCCCACTGTCCCCAAGCCCTGCCCTGCCTCCCAGAGAGTCATCTGAGTTGCTTCAGGCCCTCTGTGCGGAGCTGGCCATCCTGGGGCTGCCGGAGCTGGGGCGGGGAGGGGACGGCCTGGTCCAGGAACAGGGCACTGGCTGCAGGAGCTTCCCAGGGGCCACTGGCCCTGCTAGGTTTCTGCTGCCCTCACTGGCCTGGGGTCACCCGCCCTCACCCCACCAAGGAGTCCTCCCTGGGGCCAAAGGCAGCTGTGCCGGCCGGCTCCCCCGTTCTGAGCCCGAGTCTGTCTCCATGGTGGGGACACAAAAAGCCAGACCCCTTCTCCTGCCGTGTCCTCGTCCTCTCTGCCAGCAGCCTGGAAGCCGGGGACTTCGGACTGACCCCCCGCACCCAGTGCAGGCCGCCCTGAGCTCGGCCTCATCCCTGACCCTCTAGCCCACCTGATTGTGTCTTTCTACGCAGCCTGGTCCACGCCCCATCACCCCTCCCACCCCAACTCTGGGCCCGAAGCTCCAGCTTCTCTGCCCCCCAGCTCCTGTGTAACCCTCCCAAAGCCTGCCTTGCTGCAAGTGAAGTCCACTGACCGTGGCCGCCTGGCCTCCCCGGATCATGCTCTGCTGACCTCTTGACCTCACAGCTGCCCCTGCACCACTCCCTGTCCCCTTGTGCTGCCCGTCGCGTGACATGCCAGCACCCCTGCACCGGGCAGATCTCTGGCCCTCCTCAGTGTATCCTCCGGCCTCACCTACCGCCTGGGACTCTCCCCTCCCTCACCCGGCCAGCCCCCTCCTGCCAGCCCTCAGATTCAGCTCGGCCGTGACCTCTTCCAGGAAGTCTCGTCCCACCCCCCAGGACAGCCCGTGGGGTCCCTCCTCTCAGCTCCCGGAGCCTCCCTGCACCTGTAAGATTTTCACTTGCTCGAGGCATCTGGTCCCCGTCGAACAGCGGTTAGGACGATGCGGGAGCTGCCCCCCCACCCCCCCGCGCTGGGCTCACCACGGGAGTCGAGACGGAGCGGTCCTTCGTACGCTCTCCTGTAGAAAACTGAATCAATGAGCCAAGGAGGGGTGGCCTGTCTTTTCCGTGCATCTGCGCGACCTCGTGGCCACTGGGAACCACGCCCGCGCGATCATTAGGGCTGGGACGATCCGCAAGACATCCTGGAGGGAGCCACGCTGCCACTCCAGAAGGGGGCCGGCCGTGAAGAGTGGCTGGGGACTGTACATCCTGGCTTTCCCGGCAGGGTCCAACGTCTTGGTGCCCCCTTTGTTCTTGAGGGTCCGGTTTGGGAAGATCAGTCGACTGGTCTCCATACCCTTGATCAAGCTTGACCTGCCCCGAGCTGCCGGCTCCTTCATCGCAAGGCGGCTGACTGCCACAGACCCCGCCCCACCCCCGCCCCCCGGGGCCCCGCCCACTCACGCACAGCCCCCTGCCCCCCGCCCCCTGCCCACAGCTTGCAATTGCAGCGGCCACTCTGAGGAGTGTGTGTTCGACCGGGACCTCTTCCGCGGTACGGGCCACGGCGGCCGCTGCCTGCGCTGCCGGGACCACACGGCCGGGCCACACTGCGAGCGCTGCCAGGAGGACTTCTATCGCTGGAGCCCCCGGACGCCGTGCCAGCCCTGTGACTGCCACCCGGCAGGTGAGCGGGCCCCGCCGCCCAGCCCCCACTCCTCCCCCCGCCGCCCGGTTGGAGCCCCCACTGCCCCGAGCCCTTGCTCCCCCAGGTTCGCTACGTCTCCAGTGCGATGACTCAGGCACCTGTGCCTGCAAGGCCACCGTCACAGGCTGGAAGTGTGACCGCTGCCTGCCCGGGTTCCACTCACTCAGTGAGGGAGGCTGCCGGTGAGGGGGCCGGGGGAGCGGGTGTGCACGGCCCAGCAGGGCGCGGGGTGGTGGGCGGATTGGGACCGAGTGCCAGGAAGCAGGGGGAAGGGGATATGAGCTGTCCTTCCCTGCTCCGTTCCACGCCTCTGTCCTTCACTCCTTCACCTTCTTGACTCTGCAGCCAGTCCAGTCCCAGGCGAGGACTACAGGCACCCAGTCCCGGGAGAACGGGAGACAGGGTGTGGGTCCCAGGGAAGCCCGGCCGGTCTTGGGGGTCAAGGGCAGGCTTCCCGTGCGAGGCACTGAGTTCCAGTGTGAGACCTGAGAGGCGGGGGCGGGTGTGCCAGGCAGAAGAAAAGCATGTGCAAAGCCTCTGAGAAGCACCCACGACCGGAAAAATAAAGCTCTTACAAATTCAGAAGCACTTCAAAATGAACTTGGCTTTGGTTGAAACAGTCTCCTTATATATTTGAAAGGCGGTGGAAATGCGCTGGGAGTCATATGGGGAGTCTCGGATGCCTCACAAAATACTCAGCTGTTCTAGGCACAAATCTGGCCCTTAGGTGGGAGTTGCACGCTTCCCCCGTGTTCCTCTGGCCTCTGGACCTTTGCACATGCTCCTAGCCCAGAGCATTCTTCTCTCCGCAACCCCTGCCTCTCACTGGCCTGTGTCTAGCAGACCCCTACACTTTCTTCAGTCCCCAGCTGAGGTGTCCCTCCCCCTGGAAGGCTTTCCTCTACCTGTCCTCCTGTCCCTACCCCAAGCACCTCCTTGGTGCACCTGCAGCCTCTTGTACATCTTCTCCATAGAATGTGTCCGAGCACAGCACCTATCTGTTGGCTTGTTCATCCTCACTGGGCTGTAGGCTCTATGAGCGCAGGAGCCATGGCTTGTCAGATAGTGGATGGATGGAAGGAAGGATGGATAGAAGGATAGATTAAAGGATGGAAGGGAGGGAAGAAGGAAGGTTGCAGGAGTAGGGGGCGAGGCCAACGGACAGAAGGCTGGAAAGATGAATAAACAGCTAGGTGGTTGGAAGAATGCACGGATGGATGAGAGGACGGGTAGGCAGATGGACCACTCTCCAGGTGAGGGGACGGGTCACTTCTTCAGCAAGGTGGGAACAGTGTAGCCAGGCGCAGGCTCTTGGGCGAGCCTGCCTCCTGGTCCTCTAGGGGATGGGGAGGGATGGGGAAATTCCAACGAGGATGGGCTGCTCTCCCTCCGGACTCGCTCCCACCGTCCTGTCTCTTTGGCAGACCCTGCACCTGCAATCCCGCTGGCAGCCTGGGCACCTGTGACCCGCACAGTGGACGCTGCCCCTGCAAGGAGAACGTGGAAGGCAAGCAGTGTGACAGGTGGGCGAGCCGATTCGGTCATAAGCCTGCTGGGCTCGTGGTGGAGGAGCGGGGGGCGTGGTCCATACGGACCCGGGCATCCTCATCGGCCAGCAGCCTTCCTGGGGCGCCACGGGTCTGCCACCCTGGAAGTTCTCTAAAGCTTCTGACGCTGTTTATACTTTGGCCCGCTACCGCTGATGACTAAAGGCTGTGATAGCCTTTTTTTTTTTTTTTTTTTTTTTACATCTTCAAATGAAAGAGCTGGAAAGCATAGGAGAGATGAACTAATCCAAGGATAGCAAATACCTTGGACTCGTACCATAGCCTTCCTGTCTCACACCCAGGGCAGGCATCACGAGTGGGGCACAGCACTCTTTACCGTGAGCCCTACCGTAACCTCAGAATCCTCTCCGTCCTGCTCCAAGAGGCTCCTACCAATTGAGCTGAGGTTCAAGCTTGGTTGCCATTTTCATCATCCCGTCATGGTACAAATGGAGTGTCTAAAGCTCAGTGAGCCGAAATTGCTTTTTCAGAGCCACACGGTTCTTACACTTCCTCTCTAGTGTGTTCTGGGGGTCTTCAAGCCCTGAGCAATGGCAGATGAATGTCCCCTTCCTGGCTTCGGCCCTGACCTCTGAAGCCCTTCGCAGCCAGCGCAGGGTCTGTCTGGGGCTCTGATTCTCTGGCCACAGGCCCTGTGTGTAAAGCACCTGACAGCATTATATTGTGCATTCGAGTCCTGTTAGCCTGTGCTGGGCCCCTGCTGGTTCAGGAAGAAGCTGGTGCCAACGCTGTGGCTGGCCCTGGCCTTGACTTGCCTTGGTCAGCCCCAGGCCGCCCCCCTCACCTTGCCCACACGTGGCCTGTGGGCCCTGGGGTGGAAGCTGGGCTATCTGCTGGGACTTCCTTCTCTGAGATCCCTCACGCAGGGAGGCAGAGTGGAGTCGGGGAACCAGACCCCACCGGGGTTCTCTGCCCCACTGCCTTGCACCTTGCGGATGAGGTGCCTCTGAGCCTCACTTTGCCTGTTTGTCAAATGGGGCAGCTTGATGAGATGTGTTCCTCGGAGCTGGCTAGACATCCGGGGCCATCGGCTGCTTCTTAGGAATCTGATACCTCTGCCCTGGCCAGCTCAAACAGAGCCCCCGGGGTGCCAACTGGGAATCTGAAATATTTCTCCAGGGCTCCTTGGAGAAGCGGCTGATCTAGAGCTGGGGTAGGGAAAATGCAAGATGAGCCCAGAAAGCTTGTGTCTTGTAACAGAAAGCGCGAAAGTGCTTAATTAAGAAAAAAAAAAAAAAATGAAAACAAACAAAACTAAGCCAGGGGACGCCTGGGTAGCTCAGTGGGTTAAGCATCCAATTCTTGATTTCAGCTCAGGACGTGGTCTGATGGTTCGTGGGATCAAGCCCTGTGCCAGACTCTGCCCTGAGAGCACAGAGCCTGCTTGGGATTCTCTCTCCCCACCCCACCCCCCTCTCTCTCTGCCCTTCCCCTGTTCTCATTTTCGGTCTCTCTCAAAAAAACAAACAAACAAACAAAAACAACAACAACAACAACAACAACTCTAAACCAGGATGGGAGCCTGTGTCAAAAGGACACGAGCACTGGGGCACCTGCGTGGCTCAGTCGGTTGAGCGTCCGACTTTGGCTCAGCTCGTGATCTTGTGGTTCTTGAGTTCGAGCCCCGCGTCGGGCTCTGGGCTGACCGCTCAGAGCCTGGAGCCTGCTTTCGATTCTGTGTCTCCTTCTCTCTCTGCACCCCCCCCCCCGCTCTATCTCTCTCTCAAAAAGAAGTAAAAACGTTAAAAAAAGATCACGAGTACCAACCTGAAAGATCCGTGCCAAAGCTGGAACGATTTGAACAAAATAAATAACGACAGTATTGGATTATAACCCCAAGAATAAAATAAATATCCACGAATCCACACCGATATACCCACAGATGAGGGAAAAAATAAATACACCGGGACGAAGGGACAAACCTTCCTTGCAAAAGAATTCCAAATAATAGATGTGGAAAGAACAACGGAAATACAAAATCAGTTCAGATTTCACAGTAACGGTCGCTGTAGACGAGAGCCACCTAATTCAGTGGGCAGGATTTTAAGGAGAAACGGGACGTTTGCATAACCCCAAATACCTCCCTCTCAAAATATTTGTGAATTACTGCGGTGGTTTCAGTCTGTGTGCACAGTTCTTTAATACTCCGCCCTCCGGGGGATGGAGCTTAATTCCTCTGCTCTGCACCGCGGGCTGGATTTAGTGACTTCCTTCTAACGGCGAGCGTGTGGCAGTTTTGGGGCGCGGGAGCGGGGCAGGCAGCACCTTGACCGGGTGGTGAAGGGTAACGTTACTGGTGATGTCACGTGGGCATCACTTACCCCAGCGTGATGTGATGGGAAGGACACCTCCTCTCTGTTTCTTCCCCAAACCCATGGCCCCCAGTCTAATCGGGTCTCTAATCAGAGAAACCCGAACTGAGGGGCATTCTACCAAGCATCTGTCCACTGCTCTTCAAAAGTGGCAAGGTGCTAAAAGACAAGAAATCCCCAGAAGCTGGCATAGACCAGAGGAGACGCCATGTCCTGGATCGGGTCCGGGGCAGAAAACCGACGGGAGTGGAAAAGGGGGCAGAAATCCTAATAAAGCCTGGAGTTCAGTAAACAGCATTCACTCATGTGAATTTCGTGGCCTGGTCACATGTACATCAGCCATGTCAGAGGTTGACATTGGGGAAAGCTCTCTGTGTGATCTTTGCAACTCTTGGAAATCTGAAAAAAAAAAAAAAAAAATGTGTTTCTTAAGTTTTCCCAGTGACTCTGACTCAGGTCAGTCTGGCTGGGATCCCCCGGACCTCCCTGACTCATTCGCTCCCCTCCCCCCCGCCCCGCCCCCGGCACGTCCTGCCTCCTTCCAGATGCCGTCCAGGGACGTTCAACCTGCAGCCCCATAACCCAGCCGGCTGCAGCAGCTGTTTCTGCTTTGGCCACTCCAAGGTGTGCTCGGCCGCTGCCCAGTTTCGGGAGCACCACATCCTCTCCGACCTCCGCCAGGGTAAGAAGTGCTCCCCATGGTCCACAGCAACCTCCAAGAGGTCGGCTCTGCACCAAGGGCGGGGGGCAGGCTGTCCTGCTCTGGGGAGATCCTGCTGTGGTGTATGGGAGGGAGGGGGCGGCCTCCCCGAGGCCCCTCTGTGCCCCTCTGTGCCCCTCTGTGCCCCTCTGTGCCCCTCTGTGCCCCTCAGCGCTCCCCAGTACCTCCTGTACCCCTTGGCTCCCTCCCTCGCCCCTGCCTTTTACCCAGCCTCTAGCAGGGCTGGGAGCTGGGTAGGCGGCAGCCTTTAGATCCCGGGCGGGGATTTCCAATCAGCCTGCTGGGGATTCACACTCGGTCCCCTGGACTCTATTTATGAGCACTTGACGTATGCCAGGCACTGTGCTGAGCTCTTTGCATGCATGGAACCTATGGATTCCCTGGAAGGTAGGTCGGTACTCTCATTCCCATTTCACAGATGGGGCAGCCGAGGCCCGGAAAAGGTATGTCACAGAATTTAATTGTTGGCACCCGGGTTTGTCAGCTCCTGTGTTTGGGGCAGGCCTTCTGTCCGGGTGCAGAGTCCAGAGGTGCCGTGGTGCCCTGGGTCCCCAACTCCAGGTGGTGCATGTGCGTCTTTGGAGCAGGAGAGCAGTGGGGCTCGGCATTCAATCACGGCCTACGGGGACCCTTGCTGCACCCCACAGAGCCCCCCCCCCCCCAACCCCTGCAGCTCCCCCAGCTGGGCTAGAACCTCAAGCGCTGGCTCTGGGGCGCCCCAGACGCGGGGGCAGTGCGCCCTCTGCTGGAGGCTCACGCAGAAAGCAGGACGGAGCCGGGCTCCGCGTGGGGCTGGCCTTGAGGTAGCTTGTCGCGAGTCTAGGAGGTTAGCATCAGGCGGGACTCAGTCTACAGATCCTACGAACACCACCATTTTGTGTTCTCACCTTGAGCCAGGCCCTGGGCTCCGCACAGGTGTCTCGGAGCCCTCACATGACCCTCAGGCCAGCAGTTCTCAGGCTTTTTTTGGTCTCTGGATCCCTTCAGGCTCTGGAAAACGACTGAGGCCTTCAAAGTGCTTTTCTCTACGTGGGTCATTTATATGGCTAACTTCTGTCTTAGAAATGGAGACAGCAATTTTTAAATAACTATATATTAATTCACTTAGAAATGACCACAATAGGGGCACCTGGGTGGCTCAGTCGGTTAAGCATCAGACTTCGGCTCAGCTCATGATCTCAAGGTTCATGGGTTCAAGCCCCAGGTCGGGCTCTGTGCTGACAGCTCGGAGCCTGGAGCCTGCTTCGGATTCTGTGTCTCCCTCTCTCTCTGCCCTTCCTCTACTTTCTCTCTCTCTCTCTCTCAAAAATAAATATTAAAAAAATTTTTTTAATTAAAAGAAATTTTTAAGTATGTTAGCTAACTTGACAATAAATTATATTAAAAAAAATTTAGAAACTGAGCAGAGTAAACGTATAACGTAAAGTAATATCAGCCTGTGAAAAATAACTCTTTTTTAAAAAAAACAAAAAGAAGGGAGTATATTTGCCGTATGGTTCTGCACATCTCTTTATGGCTGCATTAATAGAAGTCTGTTGTGATACCTCATGACTTGCAGTTTCTGGAAAATTCCTCCATTTGCTGCTAAGACATGAAAGATGCAAATAGCATCTTAGTGTTACTAAGAAGATAGCTCGACCTCATGGGCCCCCTGAAAGAGTCTCAGGGTCTCCCGGGGTGTTCAGACCAACTTCAAGAATTGTCGCTGGGCCACGAATACTTCATCGCCCTCGTTTCGCAGAGGAGGAACCAACTTCAGAGAGGTTAAGTAACTTGCCCAGGGTCACACAGCCGGTGAGCCTAGCCTAGCACCGAGGAGCCCCGGACCTCCTCTTCCTGACCTCTTTCTCTTCATCCCTCCCTCCTCACCCCTTCGGTGCCCCAGGGGTTGGGCCTCCACCCCATTCCCCAGCTGCCCCCTTGGGGTCATTTGCTACGTGCCACACTAGGCTAGGTGTACTGCCGCCACCAGAGGGAGGGTGGACGGGACTGGGGACCGGAAGGTCTGGGCTCTCATCCTGGCTCGACCACTTCCTGACCGGGTGGCACCCCTTGGTGCGGTGGGGCTGGTGACACACGCACCTCGAGGGACAAGGGCGGTGAGGTCGTGGGTGAGGGAGTTCTCCGAAGACCTGAAGTTGAGGTCAAGTTCAGTACCGTTAGAGATGGCTCCAGTGTCCCAGTGCCCCGTGCTGGGGTCTCCGGACCGTCTTCATGCTGTGTTCAGAACCCACTGAAGAGGCAAGGCAGGCCCGGAGGTCTGACTTTGCCCTAAACAGGCTCGGCACCCTGAGCTTTCTCCCTTCTCCTGGGGCTACCTGCCACCCCGAGACCCCCATCCGGACTCTGGGATGGGGGTCTGAGCGGCCGGCTGTGGGCAGCATCTGCCAGCAGCAGCTGGCTCTCGCCACCCCCCCCCCCCCCTGCCAGCCAGCCTGTCTCTACAACAGTCTCTCGTCCCCCCGGGCCAGTTGACTCAGGCTGTGCTCAGGCCTCTAGGGGCCACCCGTGGGACCCCGGAAGGGTGTGAGGTGGGAAAGTGTGGAGGCCACCCTCCAGAGCCTCACGCGGGCGCGTGTGTCTGCTCCCCAGGAGCCGAGGGCTGGCGGGCCGGAAGTGTGGGGGGCCCAGAGCATCCCGTGCAGTGGAGCCCAAGGGGGCTGCTCCTGAATCCAGAAGGCGAGGAGGAGCTCACACTACCAGGTACCTGCCAGCCACAGGCAGGGGCACGGCTGCCCCGTGTTCATTTCCTACTGTGACAAATCACCACCGGCCCGGTGGCTAAAAACAGCGCAAACTTATTCTCCAGTGTTCTGGGGGTCAGAAGTCTGAAATGGGTCTCAGGGAGCTAAAATCACGGCATCCACGGGGCTGCGCTCCCGGGACCCCAGGGGAGAGTCTGGTCCCTTGCCTTCTGCAGCTTCTGGAGGCCGCTCACATCCTTCGGCTTGTGGCCCCCCGCCCCCTCCATCTCCAGAAGCATCCGGTCTCCCTGTTGCAGCTTTTCTGCCCCCCTCTTCCATGTGTTAGGGACTTGGGGATTACACCGGGCTCGGGCGCCTGATCCAAGATAATCCCTCCCCTCGAAGGCCGGCTGATCAACAGCCTAATTCCATCTGCGGTCTTCATTGCCCCTTAAGTGCCATGACATGTGACATATTCACAGATTTCTTGGCTCGGGGCATGAGTACCTTTGGGGGCCATTTTGCGCCAACCACGTGCCCTGCGGGGTCTGCCGGAGCATCCCCCCCACCGCCCCCCGGCTTTCTCATCAAGGCCTTGCCACCAGGCTCCTTCCCAGAAATACCTGTACACTTCCCATCCGTCTCTCACCCTACCAGGCCACTGAACGCTCTTCCCGAGGTCACGGGATTCCTGCAGAATCATTCTCGATTATTCTGAACCGCCCCTCACCACATAGGGCAATTTTGGTTTCCTGGAAACTACACCAGACCTAGAACCGGGATCCGGGTGTCCATTCTTAGTTGTCTTGTGGCCAGATTCCGGGTCCACTGGCTCCCCCAACCCAGTCGTGCCCTTGACCTCCCTCTCCAAGAAGGGCCGGAGAGATGGTTCCCAGATGTCTGAGCCGCTCTGTGGACACGGTGCCCAGCCAGGAAGCAGAAGTCACAGGGAGCCTGAGGCCCCATCCTGGGGCAGGTGCCCCAAGCTCAGAGCCCCAAGAACACAAAACACCCGCTATTCCGCGGCTGCTTTGTTGACACATTGAAGAAAAAGTTATTCACTCAGGAAGCACTTGCTGGGTTCTGTGCCGAGTGCCGGGCACAGTGCAGGTGGACGGAGTCAGCCATTTTTATTTCACTTCTTGATACGCACACGGTCTACCGACATGCTGTACCTCCGGCTGACTCCCAAGTGCAGAAGGACCGAAGGGAGACAGAGCCGGGCACGTCCCGATGTGCCCTCTCCTGCCGCGTGGCCGTTTCCCAGCCTAAGCAGTCAGAGGACCCAGAAAAACGGCACAAGTTCGAAAGCTGGGCCCCCCGTTATCTCTTAGACTGCCGCCGCCTTCTTTCTGCTCCGAGCATGTTGTGACTCCGGTGGGAAGCGTGGCCTCGGGGCCACGTGCAGCATGCTGGCCTTGTAACTTGCTCTGAGCCTCACGCTCAGCTCCCACGGGCGCGGGGCCGCCAGAGTCTGCTCGTGGGGTGTCGTCGCGAGCATGGCTTGCCAACGGGCGGCCGGGTGTCCCCCACTGTGCGTGTTGTGTGTGTGTGCGTGTGTGTGTGTGTTCGGTATCCGCCCTGCTCCCAGATCGACTCCACCGTCCCCTCGGACTTATAAAGCCAGAGCTCAAGGCAGTGATGGCAGAGCACTATGCCGGCTGTGGGGCCCTGTGTTACTGCAAGGTCACAGGCGCGTGAAGCCGGCCTGCAGGGAAGGTGTGGGAGGCCACCCTCGGTGTCCGATATGCCGGGAGGCCTTCGATTTTCTCCTTCTGTCGTTTTTATCTTGATTGAATGTTTGTCAATAAAGTCAATATACCGTAGACATTTGAAACCAAGGTAATTAAGTACAGACGTCAAAGCCTTCTTCTCTTGTCGTCAGAGAAATTCCTGGGAGACCAGCGGTTCAGCTGCGGACAGCCCATCACACTGACCTTCTGGGTCCCCCCCGGGGGCTCCCCACTCCCCGTGCGGCTGAGGCTGGAAGGGGCGGGCCTGGCCCTGACTCTACGACCCTCCAGCCTGTCGGGCCCCCGGGATGCTGGGCAGCCGGGGGAGGCCCAGCTCACGTTCCAGTAAGTGCCTTGCGGAGTCCTGGGAGGTGGGGTCGGGCATTCGGGGTGGCCCCTGAGGTCTGGGCACACTCGGATCCTCCTGTGGTCTGGGGCCTTCCCCGCTCTCCACCCCAAGCTGGGGGCTCCTTGGTACCACCTGCCCCCGGCCTCAGGTTCCCGTTTGTCCCCCACCCCCGCCAGGTTGCAGGAGACCTCTGAGGACACGGCCCCTCCGCTGCCCCCCTTCCACTTCCAGCAGCTGCTCGCCAATCTGACGGCTCTGCGCATCCGGGCCGGCGGCCAGAGCGCAAGCCCTTCCGGTCAGTGATGATGGGGACGGCCCTCCTCACCCGCCGGGCCCCGGGGCACCCTCATGCCTAGCAGACACTTAGCATCCCCGTTTTGCCACAGAGACGTCTGAAGGTCAGAGAAGTAGGACACTGGCTGAAGGTCGTGGAACTGGTAAGGACTGGGAGGGTGGGTGCTGAGGACAGAGGCAGGGGCTGAACGAGTGGCGGGGGGGGGGGAGGTGGGGCTGAGGATGACCAGTTCTAAGAGACAGGTGTGTGGCCACGAAGCAGCCAAGAGCTGTGGGGCGTAGTCACTCCAGGGCAGAGTCTGCCATTATTGCCAGGAGGAGGGACCTTTGAGGGTCCTCTGTGGGCGCTGGTCTCAGGGACAGGCGCGGATCCCAGAGTTGGCTCCTCCTGCTGGTCGTTGGTGGTATCGCACCTAAGTCACCCTGAGAGCCGATTGGGTTTCTAAACCTTCTCCGGGGAGCTGGGTCAGGACGCTGCTTCCAGAGAGATTTCTCACCACCTCTCACCCTGGCCACATGGTGATCATCCTTGCGGACTGTTCCTGGCTCCCCCCACTCTTCTTAAGGTACTTTCTTTTAATTTTTTTTTAAGTTTATTCATTTTTTGAGAGAGAGAGTGTGAGCAGGGGAGGGGCAGAGAGAGAGAGAATGATGGAATCCGAAGCAGGCTCCAGGCTCTGAGCTGTCAACGCAGAGCCCGACGCGGGGCTCAAATTCACGAACCGTGAGACCATGACCTGAGCTGCAGTCGGATGCTTCACCGACTGAGCCACCCAGGCGCCCCTTAATGTACTTTCTCCTTCTCTCCACCCCCCCATATCTGTATATGCCTAGACCAGGCATCCTCTGTGTCCCATTTTAGAACAGGTATTTCAGGGGTGCCTGGGTGGCTCAGTAGGTTAAGTGTCCAATTTTTTTTTTAACATTTATTTATTTTTGAGAGACAGAGCACGAGCAGGGGAGCAGCAGAGAGAGAGAGGGAGACAGAATCCGAAACAGGCTCCAGGCTTCGAGCTGTCAGCACAGAGCCCGACGCGGGGCTCGAACCCACGAACCGTGAGATCATGACCTGAGCCGAAGTCGGATGCTTAACCGACTGAGCCTCCCAGGCGCCCCGAGCGTCCAACTCTTTATTTCGGTTCAGGTCGTGATCTCAAGGCTCATGGGTTCAAGCCCTGTGTTGGGCTACATGCTGACAGTGTGGAGCCTGCTTGGGATTCTCCCTCTCTCTCTGCCCCTACCCTACTCACTCTCTCACTCTCTCTCTCTCAAACTAAATAAATAAACTTTAAAAAGAAAATCAAAACAGGTGCTTCACATACAACACCCCTTTACCATTTAGAGATGAAATTTAAATTTTTTTTTTTTAATGTTGATTTATTTTTGGGACAGAGAGAGACCGAGCGTGAACGGGGGAGGGGCAGAGAGAGAGGGAGACACAGAATCGGAAGCAGGCTCCAGGCTCTGAGCCATCAGCCCAGAGCCTGACTCGGGGCTCGAACTCACGGACCACGAGATCGTGGGCCCGAGCCGATGTCGGACGCATAACCGACTGAGCCACCCAGGCGCCCCTAGAGATGAAATTTATAGATACCATAACTTACACAGACACAATGTTTTCAAACCAGTGTAGTATCCTAGTTGTAACAGACAGGGTAAATAAAAAGAAAGTAAACGACGTACAAAAACAGTCATTGAATTCCAGAGTGTCGGTGTTCAGCCATGACCATACTGGAGGACATAATGAGGTAATCAGAGTTGCCCCCACTGTGGTGAATAACTGTGGGTTTCGGAGCAACTGAAGCTCAGAAGGCATTTGCAGAGGCAGCGAGCAGGGAAATTGTGACTGGTGCTGGCTTGGTCGATGCGGTTCTTCTAGAAGGTTGACTTAGCCTTGGCGCTTTCGTTGTTGCGTTACGGGAAAAACACGTTGGCAGAGTAACCGTCCATTTGTGGGTGAAGCTGTGAAACCAAGTTTCAGACATCCATCTGAATAGGACTGACCTTTGTTCCTTAAAACCCTTTGTGTGTGTCATTTTGAAGTCATCACTAAATGGGACTATTTGTCAGATCACTGTGAGCAGGGCAGTCACAGAGGGGGACCAGAGCACGGACGGGGTGCACACTGGCAACAGACTTCAAGAGCTGGGGGGCCACTAGGGGGCACGATTTTCCAAAGCGGTGAAAAACTCTGAGCACGACAAAGCCCAGGGTTCCCCCCGCGTTCAGGGTACCCGCATGGCTAGACAATCCGATGTGCACCTACACCATTCAAAAATGCCCTGTGCTCGTGTGTAAAATGGAGTGGGAGTTGGGGTTCAGATGTTTGCGGAGGTGTTTCCCTGCCTTTTCAGCATCCAGCAAGACCTCTGAAAGTCACGGGGGGCTTCTGCTCATGTCAGGATGTCTAATACCCCTGACCCTTGTCTCCCCATCATTGTGATGACCAGAACAGCCACAGATTTCCTTCTAGGGCGGGGAAGTGACTGGGTCCTTTAGAGAACGCTTCGCTTAAATGGCCAGCTTTCCCCGGGCCCCTTCAAGTCAGACTCGGGGGTTATAAGCCGGCCCTTCCTGCCTCAGCCCCCTCTTTCTCTTTGGAGCTCTGGGCTGTGTCCGTCCACATCTTTCTGCATGCATGGTCTTGTGTGTGTGTGTGTGTGTGTGTGTGTGTGTGTGTGTGTGTGTGTTTACATCTGTGCTTTTTGACGCCTCACACAGTCTGATGTGGTGCCGCTTGCTTTTTTCAGCTAACGTGTGTCCTGGGGGCTGTCACCTGTCCTACACGTAGAAAAAGGCTGGCTGTCCGTCCACCGCGTATCGTTCCGCAATATAGATGCTCCCGAGAGTTTCAACCGTCCCTCTCTTTGTAGATGTTGAAACGGTTTCCACGTTTCCACTATGCATACGGTGCTGCCGAGAACAGGGAATACGGAAGGGTCTTTGTCTCCTTGGGCGCGTCTGTCTTTAGCACAGATCCCTCAACGTGGGAATGTGAGGTGTTGGGTCAAAGGGTGCACGTTTGATACATGCTGCCAGGTTTTGGCTGCACCGATCTATGTTCTCAGGACACGCGTCCGCCCTTCTCCACTGCCCACCTGCTCTGGTTGTTAATGGATAGTTGTTACATTTTGCCCTGAGTTTCTAGTTGTTTTCTGGCGCGAGGGTTGGCCTGATAGGAGCTACCGCTCTTCACTAAAAGCAGAGCCCCCTAATTTATAGTCCTATATCCCTGGGCATGGGTCCCCCACACTGTCTTTCCCTGTCCGTGATCTTGAAATGCTTACCAATCGGAGGGTTATGAATGGTACGGTTGTTTAAATGTACATATCTGATAAGCTGTGAGAATGAATGGCTTTCCAGAAAATTCCCAGCCATATCCATTTTTTGTTCTCAAAAAATCCCTCTTTAAGAGACGCCTGGGTGGCTCAGTTGGTTAAGCGTCCAACTTGATTTCGGCTCAGGTCGTGACCTCATGGTTCATGGGTTCAAGCCCCGCGTCAGGCTCCATACCGTTAGCGCAGAACCTGCTTGGCATTCTCTCTCTCCCTCTCTCTCCGTCCCTTCCCCTGTTCACTCTCTCTCAAAAAACAATCAAACAAACAAAACTAAATTAAAAACTACCTATTTGGGGGCGCCTGGGTGGCTCGGTCGGTGAGGCGTCGGACTTCGGCTCGGGTCATGATCTCGCAGTTGGTGGGTTCGAGCCCCGCGTCGGGCTCTGTGCTGACAGCTCAGAGCCCGGAACCTGCTTCCGATTCTGTGTCTCCCTCTCTCTCTCTCTCTCTCTGCCCCTCCCCTGCTCATGCTCTGTCTCTCTCTGTCTCTCCAAAAATGAATAAACATTTTTTTTAATTTTTTAATAAAAAAATAAAAATAAATTTAAAACACTGCCTATTTTTCCTTTGTCTTTTGTCTGCTTTTTAAAAATTATAATCGACCCATAGGCTGCCTTTTGTCTGTGAGCCAATAACCCTTTGCTTGTTACATATATGAACAGGAAGGTCTTGGGGGGGAAATGTGTGCCTGTAACTCTGTTCCTCTCTGTCCTCGTTCTGCAGGCCAGGTATTCCTGACTGAGGTCCGGCTCACGTCAGCCCAGCGGGGGCTCTCCCCACCAGCCTCCTGGGTAGAGACTTGCTCATGTCCCAAAGGGTACACAGGCCAGTTCTGTGAATCCTGCGCTCCAGGATACAAGAGGGAGACACCACTGGGGGGTCCCTATGCCAGCTGTGTCCCCTGCACCTGCAACCAGCATGGCACCTGTGACCCCCACACAGGTGAGTCCTGGCACCCCACCCCAAAGCCACCTAAGGCTATACACCCAGCGCGGCAGGTGAGTGCTGACCCGAACGGGGTCAGCCGTGTGCATGTGTGAGTGATCACCGAGGGCGATACTACTAAAATGGTGTCCCCGAGTTCCTCCGCGTGCCCTGCCGGGCACCTTTCTACACGCCGCCGAGTCATTGATTCCTGCAGTTACCCGTCTTACAGTTTAGGGACCCAAGGCGCAGGGAGCCGGCCCGGCCAGCAGGTGGCAGAGCTGCTCCTGCCGCAAGTCACAGCCAGCTGTTTACCCCCCTCGCAGCAGACGAAACCCAGGGAGAGCCTTCGACCCAGGTCACTAGGTGGGAGGTGCTGGACGGGGGCCGGACCCTGGCCTCTCTCCACACCGTGGGCCTCTCACACCGGAAGCGAGAGGGTCAGCGCCCCGCTGCCCTCCTGGAGCAGGTGGGGTCCCTGAGGAGGGTAATGCAAGCTCAGCTTCTCTCAGGCTCCACACTGGAGCAGACAAAGGACAGCAGCCTGGGAATCGGCGGCCTGGCCAGTCGGGACAGGCACACGGTCCATGAGGGGCTTCCTCCCCTCCTTGGCCGTGGCAGGCATCACAAATCGAGCCCAGATGAGGCCTCGTAATCCTAACACGTGCTGGTCCAGGTGGCCCCGACCAAGGAGGCCTGACATGGGGCCAGTCTGTCATCCCTCAGAACCCTCGGCCGTCCCATGACTTCCTGCTCAGTTTGGGCAAGTCCTCATCTGTCAAATGGGCCGAGTGGCCACTGCTGCTCATGCTAGAGAGAAGAAGCAGTGAGCGTGTGGATCTGGGCTGAGTCAGGGACCAGTAGAAGGCAGCACAGGCGTGATGGTCCCCCTGTTTCACTTGTCTACCCTGAATTCTCTTTTCCCTGTTCACCTCAGCCCCAGCCGAGTGCTGCGGGGCCTGTTCTATGAGACCAGCCAGCTTCTGTGAACCTGTTCTTTGCAAAATCATGTTGGGAACAGACTCCCGGGCCTCTGTGGCTCTTTTTTTGTTGTTGTTGTTGTTTTTAATGTTTGTTTATTTTTGAGAGACAGAGTGCAAGCGGGGGGAGGGGCAGAGAGAGGAGACGGAGGATCCGAAGCAGGCTCCAGGTTCCGAGCCATCAGCACAGAGCCCGACGCAGGGCTCGAACTCACAGACCGTGAGATCATGACCCGAGCCGGAGTCGGACGCCTAACCGACTGAGCCGCCCACGCGTCCCCAGGGGTCTGTGTCTTTTGGCCCCTGAGGTTAAGAGGCCACAGAGGAAGGGGCAGGAAAACCATGAGTGGGAACACAGATAGGTCATCTGTTGGTTCAGTTGTAGGTTTCAAAGAACAAAACGCTAACGGTAACAGTAATGATCGTGCTGGGTGCCAGGGACTATGCAAGGTACTCTGGCTGCATGATCCTGCTGAATCCTGACAAAGAAAGACCCTTGCGGTCAGGGCCATTGTCGTGGCCATCTTGTAGGTGAGGTCACTGAGGCACAGGGCGTTAGATGGTTTTCCCAGCTTCACGGGGTCAGTACGTGGTGGGCGTGAACCCAGGGTGGACTTTCTTACCCCCAGGCCAAACTGCCTCCACCTTGGAAGGTTTCCACCTCAGTTCTGCATGGGGATATGCCTTGTGAGCCCGACCACCAAGATGGTCCCCGTCTCTGGAGCATTCTGGGCTCGAGCAGTCATAACCAGGTGCTTCTCTTGCCCCACAGGGATCTGCCTGTGTGGTCACCACACCGAGGGGCCGTCCTGTGAGCGCTGTTTGCCAGGTTTCTATGGCAGCCCCTTCGGAGGCCGAGCCGATGACTGTCAGCCTTGTCCGTGCCCTGGACAGTCAGCCTGCACAGCCATCCCAGAGAGCAGGGAGGTAGTGTGCACCCACTGTCCCCCGGGCCAGAGAGGTGAGTGGCTCATGCTCAGGGGCTCTGCTTCTGTCCTGGGCTCCAGGAGCGGGGTCCTGGGTTTGGAGTGTGACAGATTGGGGAAGGCCCAGCTTAGCCTGACCTCTCAGAACATGGCCAGGGCTCCCAGCTGCCATAGGTCCCTGGCAGAACTTGAACCATTGAGCATTTCCAGGAGAGTTCTTTTTTAAAAAAAATTTTTTTAATGTTTATTTCTGAGAAAGACAGAGACAGAGCGCGAGCCGGGGAGGGGCAGAGAGAGAGGGGGACACAGACTCCGAAGCAGGCTCCAGGCTCCGAGCTGTCAGCACAGAGCCCGACGCGGGGCTCAAACCCACGAACTGCGAGCTCATGACCTGAGCCCAAGTCGGACACTTAACCAGCTGAGCTACTCAGGCGCCCCGAGGAGAGTTTTTGAAAACCCCCATCTGGGCCCTGGCCCCATGGAGCCCGGCTTGCTAGCTTGACACAGAACCTGAGAATCTGTATTCATAACAGGTGCTCTGGCTAATTCTGATACGCGGTGAAGGAGGAAAATCTCTGATTACACTCTGAGCTTTTAAAACACGTTGCCAGATGTTGTATGAGGCGGAAACTGTCCCACCCCCCACTCCAGGACCCAGGGCCACCCTCGACATCTGGTGCTTTTACAGCTCTTTTGAGATAGGATTCGCATACCCTACAAACCACCCGCTTCTACAACTCCACGTGTTTTGGGGGGGCATACTCCATTATTAATTTCTTAAGTTATGGCAAAAAATATGTAACATAAAATTTGTCATCGGAACCAACCCCCACCCCCCTTCCACAGCCTCTAATAAGCACCGTCCTGCTTCCTGTCTCTCTGTATCTGACTCTTCCGGGGACCCCGTACAAGTGACTTCCATCCAATGTTTGTCCTTCTGCGACTGGCTTATTCCACTTGACATAAATGTTTCCAAGGTCCTCAGACATCTGATTTTGTGTCCGGTGGCCCTGAGGTCCATTTGGTCCTATCACGTGCCTGCTTTGCTAGGGGACCGCTCTGAAAGCAGCTCCCCCTAGGGCCAGCAGCAGCGAGGGGGCAGCGGGCCCAAGACGGGAGGACCCTGCACCCCACCCTGCCGTCACGCTGCGCCTCTGTTCCATAACCTTCCCCACATTTTCTGGCTCCCCTGGTCTGCAGACTCGAGGTGGATGTGGAAAGTTAGAGAAGTTCAGTCTGGCCCAGGCGGAGAGGTGCTTGAGGGGGATTTGGGGGTGGGGGGAGCAGGGCACTGCTGTGTGTAGAAGAAACAACCCCTGGGAAGGTCGCCTGGGTGGGCGCCAGCCCTGCCCCCCTCATCCCACCAGCACCCCGAGGGCCTCACTGGCGAAGAGGATGGCTGGCGGGGTGACAAGGAGGGTGACGCCAATGAGCAGGCAGTGACGGCCACTACTGTTGTCGCGCCAGGAGCTGTGCTAAGAGCTTTGCACAAATTATCTCACCAAGCCCTCTCCCCGGTCCTCCGCGGCAGCTGCATTACTGTCCCCGCCTTGTAGATGAGGAGCCCGAGTTCAGAGAGGCCCGGGGGCTTGCCCTAGACCGCACAGCCAGCTGATGGCTGAGCTGGGCCCTGGCCCTGGGGCCCTCGCTCTGATCCACAAGGAGACGCGAGGGCCGCTCGCTTTGGTTCACGCCCGCCCTCCCCCCCCCACCCCTGTGGAGACCCAGCAGCCCCTCCCTCAGGCCTGCTCCTCCACGTGCAGCCCCCTCCCTTCCCCAGGGCGGCGCTGTGAGATCTGTGATGACGGCTATTTTGGGGACCCTCTGGGGCTCTCTGGGGCCCCCCAGCCCTGCCGGCGGTGCCAGTGCAGTGGGAACGTAGACCCCAACGCCGTGGGCAACTGTGACCCCCAGTCTGGCCGCTGCCTGCGTTGCCTGCACAACACGACAGGTGCCCACTGTGAGCGCTGCGAGGAAGGCTTCTACGGGAGCGCCCTGGCCCCTCGGCCCGCAGACAAATGCACGCGTGAGTACCCACCTCCCAACCCACGGTGAGGGGCGCGTGGTGGGACCCCTCTCCTCCAGCTCTAGCCATCAACTCCACGGGGCTGTGCAACCTTAGGCAGATTACTCACCTGCTCTGTTTCTTTGTCTGAAAGGTGTGGTAAGGGTTTGCTCTCCTCCAAGGGCTCTCTCAGCCTTGATCTGATCAACTGAGCCTGTGCTTTATTTATTTATTTTTTGCCTTGATGATTTAGCACTTACCTCCAGCTCCGCAGTTAGCGCCCATGACGGACCTCCATGGCCACGGCACTCAGCACATTTGTGCTGCCCCCACCGGGCTCCCATCAGGGTGTTCCTCTCCGCCGCCTGGGTTCACCCTCAGCCCTCTGTCCCCACTCAGAGGGCCATACCTCCGCCCGTGGAGGGCTTCCAGAAATGCTCAGGGAGAAGTTCAGCATTTCCCCCACACTTACTTGCTCCAGAGCCCTTTCTCCACGTGCCACCTGTCGGCACCCTGCCGGCCTCTTGTTTTATGGAGCCCAGGAGGGCAGGGTCAAGTGACCCGAGACAGTGGGTACAGAGGTCCACCCACGACTCCCTGGCCAAGTCTCTGGCTTTCTCTCCAGCCAGCGGGGGTTCAGGGCAGGCTCAGAAGAGCCCTCTGCCTCCATGATGGTTCTAGGCTGTCTCTCCAAGGACGTAGGAGATGGGTTGCGATTTGAGCCCGGCCCTAGAGCCTTTTTCCAGAAACAGCTTAGGCGTCTGGGCCGAATGTGAGTCATCTCTGTGTGCGCCCCATCTTCTCCTGGACCCCCAAAGGTTGGATGGCGATCTGCATGGTTCCCCAACACCGTTTTCTGCTTCCACCCCCAGCCTGCAGCTGCAACCCGGGGGGCTCAGTCAGTGAGCAGAGACCCTGCGACCCGGCGAGTGGCCAGTGCACCTGCCTGCCTCATGTGACGGGACGGGACTGTAGCCACTGCAGCCCCGGTTTCTATGACCTCCGGCCCGGGAGGGGCTGCCGGAGGTGAGTGGGGTGAGGCTGTGGGTGCCCTTCTCCCTGCGTGTGTCTCCAGGATGGAGGGCGTCCCGGGCAGCCTCCAGAGAGGGATCTGGCTTGGAATGTGCCATCCCAGGCTCCCCGCCAGGTACACCGTGCCCTGTACCAAAGGGGGACAAAGGGATGGTCCCTTGGGGGTCAGACTCGTGGCCCTGCCAACCCAGGATGTGGGCCAAGGACAGCCCTAAGGGATGTCCAGGTGGCCAGGGGGGCCGGTTTGCTCTCTGTCTCCCTTCTCAGTGACGCTGTTGCTTGGTGACCTTTTTGGCCACAACAGCCCCTTCGTGCCTCTGGGGTACAGTGGAGGGCTCCAGGGAAATGCCCGGTGAAACAAACAGGTTTCTTCCTTGCAAGACTCCTCAGAGCCTTTAATATGCTAGTTGCATTGTGACTTCCCAACAGAGGGGTATAGTCTCCAAGATTTATATGTCCCCATAGCCTCTGTGGGGAGGGGAGGGAGTGGCATTTTGTGAGCCTGTGCTTCCCCGGGGGCACAGCTTGGGGAAAGCTGTTTGACATGTACGGACTTCGAGATGGGGCCTCGTGTGCAGAGGATGTGATCTGCAGTCCCGGCCGCTTGTCTCAGACCCGGTCCCTTCCCCTGTCATAGCTGCAAGTGTCACCCGCTGGGCTCCCAGGAGCACCGGTGTCACCCCAAGACCGGGCAGTGCCCCTGTCGTCCAGGCGTTGAGGGCCAGGCCTGCGACAGATGCCAGCTGGGTTTCTTCGGCTTCTCCATCAAGGGATGCCGAGGTGAGGAAGCTGGGTGCTTCCTGGCCACCCAGAAGGTGGGGCCTGAGGTCTCTGGGCAACGAGGGGCCGCCAGCCACGTGGCAAGAGAGTAAAGGATCGGGTGGAGGCCTGTCTTCTAAGAGCGGCCATAGAAATATGGAGGGAGGGAGTGTAGGGGACCCAAAATCGAGTCCCAGGCTCCACTGCTAAATTCCTCTGTGCTGAGGCCATCGGGTCACCTCTCTGGGCCTTGGTTTCCATATTCGTATAACTGGATGGCATGGCAGTTCCTAAACATGGCGGGTTCTCAGACCCAGGGACACTGAAATAAGTCAGCTGTCACCTCCGACCTTCTGACTCAGTCTCCCAGGAAGGACCCAGGAATGTGGTTGAACTTCTGGCGGGGGGTGGGGGTCTGGAGTAGCCAGCTGTGAGGATGCAGGGGACCTGGGGGTTCTGATGTGAGAGGGGGGAGCATCAGGGCATTCAGCGCCACCTGCCCCGGTCCCCCCAGCCTGCAGGTGCTCCCCGGTGGGGGCCGCCTCGGCACAATGCCACGAGAACGGTACGTGCTTGTGCAGGCCCGGCTTCGTGGGGTACAAGTGTGATCACTGTCAGGAAAACTTCTTCGTCACGGCCGGTGGCACACACTGTCAGGAGTGCCCGTCCTGCTACGCCCTGGTGAAGGAGGAGGTGAGCCCACCCATCCAGGCCCCATCCAAGACGTCTCGACCTACCTCCCGTCGCTTCACACACACACACACACACACACACACACACACACACCACCACCGTGAGCACCAGCTCTGTGCTGGGCACCAGGAAATGACTGCTTCCCCATGGCCCTCTGGCCTTCTGGAACCACCGGTCACCTTCTCCCTGTGCTCACCCAGCCATCTGGCTGACGCCAGCCCTGCTCAACCCTCACCTCTGCTCGTCCCTATCTCCTGAGTGGACAGGAGAGCAGCACCTGTCACCGGGTGTCCTTCCCAACCACCCAGACCCAGGTCTCACGCTTCCTCGAGTTCAGTGGGGACGAGACCATAGATGGCCCTTGGCGGGGAGGGTCGGGAGGAGGGCCAGGCCAGTTCCGGGGCGTGAGTAGAATTTTGAGCAGGGAGCTGGTGTGATGCAGGGGTGAGGAGCATGACCTCTGGGGTTCCCCTCCCCAAACCCGTTAGTTGTCCCCAGCAGCAGGTAACCGCTTGGGTAAATTTCGTCTCTCTCTCCTGCTCCAAAATGGACACAGGCCTGCGACCCCTTACCTGAAACTGGTGAGACCAGCCTTCAGGATGGTGATACCGTCGAAAGACACAATGATGGGTGCTGAATATTAGCCACCCCCCTCCCCCCCAGCAGTGCCTGAGTCAGTCCCTGCAGTCAAACCCATTGATGTATCTGCAGGAAAACAGACAAACGGTCCCACCCAATAAAAAATAAGGACCACCAACAGCCTAGGTCAGAACGGTTTCGCTCCTAAATGAGTTTAGAATATTTTTAACCTCATTTTGCCACCAAATAAGGAATGGAAAGCCCTGTGGTTTCTCAGAACATTCTGGACTTTGGGCTCGAAGAGAGAGCTCAGGATCTGCATCTTCTGGCCCTTAGGGTGCTTACAAGTTGAACGAGAGCTGGTGCGTGGCCAGCAGCCGCTAGCGGCTGGCTCGTAGCAAGTGCTCTATAAATGCAGTCATTGTATGTGATTTGGGGGACGCCTGGCTGGCTCAGTCAGTAGAGCATGCAACTCTTGATCTCAGGGTTGGGAGTTCAGACCCCGTGTTGGGCATGGAGCCTACTTAAAAAGAAAAAAATAAATAAATGCAAATAAAAACAAATAAAAGAACAGCGCTAGGAGGCGTTGCATGGCATTACTCATTCAGTCAGCTGTATCCACCTACACCTGCTCTTTGGCAATATAGCAGGACAGACAGATTCTCCTGGGGATTCCCTTTCCATCCCTCTCTCAGCTAACAGGTGCCATGGGTGTGAGAAGGGAAGGGACCGCCATGAGGAAGGGTGGGCAAAAGCTGGTTCTTAAAGGTCTGGTGTGTCCTCAACTTTGATGCCCAGGATAAGATGGGAGGAGGGGACCATCAGGGAGGGAAGGCGGGACAGAAGCCAGGGGAGAGGTGTGCAGACAGGACTTCCAGGCCACCAGCCTCACATGCCCTTCTTTTCCTAACTCCAGGCTTCCAAGCTGAAGGCCAGGCTGACCCTGATGGAGGGGTGGCTGCAGGGGTCCGACTGTAGTGAGCCCTGGGGACCACTGCACGCTCTGCAGGGAGAGGCCCCACGGGGAGACGTCTACCGGGGACGTCTGCTACAAGGTGAGCAGGCAACGGGATGGCTGGCTGATCAGACACCCCCTTTGGAGACCTTCATTCTGGTCTCAGGATGCTTTGAAGGCTCTGAGCTCGGTCCTAGAAGAACTCACTTCCTGGGAGAGCCTGTCCTCCCCAACTAAGTGGGCTCCTCCCATGACACAGCCTTGTCCCCACCCCAGGCCTTTCCTTCAATGTCCCCAACTCAGTTGTACTTTGTAACTCTATTAGTCTCTGACTATAACATCTATCCCCTGTGTCCCACCGGACTGTAAGCTGGGTGAGGACAGGAGCTGGGTTAGCTCATTAGTTCAGTCAAGCAACAAATAATCACTGAGGTGCTGTCCCGGGTGCTGAACAGGTAACATTTCTGCTGTCTTGACGGTTGGCCATTTTGCTCATTCCCCAGTATAGAATAGAAATAAACAAGTACGTGAGAAAAAAACAAAAACAAAAAAACCTGTTATTAGAGCCAGGTGGAATTTGGCCTTGGGACACCGCAATTTAGGAAGTATTGAAAATGAATTGACTCTTCTGTATAATTTCATGTTCATAAGCATTTATGCTCCTTTAGCAGTCAGGCATAGGTAAGCTGAGCACTTGTTAGCAAGACTAATGATCAGAACAGAGAGCTTCCAGATGCTGTGCGTTAAAACGACCATACCGACCCACACAGCAGATCACAGAGCTGACTCAAGGTGGGGGCATTTCTGCTGTCTCAGATTCAGGAATTGCTTGTCGTGGCTCTAGCAGACCTGAGTTCCTTCCAGTCCCTCATCTGTGGCGGACTTCCTACGTGGGAAGCCTTGGGTCGTGATTTGCCTTCTCGGGGCCTCAGTCTTGGCATTTGTAAAGTGAGAAGGCTCTTCCCTTGGAGCTGACTGGTAGTGGTTGGTGCTCAAGTCTGGTGACAGAGCTAAGCTGTGCCCAGGCAGAGTCCAGGCACAGATGGGGGCCCCCGAAGGTGGGTGCTTTGTTGTAAAGCATCAACTGCTCTGTGACCCTGGGCTCTACCCGGGCTTCATGCAGGAGCCCGGGAAGCCTTCCTGGAGCAGGTGACAGGCCTCGAAGGTGCTGTGAAGGCTGCCCGGGAGCAGCTGCGCGCGCTGAGCAGGAGTGTCCACTGTGCCCGGGCCGGAACAGAGAAGACCTGCATCCAGCTGGCGGACCTAGATGCAGCGCTGGAGTCCACGGAGGAGGAGATTCTGCAGGCGGCCCTTGTCCTCAGAGCTCTGGTACCACGTCTTGGGCCCACCTGGTGACCTAGTGGCTGGGCTGTGCCTCTTTGGAGAGTCTCCGTTTCATCTGCGGAATGGGGGGGGGGTCACACAGCGCCCCTTCTGCTGATTAGTGACATAATGTCTGCATAGAACAAGGCATGTTCCAGGGGGAGAGTGAATGTCCATCGAATGAATGGTGGGTGTCATTACTGCTGTTTCTACATTCTGGGATCTGCTCACCGGGTGCTGACTTTGAGACTACCTTTGAGCGTATATAAAATGACTGGCACGATTTAGTTCTGCCCAGGAATGTAGCCAAATGGGGCCCTTGCTCTTCAAGGATGGCCATCAGCTTCCTCCCCTCTCCATTTCTTCTCTAAAGGTGATTCCTCAGGAAGGGTCCAGCCAGCCCACCACCTGGAGCCACCTGGCCACCGAGGCCCGTGCCCTTGCCAGGAGGTGAGGCCCCAGGCCCCGGGAGCCTGGTGAGGTCTTGCCCACACAGTCTGGAAGGGAGCCCAGTCCTTCTCGGGGGCGGAGGGGCGGGTTCCCAGATCAGGATCAGCTGCACAGGTGCCCCTCTGCCTGGATTCAAACCCAGGCCGTCCTGACCACTCTCTTCTGTGATGTCTTTATGAGGGTGACCATATCATTATTGTCCAAACTGAGATTTTTTGTGTGATAAGAGGCCCTAATGATCATTATGCCAGGACAACAGGCATAAACTCAATGTAACGGGCACGGGGGCATGGGTGGGTCCCTTCCCATCAGCCTTTGTTGTGCGTCCAGCAGAGGGAGAAGAAGAACTTGGCCTTTGGGGCTGGACTTTGGGATGATGGGAGTCCCACATGCTGGGAGGTGTGGATTTGGGTGCAGGCCCCCTTCTGCATGGGCTCCTGGTGACAGTCAAATGGGCATTTCCATACAGCCACAGGGACACCACTGCCAAGATTGAGGCCACTGCGCGGAGGGCCCTGGTCGCCTCCAACACCAGTTATGCGCTTCTCTGGAGTCTGGTGGAGGGCAGAGTGGCCCTGGAGGCCCAGCAGGAACTGGAGGACAGGTGAGGCCTCCCGGGTGTGGGTGGAAGCTTGAGTTGGCCTCCTGCAGCTGACGGGGCCTGGCTGGAGGCTGCTGGTTCCAGAATTGGCTTCCGTCCCAAGTCCTGATGCCCTCTGGGTGGATGGGTGGGGATGTCTGGGTGGTACCTTACAAGAACACATTTATGCCTGGGGGTTAAGCTCAGCCTCCGGAGAGAAGGGGTGAGAACTTGAACCAGGAGGGTCCAGAGCCACACCTCTCTCTTTCTTGCCCCTGCAACGTCCCCCAGCCCCACCCCAGACCCCCCAGGAAGCTCCTTTCAGGCACCAGCTTCCTTCTTGGCCTCTGCTTCTCTCCTCTGGGTGACCCTCTTATATCCTCCTCAGTCAAAGGGTCAAGAGAGACCCAGCAAGGCCTCACTAAGTCCCAAGTTGACTTCCTAGATGAGAGAATGTGATTAGCCCAGCTCAGATCAGGTGGCCAGCCCTGAGCCCACTGGCAGGGGGTAGGGTGGGTGAGGTCACATGACCCACTCCCTGGGCAGGGGTGGGAGCACAGGCTCTCTGAGAAGTGGGGAAGGGATGAGAGACAGCAGGGGGGGGTCTGTGTCCCAGCTGTGCTCACTGTGGAGCTGGGCGGAGAGGGGAGGGTGTGGGTAGCTGGAGGGGACAGGAAACCTGTTCTAGGTGGTTAACTATAGCACCTTGAAGCTAAGGGTCTTCAGAGCCCAGGGCTATCCATTTATCTGGAGAGCCACACGCCCAAGGTCACCCCAGGGCACAGCCGAGCCAAGGCGGAGGCCTGGGCTGCTGTCCCTTCTCCAACACTAGGCATTTTCCTCTTCGTGATGCAGCCAGAGCCTCCAAATATTTGCAAAACATATGATTCTCGAGTGGAAACCAAGCCTAAGCCCCTTCAGAAGAGAGCGTTTGAATTGAATGAGTGAAGAAACAATGTGGTGCCTCTGCTGCCTTTTCCATTCATTCGAAAGCTGCGGAGTTAGCGGCCGAGTTAGCGGCCAGTCTCGGGGCCAGCTGCTGGGTGCCAACCCTGCAGAGGGCAGGTCTGCCTGGGAGGTTGCCAGAGGGCTCCGGTGGCGGGGGGGGGGACACCCACGGGGAAGGAGAGCCCCGTGCCCTGCCCTGTGAGCCACCTTTGCTGTCTCCTCTCAGGTACCAGGAGGTCCAGGCCGCCCAGAAGGCGCTGGGCACGGCTGCGGCAGAGGTGCTGCCCGAAGCTGGGAGGGCGCTGGCCGCCGCGCAGCAAGCTGATGCGGATGCAGCCCTGCGCCCGGCCTCGCTGGCCGCCCCTGCAGCACTGGTCAGCCCCGCTGTCCTTGGAGCTCTGCATGGGGCGGGGGGCGGAGAATGTGGCAGCTGGGAAACCAGTGTGGCCCGGGCAGAGGCAGACGATATGGCTTATTTTTAACTATATGGCAGTCGATGAACACGAGATAATCCACCTCCCTGGCTTGGCAGAGCGCCTGCCTGGCACAGTTAGAGCTCGGCCAGTCTTTGTTGTTGATTGTGGTAATAATAGCAAGGGCAGGTGTCTTCTCCATAGTGGCATTAGCAAAGGCACCAGACGGACATGGGATCAAATCCCCAGTGCCACTGCTCCAGATCTGTGCCCTTGGCCAAGGTCACTTTCCCTCCCGGCACCCTCAGTTCATTCCTCTGCGAGATAGAGCTCACCCCTCAGGTAATTTTAGGGCTGCGTCCGTGGGGGCCGGGAGCAGATTCACGCACGGTATGCAAAGTGGCCCTCAGCACCTCCGGACAAATTAGCTCCATCGTATCTCCCCAGTGATCCTGAAACCCCAAAACTCAGAAACTGCGCTTTAAGAAAGAGACTAAGCTTATACAAATGCCCTGGGGGCCAAACCTGACTGGCCCAAAGCTGCATATTTGGGGTCCTCGCTTCCCTCACCCCAAACGTGAAGAGTAACATGCACGTTTTAAGGGGTTTGGCCCTGAACGTGGCCCTGGATGCCACCAAAGGTGTTAGATGATATTCAGCACCTCCACGGCTCTGTTTCTCTCAAGTCGGGAAAATTCTGAATTTGGAAATACGTCTGGCCCCAAAGTTTCGGTGGAGGTCGTGGACCTGGGGAAGGAAATGCAGGTCAGGGAGGCCTGGCTCCTAGTAGTGGGTAGGGCTGGAGTCTGAGATAGGTTCTCCAGCCTGGTGTCTCCCGCCCTGGCTCCCCTTCTTCCTGGGGTCCACAGGCAGCCCTATCCCCGCCATTCCTGTCCCTGGGCGCCTCCCACCCGGTAGACGATCTGCCCCACGGACCTTCCTGCCAGGCCCTGCCTGAGTCCATCATCTCCCTGCAGAAGTCCGAGGCCGGGGCCCTGGGCCTGAAGGCACAGGCCCTGGAGAAGACAGTTGCATCTAGAGAGCGTGTGGTCACCGAGGCTGCCGGGGTCCTCCAGGCCACCGCCCAGGCCGTGCTGTGGAAGACCAAGCCCCTCACACAGGTGGGCTCATGTCCTTTGAGGCAGGCACCTGGCCGGGCTGCCCCGCGGGTGTCCTGGGGTGGGCGGTCCAGGAGAGGGAAAGGCAAAGACCCGAAATAGTTCCTCCCATCCCTCCGGTGTCTCCCACCTGCCGAGCCTCTCTCTTCTCTCTCCAGCTACGCCAGCAGGCCAGAGCCGCCCTGACCCGGGCTTCCTCATCCGTCCAGGCTGCCACGGTGACTGTCACGGGAGCCAGGACCCTGCTGGCCGACCTGGAGGGTATGCGTGCCTTGCCGAGCCCCAGGCTTCTTGATGCATGTTTGCCCGTGACAGCCACCTGGACTCTTGCCTCAGCCGGGGCAGCCGGGCCACAGGAGACAGAAGTCCAGTTGTGTGGGCATAAGCCAAGCGGCACTTCCCCCCACCCCCGGCCGGGACCCCTCCCGGGGCTGCTTGACGTGGCCTCACACACCTCTCACCGGGTACTCACCCACACGGCTGTCAGCCATCAGACCACACACGGAGCCCGTCGGGGCCGAATCCGATGCCATCGACTATCTGTTCCTGGTCTCGTCTGCCCTGGCCGGGGGTCCTGCCACCTGGTACAAACGGCTGCCACCGTCCAGGGTTCAGCGGGGGCCGCAGGGAGGGAGGCAGAGTTCTCTTTAGGAAGGAGGTATGGGTCGATGCCAGTCCAGGTTTCCTTTGCGCTTTAGGAAAATGAGGCTTAAGTGGTCGCATTTCATAGATGTGTAGACCAAGGGAAGGGATTGGTGGTAACTGTCCCTGGGTCAGAGAGGTGCTGAATGGAAACCGTCCAGTGTTAGGATTCCCCAGCTCCGTGTCCCCCTGTGGCATAGGCTTCTCTGATGTTCTCTTTGCCCTTTATTCGTGGCTCTGCACCAACGAGCTGGATAAAACAGGAACACGCTCAGCGCCAGAGGCCCCTTGGGGTCTGAGACCGGAAGCCAGGCCCTGCTTGATCCCGGTTCTACAGACTTCCTTCCCGACCCTCCCCACTGCCTCTGAGAGATGTGGCTCCGGCCAGGGGCCCCTAGCCTCCGGGACAGAGGGTGAGGGGGTCAGTGCCTCCTATTCTCTAGGCTCCTCTGTGGCTCCTCTGTGGTCTGAAGTCTTACTCACTCACCGGTCGGGGGCTTCCGATGGGGAAGGCGTGGCCCTGTGCACTTGGTTCTGGGTTGTGTTTAGGAAAATGTAAATCCAATGATACGTGGTGGTGGAATATTCGGATTTGGGGACATTAAAATGATCAGGGTTGCTAAAGCAACCCCCTCAGGGGGCAGGGGACTCACGCACCCTCTGCTTGCCTACCTCCAGTGATTGTGTGCTCACTACCTCACGGGGCATCACCTTCTCACTGTTGGATATACCGCATGGAAATTTGCCTCCCTGGTGCAGTACGGTGATCCACACAAGGACTCATCGCAAACCTCTAACCCCAGGTTCTTTCCCCCCTTCCTGCCCCTTTTCCGAGACACCCTCTGTCACTACCCGTTGGCCTGTGCCCAGGGGGCATTCAGGATGAAAGGAAAGCTCACGGAGTGAATTAGCCCAAGACATGATCTACCAAGAGTGGGTTTGTGTTCAAATAAGTTTAGGAAATGTCACTACTATGGCGCCTTCTTGAGGCCATACAGTGTGCCCCTATTAAAGGCTCTGAGAAGTCCTGCATTAAAGAAAACTGACTCTTTTTATATGTAAGCTTAACTGATGTTTCCTCCTGACATTTGTTAATACCCCCATAGAATTAGTTCTCCGCAGAGTGTGTTTTAAGAAACACCCAATTTTGTGTACAAGAAGCAAAGTCGATCCTATTTCTGCATTATCTTCAGAAAAGGGATGTGGTATTCTGCCTTAGAAGGCTTGATTCTTTCAAAAATTTGACTGCGATCGGTATTCCTGATTTCCCTTAGAATTTTTTCTGAAAGGAAGGGAGAAAGTCTCTCTTCTTTACAGAGGGAAACTACTTCCGATTAGATAATCAAGCCTATGCGCATTGTAATACCTCTCTTTTTATCTTGGCTGCTAGGAAGCTCGGAGGTAAATAGAGCATTCACTGCCTGCCACGTCCTTATCCTAATTTTCTGGCACTTCTCCCCCCTCTTTTTCCCTTCCTCATCCCCCCAATTACATATGGCCCTTGGTTTTTCATTTTAGCGGTCCAGTCGTTGACTTAACCTATCACTGTAAGCTGCCTAAAGCCCTTTTAGAAACCGACGAGACACAACAACAAAGAGCTGCGTGGATTTGCTGGGTCCCGTGCTGTGACTCCCCATCGGCCAAGGGTGACTTCCCAGACACCGTGTGGTTTTGTGATTTTATTTTTTATATTCATTTTTATCTACTTGTTAACGTTTCTTTATTTTTGAGAGCGTGTGCGTGGGGGAGGGGCGGGAGAGAGGAGGACAGAGGATCCGAAGCCGGCTCTGTGCTGACAGCAGCGAGCCCGATGTGGGGCTCGAACTCACGACCCGTGAGCCAAAGTCGGACGCTCAACCCACTGAGCCACGCAGGTGCCCCGTGTCCTTTTGTGATTTTAATAAATTCCATGATACAATGCGAATCTTTGCGTTCACCGAGCAGTATGCGTCGCTGATGATTCGTTTGTTCCCCAGACAAGCCTGAGAAGGTTACACGTGTGTCTCCTGCGTCTCGAACCTCTGTTCACGTCAATCTGAGGGTCGGGCGTCTGGTGGTGACTGGCCCTCGAGGGTCATGAGCCAAGAGCCCGCCCCGCTGACCCAGCCTGTCCCGGGTTTGCAGGAATGAAGCAGCAGTTTCCTTCGCCCAAGGACCGGGCCACGCTGGGGAGGAAGGCAGGCGTGGTCAGGGGCAGGCTCCTTCCAGACTTGAAAAAGAAGACCAAGCAGGCGGAGAGGATGCTGGGAAATGCGGCGTCTGTCTCCTCCAGTGCCAAGAAGAAGGGCCGTGAAGCCAAGACGTTGGCTGAGGACAGTGCTAAGGTCAGGGCCACCGATGTGACAGCGGTGACGTCCCTGCCTCCTGGGCCTTGTGGGCGGGCTGTCATACAAGGGCTGCCCTTGTGTAGGTTAAACGTAGTCCCTACAGATCTGCCCCCTTCCGTGTACACAGTGCTGAATGCTCCACACTTCCTGAGGGCTCAGTGGTTCCCAAGCTCTGAGCCCCGGAGCGTCATTCAAGCTGTTGAGTCCTCGACAAACAGGTGTCACTGTTGTCCCTGTCGGACAGGTGGGGACCCTGAGTACCAGCCTGGTGTAGGAACTTAAATCACGCGACAAGGAACCTCACCTAGATCTGCTGGGCTTTGCTCCCCAAACTTCTAGGCTCTTGCTTTTGAACCGGGGCCGAAGTCTAGCCCAGGTGCCTCCCCCAGCCCCCCACTGACTTTGTGCATGTAGCCGGCACCCGGGACACGCTTGTGGAATGAATGAATGAATGATCTGGTGCGCGATTCGATGACTGCTTGGCGTTACTGTTGGACGTGCTCCTTACCTCTGAAAGGACTTACTCCACTCCCCCTCTTCTCCCTGCCTCTGCTGCCCACCCCCCCCCCCAGCTCGCCAGGGCCTTGCTGAGGGACGGGAAGCAGGAGCATCGCCGGGCAGGCCGGCTGTCCAGCCAGGCGCAGGCGACACTCCGACAGGCCTCGCGGCAGGTGCTAGCCTCACAAACCCGCCGACAGGAGCTGGAGGAAGCTGAGCAGGTACGTGGGCCCAGACCCCCCCCCCCCTACACACACACCCCCCCCATTTCCTTCTGGCCCCGGGCCCAGCAGGGCACCGCTCAAGCTTTCCCTCCCTCCCAAGGTGGGTGCCGGGCTGCGTGCCGTGGAGCGGCAGATCTGGGAATCGCGCACGTCCCTGGAAGAGGACGTCCAGGCCTTGTTGGAGCTACTTGCCAGGCTGGGTAAGGAGACCCGAGGCTGGGCCTGGATCCCCTGGGTCCCTGGAGCACCTCGGGGACCATCTGTGAGGCTCAGGAAATCCTAGAGATTTCCTCCTTGCCCTCGTCTACACAGGGCTCCCCCTCCTCCCCAGCCACAAGCATTTGTAACAGCCCCAGGCCCCCATGCGAGGTGGGGCTGGTGTCCATTCACTGTGTGCCCCCAGGGGCCACTAGTCTGGGGGGTGGGGAGGGAGACACGGAAAACTCATCACACACAGAACGTGTGTGGGTACCACAGGGGCAGATCGGCCCTGAGTGTTGAGGGTTTCAGAGGAGGAGCGGGGATGTCACAGAAGCCATCTGGCAGCGAGATCATGTGCTGGGGCTTGGCCGTGAGACCTTGGGAAAACCACTCTGCCTCTCTGTACCTCAGTTCCCCCATCTATAAAATGGGAGTAACGCTCGGGTCACTTAGAGGCGGTTGCCACGCTGTGGGGTGCGAGTCCGTCAACAGCAGCTCTCAGGGAGGAGGAAGAATCGAGAAGAGCCTCAGTAAGGAGACATTTCAGGGTGAGGGGGACAGCCCCCACCAAAGCATGGAGGCCTCGGAGCAGGGGAAGGGGTGGGGGGCACAGCAGGTGTGCAGTGTTAAAAATTGTAAGATACACATAACATAAAATCTGCCATTGTGACCATCTTTAAGCACACACTTCAGTGGCCTTAAGCACATTCAGTGTTTTGCAGCCATCACCACCATCTGTCCCCAGAACTTTCCCGTCTTCCAACCCAACCACTCTGCACCCATTGGGGGTGAATTCCCTGTGCCCCCAGCCCCTGGCCCTCCCCGTTCTCTTTCGGTCTCTATGAACTTAACACTCTTAAGGACCTCCTATCAGTGGACTCACACAGCATTTGTCCTTCTGTGGCTGGCTTCTGTCCCTTAGTGTCACGTCCTCAGGCTCACCCGCGTACGGCATTTCATTTATCATTATGAATAAGGGGAAGAATCACCACATTCTGCGTTTTGCCTGCATGCCAGGCCCACGCTAAGCTATTTGCACACGTGATCTCCTAGAATCCTCATTCTCCGCTTTCGAGGCAAGGATACAGATTCGCTTGCCATTTTGCAGACGGGCAGTCTGAGGCTCGGAGAGTTTAAACGGTGTGCCCAGGGCCCCACAGCCAGGCGGTGGGGAAGCTGAGGTTCACACGCAGGTCTAACCAATTCAGAGTGCCCCCTTGTAGCCACCGGTCCATACCCAGCGCCAAGGACCCGGAGTACAGGACACAGGGCCCAGCACAGAGCAAGCGCACTGTGAGGGTAAAGCTGCTTTGGCGATTGCGATCATTTATTTGCTCGTGCCGGTGCCGTGCTTGACTTGGGGCTGCAGGAGTGGACAGCCCGCAGCTGGACCCCACCCCGGTGCCTGGGAGCCCCAGAGGGGCACGTGGAGTGTGCTGGCATTCTGAACCTGAATTTGCTAGAAGGCCGGGCAGTTTGGACTTCCCTGTGGATGGTGGGGCCTCTCGAGGTCTTTGCGGGGAGCAGGACCTGCCCAGGCTGGCAGGGCTCGGCTCTCCTCTGCCTCTTCCTGCCCCTGTTTCAGCTCCTGCCACTGCCTGCCCCTCCAACCGCCACCCTCATTGCCCGGGAAATTCAGGGCTTTTTAGCCCAGTGGCCGTCCACATCCCAGCATAGGTGTACCTGTAAATGTGTGCTCTTGGCAAATCAGCAATGGTATGTGGGGGGAGCCAGCAGGAATCACAGGGACCTTGTGCACGCACACTGGCATTGGGAAGTGGACTCAGGATGCACACAGAGCCTTCTTTTTATCAGCAACAAAGATGAACAGTTGCCCAGGGGGAAAGTTTCAGAGACTTCACGTGAACCCAGTGGGGTGCCCCGGCCAGGCACACCGCCCTCTCTGGGTCCCTTGCTTTCCTGGTAGATTGCGGGCAGTCAGGATCCTGGAAACTCTGGGCTGGCAAGGGTCTCCGGGATGGGGGCTGAACAGGCCTCTGGGGCCTGCAGGGGAGCTGGCCTGTGCTGAGGCCATCTGTGCCCCTCTGCAGGGTCACTGGACACCCACCAAGCCCCAGCCCAGGCCCTGAACGAGACCCAGTGGGCACTGGAGCGCCTGAGGCTGCGGCTGAGCCCGCCGGGGGCCCTGCAGGGGAAACTGAGGCTGTTGGAGCAGGAGTCCAAGCAGCAGGAGCTGCAGATCCAGAGCTTCGAGAACGACCTCGCGGAGATCCGTGCCGACAAGCGGAACCTGGAGGCCATTCTGCAGAGCCTGCCCAAGAGCTGTGCCAGCTGGCGGTGAGGGCTGCCCAGACCCCCCACTGCGGCCCTAGCCCGGGCACGCACACGCACCCCACAGGCGCACCCGCCACAGCCCGCTGCTCGGTGTGCCCACCCCAAGGGGATCCTCACGTCGCCTTCCAAGTCCATGCCTGCATCCCCTCCGTTCCCGCCAGCGTGGAGGTACATACACGGTTCACCCAGGCGGCTGTGCCCACCACCATCGGCGCACGCTCCCGTGCCGTGACGCACAAACACGCACACCGCGGTGTCAATAGCACGTCCACAATACCTGTGGACACAGCGCGCACACGCATGCAAGTCCCTCTCTCCGTGCCCACGTTACAGTCGGTCCACAGTCCAGTACTGAGCTCTGGATGCTGGAGGAGTTATGTTAGCTACCCTCTGGCACTAACAGACCCACTCTTGGCTCCTGAAGGCAAGGACCCAGGCCGAGTCGGTGCTTGAGAGGCTGAGGGGAGCCATCTGCAGAGATCGGAGTGGGGTTCCGCAAGAGCCAGAGCCCCCAGCCCCAGAGCTACCCCCTGTCCCGCAGCTTCCCACCCACCACCTGCCACACACACACACACACACACACACACACACACACGGAGCAGCTCAGCACAGCCGAGGGACCAGATCCTAGGAGGGGTCTCAGCAGTGGAGCCTGAGGCCCGGGGACTCCTGGGGCCGTGGCGCAGCCTGTGCGGCCGGCTGGGAGGATGGCCCACCCCTGCACGGCTACCACTGACTTTGTAGAATACTTTGTTCTGAAGATCCTGGGAATCACATGCCCTGGGCCCCGGTGCACCTTTCGGCCTGTGGCCCGTCCAAAAAAGCTGCACCTCAAGGGCCTGAAGGGGCGTGGGTCGGGGAGACTGGGGTCATGTGGGAGCTCCTCTTTGTAACCCCACGACCCCAGTTGGTCTTTGACTGACTGGCACTGACCCTAAGGCCCTGTGGCCCCACCTGCCACCAGGGAGGCCCCTGCAGGGTGTGGAGGCCTGGCTGCCACTCTGGTCCGTCCTGCTGGGGAGTCCCCCTGTGGCCAGGCCCCCCCGGCAGCCTCTGTCCAGAATTCCTGGTACTTTCTCCCGGAGCCCCGCCCCTTTCCCAGGGCCCTCTTCCTGGTAGACAGCAGACCGTCTGCCCTGGGACAGGTGCTTCAGGGGACCCACCACCCCTCCCATGGCTCTTTTGGCCCCAGGCAGGGCGCACTGGCAGCAGCATGAACCAGTTCTGTGTAATGTGAAAATAAAGGACCCCTTTACCCGCTGGGTGGCATGCCTCTGGTCTTCTCCTGCTGGTTCGCAGCAGGGGCCCTGGCTGTGGGTGCCGACTCACTACCCTGGCACGTGGATGCACACACCCAGCACCCAATGGGTGGGTACGAGAATGTTCCGTGATCCGTCTTGCGCCCGTGCAGTACCAGGAAGGCGGCAAGAGCTGAGCTCACTGGCTTTGCCGGGGTCTCCCCATGGCGAGGGCTTTGCTGGGGTCCTGTGACCATAGTCACCTACTCTCTCCTCTCTGCTGCAGGGGGTTATCAGGAAACGTCTAGGGGAGCATGAGGGGCCCTCCGCTGACCTCTGGGGCAGGAAACAGTGAACTCAAAATCACGTGTCCCCCGGCACAAAAAGGCCCAGGGAGCGACCCCAATGAGGAGGAGAAGAAGGGCTTTGGGCCAGGCCTCAAAGGGTGGGGAGACAGCGGGAACATTCCATAGCTCAGGGTTTGCAGGGTGGAGGCCTGGCCAGCACGGATCACTCCAGGAAGCCAGGTCGTGTGGGTAGGACGGACTATGGAGCATATACGGTTTGGCCATGTAGCCTGAACCCCTTTTGGGTCGGTTTAAATAAAAAAGGGGAGTTTGCTGGGAGGATATGGAGGACCTTCTAGAATCTGGTTCGGAATAGCCCAGGGCGGGGACTCTCCTGTCCCCTCCCTCCCGCCTCTTCCCTGGCCTCTGCCTCTGCTTCTGTGTTTGCCTCTGTCTTTTCTCCCCACAGAGAAGTTTTCTCTGCTTTTCCCGAGCTTGATGGAAGACAAGCCCACTCCATCGCCTCCCCCCTCCCCTCCGACCATAGTTCCCGGGTTTACATGTCGTCAGGTCAAACAGAGACGAGCTTGAAACTGCCCTGATCCCACCTTCTCTTGAGAGACGGACCCAGCTTAGGCCAGGGCCCCCCCACTCCCATTCAGAATAACAGGGGTCTCTGGGTGCAAGGCTATAAAGCGAGAGCTTGTCTGTACCCTCTCCTGATCCTGTTGGGGGAGGGCATTCAGAGAAGACGCTCGCTCCTCCACAGAGAACCTGAGAGCCAAGGCCACGGAGGGTGAGGGGTGTGGGGGTGGGGGGGGGACACCAGTGACCTGGGGAGTGATTTGATTGATTTGAGAGGGAGGACAGGGGCAAGGGGGCCGAAACAGAAGGCCATTGCTTTACAGTGAGTTTGATGACTGGTGTCTGGTATCAGTGGGGAAAGGAGAGGAAGGTTCTTTGAAGATCTCTGGGATAGGGTCTGATGCCCTCGGGCCCCTCGCTCCCAACACCCGCCTTCTCTGCTGACAGATCACACAGCCGTTCTGATGCCTGCTCTTGGCATTAAGCCCCTAGCCACTCAAGCTGTGGGACTCAGCAAAGCCCAGTCCCAGAATCCCAATGGGAGCGGGGGGGTGGGGGGTGGGAGAACAGGCCTCCTCTCCATTCCGTGGTGACGTACTTCAGGCTTGACGTCTCATGACTCACGCGGTCCGGTCATGCCTGGTGTATACAGAGCCACTCTCTGGCCCAGAGGTGGGGCTGTGCTGGGTGGAATGTGGCAACAGCTGTTGCACATCTGGCTAGCAATGCGGCCCAGCGGCTGAGCCCTGGAAGGTGGGGTGGCCTCAGCCCTGCAGAGAGGCTAATGGGGCCAACCACCGCAACTGGCCAGGGCAACGGGCCATCTGAGCCTGGACTGGGAAGTGTGTTACGAGGGCCGCATTCCAGGTCAACTCCCTCGTCTGGCCTCCAGGTGGAATATTTCCCATCAACCACGGGTCATAGCTCCTAAGCCCTTCTCCCCTGCAAGTTTCTACTGTCTGCCTACGACACCCCAAAAAGTCATAAAAGTTATAACAGCCCCTGCTTGGTAAGAGGCGCTTGTCTCCTCCATTCTGCAGATCAGGACACTGAGGCTCAAGCAAGTACCTTGAGGACCATGCCCAAGGTCACACGGCTTGGCTAGATCCAAACCCTAGGGGCAAATGGGCATCGGTGATGCTCACTCAGCAGGTGCTCACTGAGCTGGGGAAGTGGGGTCCTGAACTGCTGCTGCCCTTGGCATTAGCCCACCTTGGGACAGTCCCTTTTGTCCTGCCCCCTCCCTTGGGACAGCCTGGCCACTTCCTCCCCTAGGGACAAACAGAAGAAAAGATGGCCAGCTGGTCCCAGGATCCCAACCCTAGGGGTCAAGACGTACAGAGCAAGTCTGTGAGGAAGGAGGTTTCCCAGATCCAATCCCCAGGGACATGCTTGTTTTGTGTGTGTTTGGATGTGTGTTTGTGTGTGTGTGGGGGGGCATCATTGGTGACCAAGTGTGCTGTCTTGCCCAGGACAGTCCCTGTTTGTGCCTGTGGCTGCCACCCTTCACTCTCAGAAATGTCCTGATTTGGACGCGAGACTTCATTACCTCCCTGTTAACTAGTCCCCGGTTCCTGCACCCTGAGCCCCACTCTTCCAGGAGGCAGCGGTTTGATTTATCATCGCAGTGGGCTTGCCAGGCCTCGGCTTCCTGACTTTTCTGTAAAACAGGAACAGCCAGTGCGATTTCATAGAACTTTGAGAATTAAATAACATAAATATATCCTGTACTGATCTGGCTGTGCGCCACAGTGAGTGCCCAGGAAATGGATTTCAGGGGCACCTGGGTGGCTCAGTAGGTTGAGCCACGGAGTCTTGATTTTGGCTCAGGTCATGATCCGGGGGTCGTGGAATCCAGCCCAGCATCGGGCTCTGCACTGAGTGAGGAGCCTGCTTAGGATTCTCCCTCTCTCTCTCTCTCCTCTCCCCCTCCCTCTGCCCCTTTGCCCCACTTACACACTCTCTCTCAAGCGAAAACATTTTAAAGAAATAGATTTCAGTAACAAAACAGGAAAGCATCCCGACTTGACTTCAGGTATCACTGATGTCCTAGTGACACTGTGTCATTACAAACAGAAAAGCAAACACACAAAACGGCCTGAAAGCTTTCATAGTTTTCTTCCGAGGGTTAAAAATAAAGATCTGGCCTGCCTTCCACGAGCGCGTGCTGCGCAAAGGGCCGCGGCGACTTAACAGCTTCGGCGGGTGGACGCCGGCTTTCCGCCCGCCCGGACGGTATCGAATCCTTGAGGCCACCCCAACAGCAAGTGCGTACTGAGATGGTCCCCAAGTTTCTTTAAGGGGAAACCGCGGCCCGGCGCTGGGAAGGGACTGGTCGAGGTCCCGGGAGGAGCAGGCAGGGAGGCGCTCACGGGCGGCCCCGCGCTGTGCATTTTCCGCGTCCTCCAGCAGAGGGGCGGGCGGCGGGCGCGGCGCCCCGTATAATAGCCGCTTTGATGCCGGCGGCCGGGCGGCGGGGCGGAAGGACGGGGGGGGGGGGGGGGGGGGGGGGGGAGGAAGGGGGGCGGGGGTGAGGCGGGTGGAGGGCGGGAGGGGTGTGTCCGGCCGCCCGCGCCATCCCTCCGCCCCTCGGTGCGGCCGCCACACGCCGCCGGAGCTCGGACCGGGCGCCAGTTCCCTCGTCGTCGTGCCTCGCCGCGGCCGCCCAGCCCGGAGCCGGCGGGAGGAGCCCCGCGCTCGCCATGTCCGTCGCGCTCGGCAACAGGTTCCAAGGTAGGCGCCGCTGTCCCCGCGCCCCTGCCCCGCCCCCTCCCCGGCGCGGAGTCCCCCGCCCGCCACCTGCGCGCGCGGAGCGCGCGGCGTGGTCCGCCGCGCGGGGCCCGGGGAGACCCACGCTTCCCGGGCCGCTTCTTTGTCTCCGGCAGGAGGGAAGGCGTTCGGCTTGCTCAAAGCCCGGCAGGAGAGGAGGCTGGCCGAGATCAACCGGGTAAGCGCGCGCCGCCAGGGCGGCCGGCGAGTTTCCCCCGAGTATCCCAGAGCCCCCCGGGGCCCGCCCCCGTCTGCGAGGCTGTGTCTGGAGCCGCCTCAACCCCCTCTCTCCTTCGTCTGGGCTTCCCCCAATTCCTTCCCTCGGCCCCTGCCCCTGTGCCTCCCGCCTCCAGGTAGGTCCCCCCCCCCCTCCCTCCCCCCTCCTCCCTCCCCCTCCTCCTCCCGCGGCTCGGGTTGCAAGTCGTTACTCTTAGAGTGGGGAGGTAGGGCCCGCCCAGGAGCTCCGGTGCCCCCGGGGGCCGGGGCTCCCCGGAAGCCCGCCTGGGACCAGCTGCAAGGATGTGGCGCAGGAGGGACCCCCCCTCCCCCCCCATGTGTCCCAGCTCAGAGAGGCGAGGTGGCACAGCAAGTCCAGAGTCCACAAGGGACCCCCGTTAGAACCCGGGGGTCCAGGCTGCAGGCCAGTGCTCCACCCCCGCCCCCACTCCACACCTCTTTCTCACTCCAACTTTTTAGGGAAGCTTCTCCGAGGGGCTTGATGCTTTTCTCATTGGCCCTGGTGGATTTCTATAAAGAAATCCTTCCTACTGTGGCTGGGCGCCCAATGGGCGCTCCGCAAACGTTTGCAGAACGAGCATGTAAATCGTAGAAGATAAGGAAAAGTGTCAGGGCCTGCCTGGATTGGCCAAAGCTCAAGGGCAGCACAGTCCTAGCTTTGGGGTTCTGTGAGACCTGGGCTCAGGCCTGGCCTCCATCGCGGACCAGCTCTGTGGTGATCAGCAAAGGCTCTCAGGGCGGAGTGGGGGTCACCATGAGGACTGGCTGAGGCAAGGCGCGGAGTGTGCGTGGTCCCGCACCTGCCAGGAGGGAAGACGTCGTGGACGGTGCCAGAGTTGTTTCCCCGAGGCGGTCTCCCAGATTCACTCCTAACGAACGGGCTCACCGAAACAAGACTAGCTATTCCCCCTGCCGGCTCCCTCAGCGGCTGGGCACCCAAGGTCCAAGCCCAGCTCAGAGTCCCGGCATGGGAAGCGGGTGAGTGTCATCGGGGTCCAGGCAGTGTGGAGGTGGGTCTAGGGGCTGCCTCTTGGGGGTAGTATTTCCTCTCGCTGGGGCTTGATTCCCTCCTTGATTCTTTTTGGAGGGCCTGGAACTGGGCAGCCTGTCTGATTTCATTCCACTGGCTGTAGGAATCCCATGCGGGGCTCTGGGGACCCAGGGTCCCTCCAAGTAAACTCTGGGCTCCTCTTTGTCATCATTGCCCTGCCTCCGGGTGCCATCTTGAGCACAGCTAAAAGGGAGACTGGACATCTGGCTGGGGCTCTCAGGGGTCCAAGCTGCTGGGCCACCTTCCAGTCTACTCCCCAGCCAGCCCGCCCTTGGTCTTGGCTGCTCTTGCCCTCTGGACAGGAGCCTGGAACCCTGACCTCATACAGCCCCCTGGGCCACTCGGCCGGGCGGGTTCCAGGCTGGCTGAATCCACCCACAGCCAGCCGAACCCTGAGCCAGAGACAACTGGAGATGGGGGAGAAGCGATTACAGTCAGACAAACCAGAGGAGCTGAGAATGTGTGGGACTTTCCATGCCAGTCCCCAGGGCGGGGGGTGGGGTAAGCTACCGGGTTGTTTGGGGAGGTAGACGGGCTTGGCTCAGAAGGGAGTGGGGCTGTGGCTGTCAGGGGCTGTGGCTCTCAGGGGCTGATCTGGACAGTGCTGGGACCGGGGAAGGTGAGCAAGGAGGGTCCACGTAACCACTTTGGCATCCCAAGGCCCAGAGAGGGCAGGCAGCTGGCTCAGGTCACACAGAAGCAGAACTAGCTTCCTTTACCTGCCCACGTGCTATCCTGAACCACGTCATGTGAACCCAGGCTGCTGTTGGGCCGCTGGATCAAACCATAGGAAGGGGACTCCAGGATCAAACCAGAAGTTTGAGCTGCTTCCCACCCCAGGAGGTCAAGGCGGCATGACCCCATAGTATGGAGTCATGAGTGGGGGTGAAGGGGTGGGCAGAGTGCTCGCTGGCTCTCTGACCTTGGGCCATCCGCATGAGGTAGTGGTAGTTCATTGTCATGATTTTTCAGGGAGATAATCTATGGAAAGCACACGGGAGAGCCGGCTGCTGTCATGATTGTTATCATCGGTTTGTTTGGCGCGTTAAGACGCGGGGAGGGCAAACCCAGGGGCAGGGTCTGTGACATGTCGCAGCCCCTGCTGGCTGCGCAGCTTGGGACAGACCCTTTCATCTGGTGGAACCTTAGTCTTCCCTGCCTGCAACTCAGGGAGCAGTGATCCCTGCTCTGTTCCGAGTCCCTAGGACAGTCAGTGGAGATGAGCAGACAGACAGAAGCTCTTTGCAGACTCTGAGGGAGTCGCTCTGTTTGAGGGTCTGAGTCCACTCCACCCACGACCATGACCGCAGCAGAAGTTCCCTGGGGTGGGCGGATTCTAGAGGGAACCTTGGCAGTTCGGATTGCTTTGCTTGGGGGTATAGCTTCACTGCCCCATTGGAGCAGAGCTTCTGGGGGGCTGGCCCGAGCAGTTTCCCAGTGGCCCTGCGGAAGCAGGGACGCATGGAGGATGGGGCTTCGTAACTCCCTTGTTGCATGTGCTTAAGTACCCCTGGGGCCGCTGCCTGGGGCAGAGCCCAGCCTGGCTGGCAGTTCTGGGGGCTTCTCTGGGCCAACATCCCAGTTCCCTCTGGGGCCTTCCCCCCACCCCAAGCTGGGCCAGCTTCCAAGGGGTACCAGGGCAGCTCAGTCTTAGCGATTGCTGTTATAAGGGTCAGAAGCAAAAAACTGAAGGAGACTCGGGGGTACCTGGAGGTCCTGCGGGGCTGCATAGAAGTGCACTTTTTTTTTTTTCCTGGTTCTGCTTTAGTTTTCTTGATCATTTTCTGAGCACTTGGCATGTGCCAGGCAGTGTTCCAGGAGCACTTCAGGCAACATCTCGCTGCACACTCACTCTGATGCCGTGAGCGTCTATTCCCATTTTCCAGAAAACAAGACTGGGGGGCCGGGGGAGTGGGTGGGATGAGTGAACCGCCTGGGTTTAAACAGCATAGACTGAAGATAGCCCCTGCGTCTCTGCCACGCGTGTGCGTGAGTGCGCGTGCTTGTGGGCGCATTCTCTGCACTACTGAGGGGGGCGGGACGTGCCAGCACCTCCCACTCCCCCACCCCCCCCCACCCCCACACATAGCTGACATTCCCTGTGCCTTGGAGGCATGGCAGGTGACCCCGGGCCAGCCAGGCCTGGCCTTATCTGGCAACGGGACAGGGTCTCTCCAGTTTCCCCACAGGGACAGAGAGAAGCGATGGGGCTGGATGGGTGCCCCTCAGAGTGCCCTTATCCTTCCGACCGAGCAGGAGGAGTGCAGAGGGCAGCGAGGACTGCATCGCGAACTGGCCAGAGGCCAGGATCTTTAGCTAATGACTTGGGTTGTGCCTTCGCTCCGTGCACAGTGCTGCACATACATCGTCTCAGTGACTCCTCCGGGCAGAGCGTTTGTTTACCCAGATGTGCAGCAAGGATCTATAAACATCCCCGGGGGACAGGGATTACTCAGGTTTTAGAGATGAGGACACGGAGGCTCAGCCAGGTGAAGTCACCTGCCCGAGGTCACCCGGCCAGGAAGTGGCAGAGCCGGGACTCTGACTCCAGACGGCACCCGTGGCCAGCCCGGGACGCTGTCCACCAGGTGGCCGTGGCCTAGCTGTGACACAGGCCGCTCCTGCTTAAGCGATAGGGATCTCTGGCTACTGTCCCGCCTTCCCCAGCCCTCCTGGGTCGAGTGAAGGGCACTTGGCATTCCCTATAGCATTTAGGGGCCTGATGGTTATTTCCAAACCCGGGTACCATCTGTACTGGGAAGAACTGGACACAGCAGGCTGGGTGTCTGTGCCCAGGGGTTATGTATCCCCAGCGACAGGGGGCCTCTGAGACCTGACCAATGCCACCCTGTCCCTGCCCAGGCGAATGTGCCCAGCTGGCATCTCTGGGCACCGGTCTCTCTTGCTCCTCCTTAATATATTATAAGGGAGATGGTGATAAGCGGCCACGTGAGCCGCTGAGGATTCAGTGTCCCCGCAGGTACAGCCGGTCTCGACCTTGGTGTGGCCGTGTCACAGGAAGCGGGGGATAGAATTTCGGTAGGGTCTGCTTCATTTGTGAAGTCGGTGGGGTGTTTTTCTTCAGCTGCCCCGTCTGCTGCTGGCCAGGATGCAGCATCCGGGTGAGGCCCCAAAGCTGCTGAGGGGAACGTGAGCCTGCTGTCCTCCCGGGTGCACATTACAGCCTCCTGCCACGCACCGGGCCGGCCTGGCCCTTTAAGAGCCCGTGGGTTGCGTCAGAAGCATCTCGGCCCGGCCCAGTATGGTGCTGCCTGTCCTTGGGGGTTTCGCCCAGGGTTTCAACCACCAGCTCCTTGGATGGCCTCCCAGATGGTGATATCTGCCCGCCCCAAAATTCTGCTGCGGCTGATACATAAAGACAAGCCCGGAGGGCCAGGAGCAAGTATCCGGGAGCAGGTGCTAGAGGTACCAGCCCAGAAAGAGAGTTAAGTAGGGGGTGGGGGCGGGGCAGACAGGTGGCAGGGATCTGGAAGCCCGGACGCGGCGGGGGCTGCCAACCTCTGCTGGTTTTGGATATTCTCCCTTCCGGGCATGAGTATGCAGATGGGAATCCCAGGGATGGGTGGTAGGTTCTGATGGGCATCAGAGGTTGTAGACGACCGCGAGGCAGCAGTGAGCAGGTGTGGCCGTGGGCGCCGTCCCCTGGGGCCGAGATGGGAACACTCTGTCCCGTGTGGATGGCCCATCCCTGCCGGGTCAGCCGGGTGTCCAGGGACAAATAGGGATGGCCAGAGGGTCAAGGCTTACCAGGAGGACTCCGTGGCACAATGTGGGGCAGAGAGCTGTGGGTAGGTCTCTGCTTTTGCCCTTTTCACACCTAATCTCTTGGTGTGGCTTGAGTTTGGGCGACCCAAACACATAACTGTTAACACTTACGTGTAGGAGTCCGGGCTCTTCCTATGCACTCAGCTCTTTTATTTTTTTTTTTAATTTTAATTTTAATTTTAATTTTAATTTTAATTTTATTTTTGAGACAGAGAGCATGATTTTTATTTTATTTTTGAGACAGAGAGAGAGAGAGAGAGAGAGCATGAGCAGGGGAGGGGCAGAGAGAGGGGGAGACACAGAATCCGAAGCAGGCCCCAGGCTCCAAGCTGTCAGCCCAGAGCCCGACGCGGGGCTCGAACTCACGGAGTGTGAGATCATGACCTGAGCTGAAGTCGGACGCTTAACCGACTGAACCACCCAGGCGCCCCTGCAGTCAGCTCTTTTAATCCTTATGCCGACCCACTGGGGGGGGGGGGCAGGGTTCTATCATTATGATTACATTTTACAGATGAGGAAACTGAGGCCCAGAGTAGTAAAGCAAGTTGCCCAGGGCCACAGAGCTAAGAAGTGCTGAAGCTGGGATTTGAGCCCAGTCAACCTGATCCCACCTCCCTTCCTGTGACTTCTGCCCTGCACACCCCGCACCTAGGAGCGTTTATGTGGGTCCCCCGGCCATTGTGGCTTGAGGCAAGACCCTTTCCCTTCTGGGGCCTCAGTTTCCCCAGCCGTTGAACGAAGAGAACTGGCTGGATGCTCTGAGGAGTCCCTTACAGGTTCTCTGCCTCTGTGGTTGTTTTAACAATCCTGCCGCCTTCCTGGGCCTTGCCCGTGGACACTCTGGTTTGAGGCGTGACCGTCTGGCTGGAAGCTTCCTAGTTTTGACCCCACGCTCCTGCCTACTTGTGGTTTCTGACTCTTTGCCGGGGATTGACGGGGCCACCATTTCATTCCAAGCCCCCTGCACCCCTTATGGCTGGAGGTCCTGACAGCACTTTGTGCAGCTGGATAACCTTGTCGTTTAGGACAGTGGGTCGGAGTGGGAGAGGGTGCCGGGGGTGGAGTAATGCATCCACCCACCCTCCTCGTCCCCCTCGAGGGCTATAGGATGGTTCCCTGGCCTCCAGAATAACCTCCCGCAGCCGCCCAAGAGGAAAGGTAACGCTCAGTATTGACTTTCTTTGCCCAGAAGCCTGTGGCCAGGACACCCTCTTCTTGTTTGGGGCAAGGAGGGAGCTGGGCTGGTGAAGGGAGGCAGACAGACTTTGCTCGAATTGTTAAAACTTTGTAACCTTGAGCAACCTCCCCGGGCCTCAGTTATCCGATCTATCCAATGGGAATACCCGGAAAAGGGAAAGAGAAGCCAACCACAGCCAGCCTAAGTCGGTGGGAAGGGGGTTTGCCTCCTAATCTATTTAATAGCTGATGATGGTCTGGATGATGAGCTGTGGGGGTCAGAAGTAGATTGTACGGATATAAATATTAGAAGATCGCAAGAATAAACAGCTAACATTTATTTAGTAATTACTAGGTGCCAGGCACTGTATGAGCACTTTACATGTATTTATGGTTTTAATACTGCAACCCCTCGGGACAAGCCTACGAGATCTTTTTCTCCTTCCTCCAGATGAAGAAACCACAGCACAGACGAATGAAGTAATTTTCACACAGCTACTAAGTGATTCGATCCCAGGCATTCTGGCTCCAGCTTGCCGTCTGTTTTTCCTTTTGCTTTTGTTCTAAACATCTGCGGTGGCTTCTGTCTCTTTCTCCTCTGTCTGGGGATCCAGAGTCAGGGCAGCGGGGGGGTGGCGGGGGGTGGTCCTGGAGTGTGGACACATAGGGTGCCTGCCCACTGGACATGGCTGTGCCCCGAGGCCGGACAAGGATACAGAGGGAGGACGCCTGGAGGTGGGGAGGCTGTGGGCTGCGCATGAACAGGAACCAAGAATCCAAAGCTTGGAGCTGGGGTGGGAGCCGGCAGGCCCGCCCCTGGGACTCCCGCTTCTGCTGCCCACCTGCCTCCTCCCTGGCGCCCTGCCGAAGGCATGGTCCTCCCAGCTGCCCCAAGCCCGGGTTCAGCAAAGGCTGCCCGCCCACGCGTGAGCGGGTCAGCTGCCTGTCCCAGCCCTGGCCACTCTGTGGCTCAGGGCACTTGTCATTTTTGGCTCTAAGGAAACGTGTAATTCTAATCCTGAGCCCCTCCAGTCTTGTATCACACGCATACGCCTTTGCAAAGCTGCTCTGCCAAGTGGAGAAAGTGATTCTGGGCTAAATGCCAGGCCTCTCCATTCATTCAACAGATGTTTCCTAAGCACCTACTATATGCTGGGCACTGCCGTGTGTGAGGCTTCTGTGGGGCATGAGACAGTAAAGACGTCCTCCTGGAACCTCTGGCCAAAGGCTTGCCTCCTCCCGGCGTCTTTCCAACACCCGCTTTCTCGGGTCACTTTGATTCCTCAGCTCAGCAGGGAAAGAGCCCAGACAGCCCCCACTGTGGACTTGAATCCCAGCTCGGGCACTTGCCAGCCGTGCTGCTTTGCGCAAGTTATTTGTCCTCGCTGGGTCTCCATTCTCTCAGCCCGCAAAAATTTACTGGGCACCTGTTCTGTGGCAGGGGGAGACGGACAACGGACAGCACCCTGAATAAGCGCTACGTTGTAAGTTGTGTTAGGAGGCGGTTCCTCCCGTGGGACAGGAGGGATGTGCGGGAAGAAAGCGGGTTGAGAGTGGAGGCTGAGGACCGCAGTGGACAGGATGGATGGGATTTGCCTCCTGGAGAAGGTGAAAGCTGGGCAAACGGGTGAAGATGTTGAGGGAGAGAGCCATGCAGATGGGGGCGGACGAGTGCTGCAGACAGGGGGCACGGCTGGAGCTACGGTTCCCAAGGTGGGAGCGAGCCTGGCGTGGGGGAGGCCCTCACTCTAGTGGGGGGGGAGGGGGAGGGGGGGAGAACCAGTTGGACAGCCTGTCACGCGGTCATAAGCACTAAGGAGAAAACCGACTCTATCACCGAGACAATAATCTGGACGCCCAGAGCTGCTGCACCTGCCGGCTCCGGGTCAGGCCCCGTGAACGAGAATCGCTCCCTGCTGGTCCTGGGTTCGTCTGTGTGCGATTTGTCTCCAAGACCAGGGACCGCGTCCGAGCCTTGAGCCCAGTTTGCCTGGATCCCTAGAGGGGGTTGGTACATGATACGGACAGGCTCTGGCTGGCGCAGGGTTTCTGGTCAACCAGAATGTGGGAGCGGGGAGGGCCCCCAGGTCTCTCGCCAGGGGCTCCCGGATGTTGGGCGTTGCCCGTGCCTTTCTGCCTCCCCACGAGGGTTTTCCAGTTCCTGAAATGGCAAAGCGGAGGGAACGCGGGGGCCAGGCAGCGAACCGAACGTCAGCTAAATGGGTTCCATTTAAAAATTCCGAGATTATGAACTTCCTACTTTTACGAAATGTCCTTTGCTGAAGTCACGGCAACAGTCAGTGGTGATTGTTTAAAGTCTCTACTTGGCAAAATAAAACCGTGGCTGGTCTATGTTAGCACCTCCCCTTATTTTTAACTTTTTTTGGGGGAAATGTTTTCTTCTGCGTTATCCCCAAGTCTGGGAACCACGGACCTATTTGTCCCTCTGCTGTGCAGATAATAGGACCTGTGACCCTGGGAGGTGCCTGGTGTGTTCAGGGTCACAGACAAGAGGTAATTGTCCTACTTTGGGGCAGAGAATGGGACTGGGGAAAAGAGCAGTGGAAAAGAGCTAGGAGAGGGAGCCAAGAGGAAGAGAAGTCCTGAACCGAGCCAGCCGGGGGTGGGGGAGAGCCTCCCAGGCTGCAAGAGACAGTCAGAGCTCCAGCTAAGTGGGGGCAAGACCGTGCGTGGCACATGGTACCGAGGTCCGATGTGAAGCTGTGGCCAAGCCATACCAGGGGCCCTGGGGTTGCCCTCTGTGAGGCTGCTGGAGGCAGAGACAGACCCTGGGGTCCAACAGACTCAGGTTCCAAACCAAACCTGCAGGGACTTCAGACATGTGATTTAACCTCTCTGGCCCTGCTGTTCCCACCTCAGTGAGCTAGCACAGTGCCTGCCCAAAGCAGGAATCCTGCACCAGTCAGAGCCCGTTCAGGGATCTGGATCCAAGCAAATTGAGCTCAAGGGGTAGGACAGCCCCCAGAACCAACAAGGGGAGCCGCAATGGCAGGTGGTGTCTCCTTCCCTGTCAAAGGGGGCTGAGTTAATTTGGAGGAACTTGAACCCTGGAAGGGATCATATTCTGCCTCGTGCTTAGATAGACTTGTTGCCTGAGCCCTGACATACAAGAACAGACTTTGTCATCAGTTAGTGGGGCATGACAGCGGGAATTTAGAAACAGATTGAGTGATTGATCTAGATAATATTTAACGTGATTTTATTTATTTTTTAAGTTTATGTATTTATTCTGAGAAAGAGAGAGAGGGAGGGAGGGAACGAGTGGGGGAGGGACAGAGAGAGAGAGGGACAGAGGATCCAAAGCCGGCTCTCTGCTGACAGCAGGGAGCCTGATGCGGGGCTTGAACTCATAAACCGCGAGATCGTGACCTGAGCCGAAGTTGGATGCTTAGCCCCCTGAGCCACCCCAGCGTCCCATTTAACATCATTTTAAACATGAGCTTCCTGTAATTTAACGATAAGGACCTTATTTCTTTGGCCTCACCTGCTCCCTTGGTGCCTCGAACAGAGCTGTATACCCTGTGGTCCCTTAAATGAGTGGAGGTCCCGTGCCCGTGTTCGATCTGCTCTGTAATGAGGAAAGCGGTGGCCAGAGAGGAGAGGGGATTTGCAGAATCTGGTGCTAGGATGGGAACGTGGCCTCCGCTTTCCCAGAGGACAGGAGTATTTCCCTGAATGCAGGCTCCAGGGCTGCCTGAAGATCAACAAGGCAAGTAAGCTACCTGGCCAAACAGGTACTTACTAATTTGTCGTGTTTTGTTTTAAAGCCAGATGCGTGCCTGCCATCCGCCCATCTTTGGGTGTTGGGATGAAGGATGCAGGCTGTTCATGAGATGAAATTAACTTGAAGCTCTGGCTGTGTGCGCCTCAGTTTCCTCATCTGTAAAATGGAAGCGATAATAGTAACTAACTTTTGGACCCACTGGGAGATCCCAAGAGATCGTGCAGGTTGGCGTTTCCTTCTGGAGGCTGATGTTAGTGTCCCCCACCCCCCCCCCCCACAGGCCCCTCCCCCCCACCTGGTTCTGAAAGGCATCATTTGAGGGGACGGTAGCCCTGTTTTACAGGTGAGAGGGTAAGTGATCTCCCAAGGCTAGAGCAGAGGCTAATCATACAAGAGGTGCTGTTTATTGAGCACTTGCTGTCTTCCCAGAGTCATACATACACGCTCCTTGGCGGCTCTTAACAAACTGGAGGAGTAGCTATGATAATTCTACCCATTTGTCAGATAAAGCAATCGAGAGGCAGACAGGAATTCATATGCTGGGGTCACGTCCCTAAGGAGTTAATGCTAGAACCAGGCAGCTTGCCTTTGGGGCTCGCGGCTCCGTGGACCTTGGAGCTGGGGTGCCCTGCTGGGGCAGGCCCAGTTCCCCACACTGGTAATTCGGAGGCTGACTGAAGGTATTTAGGGCAGGCCCTCCGGGCGGCACCCCGGGCTGCTGAGCATACTTCCTGCCCACGGCGTGGACTGCAGATCTGTCTCTGAGGGGTTGACAGGAGGCCAGGGCAAACACTGGGGCCTCCTGCCCTGCCTGGCCAAGCCCGGCCACCTGGCACGGGAGCAGGCACCAGGGCGATGGGCCTACGTGTCAGTGAGCTCTGCCCATTGACCCCGCGCTCAGCACTGTTCTTTTGCCTTTCAAGGAGTTTCTGTGTGACCAGAAGTACAGTGATGAAGAGAACCTGGTGGAAAAGCTCGCGGCCTTCAAAGGTAAGCTGGGGCTGTCTGCCCCACCCTCCCTGACAGAGCTGGGCTGGCCCCTGGCACGTAGGCTTCCTTACCCCGCAGAGCCAGGCTGAGCCCCCGTTTCTTCCAGAACGCCCCCTTCCCAGAGGGCCGTGAGGTGGGGGGCGTGGGCGCGGGCACGGGCCCCTCCACCTGTCTCCACGCCACCCCAGGCCCCTCACCCTCGGCCGCGGGCCCAGCCTGGCCCCTCTCCCCCCAGCTGCCCGGCAGGCAGGGCTCAGGCTGGCTCCCGTCCGCCGCTGTCCAGGCCCTGCTTGCTCCCGGGGCCCCAGCACACAATCAGCTCTTTGTAGCAGCCCTTGCCTTTCCCCTCCGCGGGGGAGCGGCTCGGGAGCCCCTGCGCAGAATGGACGTTTGTGTCGCCACAGTGGGGCAGGGGGCAGAGTTTCTGCCCATTGAATCCCAGCAGCAAGGGATGAAAAGAAAACAGGGCCTGGGAGCCCGCGCGGGGAGGGGGCGGCATAAAGGTCCCTCTGTTCCGGGCCCTGGCGCTTGGTTCCCGGCCAGCGGCTCGAAAGGAGAAGAGCCGTGCACATAAGGAGCGGGACAGTCCCACCTTTCCTGCCTGGGAGATGCACCGGGTGTGCAGGGAGCCCTGGCCGCTGGAGGACCTCGGCGGATATCCTCGAGGCCGCCTTCCCCCTACACCCCCCCCACCCCCCCCCGAAGTCTTGGCAGTGTGGGCATCCTCCCTGCTCTGAGGCCAAGAGCCTGCCAAGTGCTCCTCAGGCTGCCCACAGCTTAGTTGTCCTGAGGCAGGACACTGATGGCGAAGCATTTGTTGAGCGTTGACCTTGGGGGAAGCACTTGGAATGCTGTGTTGGGAGCTCCCCCCAACTCATCCCAATTCGGCCAGGAGGGAGACGGGTGTGGGCTTGAACTTACAGATGAAGAAACTCGGGCTCAGAGAGGTGGGCTTGCTTGCGTGGGGTCACACGGCCCGCCGACGGTTGGTCTCCTTCCAGAGCCCCTGCTCTGAACCATTATGCAACGGGGCTCCTGACATTAACAAAAAGAAAAGCTAGAACAAAGACACACCCTGTCCCGCCGCCCGAAAGAGAGCCACGCAGAGGAGGAGCAGTCCATTCCCTTCTGTCTGGGTACCGGGGAGGTGGCTCTGGGAGGAGGGACAGAAGTCTCCTCTCCTTGTCTTCCTTGGGATGGAGGGTTGGGTCCATCGGGGCAGAGTGGGACCACAGGAACTTACCTTGGAAGCAAAGGGGCTGTGAAGGTTTTCAAATCATTCACTCATTTGACCTCCAAATGAGCACCTACTACGTGCCAGGGCCCCTGCAGGCCTGGGGCTACAATGGGGAATACACAGAGAGCCCTGCCCAAGGGAGAGGCTAGCGGGGGAGGGTATGGCAAAGAGAAAGGCAATGCAGGGCGTGCAGATGGGGTAGGTGCTTTGTGGGGGGTGGCAGGGACCAGCCCGAAAGGCTGGGGAGCCCTGAGAATAGCTGGGAGGAACATTCAGGCCAGCATGTCCCAGCAGGAGTGGGGTGTGTGGTGGGGGTGGGGGTGGATGGGCCAGAGGCAGCAGGGCCAGTGGGAGTGGAGCAGAGGTGAGGGAGGAAGAGGCAGCCCAAGAGGCTGGAGGGCAGGCGCTCATGAAGGTCACAGGGACCTTCCAGGAAGACCTTGGGCTTCCCATGCTGGCTGTTCAGTGCAAAATAGACCTTGAGGGCCCTGCGGTTTTGTGGCGGGGGTGACCTGCCCAGGGCCACACGCTGCCCTCGTTAGAAGATACCAGCCTCATTGCCCTGCATATTCTCCCTTGAGAGGGTTGGGGGTTCCCGGGACCTCTTGATCAGGCAGGCGTCACTCAAGGTCTATAGGGGGGTTTAGGGGAGGGTCTGTGTACCCCGGGACCCTGTGTGTGCCACTTTGGGTCAAGGGCAGATCTATGGCATTTCTCTTGGGAGAGCATCAGATTCTCAGTGGTGCCTACAGCCCCCCAGAAGGTTCAGAACCACAGGGACTCCTTAAATCTGACTGCCCATCAGAATCACCTGAGACACTCTAAAACCATACCAATTCCTGCCCCCTCCCCACCCTTTTCCAAACCCACTGAATCTGTATCTCAGGGCCTGGGAACCTATTCTATTCTAGTCACTGTTGCCAATGTGATTCAGATGCAGCCAGCGCAGGCTGGGGGGGGGGGGGGACCGGGGAGGAAGCAGCTGCCCCCTCAGCAGAGGGTCAGAGTGGCCCCCAGCACCTTTCTCCGTGGCGCCTGTGGGAGAGGGGTGTGGGCAGGGCGAGCTCTCCCTCCAGAAACAATGGCTAAGATGATGGGACTCACGTCAAGTCCCCCGAGGAGGCTGGTGTGGGCTCCCTCAGGGGGAGCCCCTGGGACCCTCCAGGGGGGTGACCCTGATTCTGAGCTAATGCCGGGTTTTGCTCTGTGATTTCCAGAGAAGTACATGGAGTTTGACCTGAACAATGAGGGCGAGATTGGTAAGTGAGGCCTCGGGTGTGCTGGGGGAGGGGGGGTGTTCGGTGGGTGGAGGGTGTGGGGTCCAGAGAGCCCCACTGACCCACTTGTGTGCGTGAGGGGCACGCACGGAAACTTCCCTGTGGGCCGGGCCAACAAGCTGGTCTTACTTCTACCCTGGACCCACTGCCCCCAGACTCCTCTCGTCTCTGCTTCCCTCCCGCCCACATCCCTGCTCACACCTCAGGCTCCCATGCCAGGTGCTGGGGGGACCCAGGGTAGAGGGTTTCACGCCTGCCCGGGGCTGGAGATGCTTAGGCTGTTGACGCCCTGGTCCAGGGCGCTGGCAGTTCCTTCGTCCTTGCCTTTGTCTACTGTCCTGCCTTTGACATCGTGCTTCTGTGGGCCTTGCTTCCTGTCTTCCAGCAGACCCTTACTGTATCGTGTGGTCCAGGTGTGGGGGGTGGCAAACGCCTGTCCCGTGGCACTCAGGTTCAAGACCGTATCTTGACCATCGCTAGGAATGCTATGACCATTTTACAGATGAGGAAACTGAGGCCCAGCAGGGTAACTGACTTGCTTGGGGCACGGGAGGGTTAAGTGGCAGGCCCAGGGTCCAGATCCCAGCCTCTGTTTCTCAAACGGGCTTCCCGCCTCTGTTTTGCCCTGAGCTCAGTGCTGCTGCTGTTGCCAGTGTTTCTACCCCTCCTCTGTCTTGTCTCCTTCTCCTTTTAAAATATTAAAAACAATTTTTTTTAACGTTTATTAATTTTGGAAGGGGAGAGAGACAGAGCGTGAGCGGGGGAGGGGCAGAGAGAGAGAGAGAGGGAGACCCAGAATCCGAAGCAGGCTCCAGGCTCCGAGCTGTCAGCACAGAGCCCGACCCGGGGCTCAAACCCACGAGCTGTGAGATCATGACCTGAGCCGAAGTCGGACGCTCAGCAGGCGCCCCTCCTTTTTAAATATTTTTATCTTTTATTTTTCTTTAGAAAAAAAAAAAATGGTGGTGGGGGGAGGGTTGCCTGGGTGGCTCAGTCGGTTAAGTGTCTGACTCTTGGTTTTGGCTCAGGTCATGATCTCTCCGTTTGTGAGACTGAGTCCCGCATCAGGCTCTGCGGCTGACAGTGCAAAGCCCGCTTGAGACTCTCTCTCTCCTACTCTCTCTCTCTGTCCCTCCCCCCCGCTCACGCTCTCTCTCAAAATAAACTTAAAAAAATTAGGGTTATCAAATTAATGCATTTTCATGATAAAGAAAATTTAGAAAACATAGTAACGCACAAAGACAAAAATGTCACCTACAATCCTACCTCCCAGAATATAAACTTTTTGGTTTACATCCTTCCATCCTCAGTTCTAATCACAAATGCTATTTTATACCATTTTAGAGTCTGATTTTTTTTCAAAGAATAATATAATGTGGGTATTTTGACATATGATTAGCTTTTCTTTTGAAATTATAATTAATGGGTGCATAATACTTTGTTGCAGGGAAGGCCTATAATTTATTCAGCCAATGCCTTAGTATTGCCCATGTAGACAATTTCTAATTTTAAGCACTTTTTAAAAAAAATGTTTATTTACTTTTGAGAGAGAGAGACATAAAGCCCAAGTGAGGGAGGGGCAGAGAGAGAGGGAGGGAGACACAGAGCCCGACCCAGGGGTCAAACCCATGAACCAGGGGATCGTGACCTGGGCTGAAATAAGATGCTTTTTTTTTTTCTTTAATGTCTTATTTATTTTTGAGAGAGAGAGCGTGTGAGCAGGGGAGGGGCAGAGAGAGAGGTAGACACAGAATCTGAGGCAGGCTCCAGGCTCCAAGCTGTCAGCACAGAGCCCGATGCGGGACTCGAACCTACGAACCGTGAGATCATGACCTGAGCCAAAGTGGGACACTTCACCGACTGAGCTACCCAGGCGCCCCCAATTTTGACTACTTTTAATCATCCTGTGAAGAGCATCTTTGTGCATGAATCTTTGTCCACATCGCCGATTATTTCTTTAGAGTAAATCTCAGGAATTAGACATTCTGGGTCAAAGGCTTTTGAAGCATCTTGCCAAATTGCCTTCCAGAAAGATCTTGCCAATTCAGAGTCTGGCCAGCAGCATGGGGGAGACCTTTCACTTTTCCCCGCAGAGTGCTGCCCAGTTTTCTTTGAAATGCCCTGGACATCCTGGCACCTAGGGGTCTGGCATCTGTCCTGCCCACCCTGCTCTCGGGTGAGCTGGCGAACCACTCCCCTGGCCCTCAAGTGGGGCCCCCTGCCCCACTTCTGTGCCACCAGCCTTTGCCAACCCATTGTTCACAAAACAATCTGAAGGAAATTGCCTAAGACCTTGGGAGCCGGAAGGTCAGGGGCAGCAATTCTGCAGAGAGTAGTGACTTTTTGGTGCCTCCCTTGTTTTTCTTGAATTTTATTCTTTTGTTGGTTTTCCTGCTCTGCAGGATATTTTTGGCATCCTCTCCCTGCCAGCGAGGCGGAACCCTAGGACCTCTGGGTGGGAGTGGCAGGTAGAGAGAAGCTGCCACCGGGCCCCTGGCAGAGTGACTTTCCATGCCTGGGGTCAAGTCAACTCCCTGACCCCACCTTGTGGGGCAGTGACTTCCTGGGTAGCGGGAGCGGCGGGCGACAGCTCACCCTCACCTCGGGGGGTCCGCGGACGTGACAGAATGAAGAATCTGTTACCGAACACCTGCTTTGTGCCGGATACTTCTCGCACGTCGTCCTTCCAAATGGTCCCATCGACCCATTTTGCCACTTACGGGAGCAGAGTTTCAGAGAGGTTGAGTAGTTTGCCCCAGGTCCCACAGCCAGGAAGAGCAGAGGCAGATTCCAACCCAAGTCTGTTGGATTCTAGATGCCCATGTCCCTAACCGCTAGTCTATACTGTTTCCAAAGAGGGCAGGGAGGGCATGATGGGCTCATTCACCCCAGAGGAGAAAGGCATGTCCCTCTCAGCAGGGAGGGGCTGACCTGCTGGGCTCCTTCGAGTGGGTGCGGGGTGGGGCCGGCAGGGGGGTGGGGGGAGCTTTGCCAGCTTCCTCGCTTGGCCCATAGCCTGTCTCCACTTAACGGATCTGCTTTCTCCTCCGGCAGACCTGATGTCTTTAAAGAGGATGATGGAGAAGCTTGGGGTCCCCAAGACCCACCTGGAGATGAAAAAGATGATCTCAGAGGTGACAGGTGGGGTCAGCGACACCATCTCCTACCGTGACTTCGTGAACATGATGTTGGGGAAGCGGTCGGCTGTGCTCAAGCTGTGAGTACCGCCCGCCTCTCCTGGGGCCCCTGAAGTCAAAGTCACTGTTGCGCGGAGAGAATTCCTTGGGTGGTGTACTGGACCAGGTTCTTAATTTCTCTGAACCCGATTTCCTTATGTGTCAAACGGTCACATTAACGTGTACCTTGCAGGCAGAGTTCGCCTGTAGCAGAACTTCCTGTAGAGTCAGCACTCAGTAAGCCGCAACCGTGGTGGTGACGGCAGCGATAAATCTACTGGGAAACCTTCTGAGCCTCAGTTTCCTCATTTGTAAAGTGATTCTACTACCCGCCGGGGTTGTTGAGAGCATCATAGAGTTAGCAACCGGCTCCCAAGGGAGGCGGGGTTCAAATGTCGATGGTGTTACTTGCTCCCGAACTGCCCCTGGGCAAATCCCCTTAGATCCTCAAGTCTCGGTTTCTTCCTTTGTAAGAGAGAGAGGATAATAAGTCGTCCTGAGGGCTGATGAGATAACACATACGAAGCCTCCAGCCCGGTACTGGCTGATGGCAACCACCTAGCATGTGGTGGCCCAAATCACACTTCATAGGTTCTGCCCAGTGCACAGAAGCACTACAGACAGATTCCCTGGGGAGTCTCTTGCATTGAACGTACAAATGAAAATATACCAAGCTCTTTTGTCATGAAGGGGGAGGTTGAGGCCCAGGGAGGCTGAAGGACTGCTCATGAGCCCACGGGTCAGGCCGCAGAGCTTTAAGGGTGGGGTGGGGTGGGGTGGGGCAAGAGGTATGGCGGGACAACCATCAAGGTTAGACCGCGGTGCACCTGCGAGGCCAGATGGCAGCCAGCAGGAGGCCTGATGTTTTTGGAAAACACCTAAGATTTAGTGCATTTACTGCGTGTCGGGTACTGGTCTACCCAGTGACTCCGTAGATTTATCATGTATTAATTTAGCAAATACTTGCTGAGCACCAGCTATGTACTAAGGATTATTCTAGGCGCTGGGGACACATGAATTGCTGGGCTCGTGGAGCTTCATTCTAATGACAAGAGGCAGACAAACACAAAATCAACACCCCGAGAAAGCTGAAACGCCAGATTGCAATGGCGTAGTACAAAGAAAAATAAAGTAGACAAGAGGAACAGAAATGGATGGGATGGTGGACAGGGAGGATCTCATTGGGAAGACAGCTTTTGACCAGAGCCCCGAAGGAGGGAGATGTGAAGAGATGAGCCATGTGAAGATCTGAGGAAAGGCATTCCTGGCAGAGGAAACAGCAAGTGCAAGGGTCCTGAGGCAGAACTGTGCTTGTGGGCTTAAAGGAAAAGCATGGAGGCTAGTGTGTCTGGCCATCAGTGAGCGCAGTGAGTGAAGATGAGTTTGCAGAGACGGGCAGACACGGGACCTTGTAGGTCACGGTCCCACTTAGCACTTGGCACTAATGTGAAGGGATGCCGTTGGATGACTTTAAGCTAGGGGCTGACTTTTTTTAAAAATATTTATTTATTTAGAGAGAAAGAGCATGAGTGGGGGAGGGGCAGAGAGAGAGGGAGAGAGAGAATCCCAAGCAGGCCCCACACTCAGCACCCAGCCGGATGCAGGTTTCGATCCTGCGACCTCAAGATCACGACCGGAGCTAATGTCAAGAGTCAGACGCTTAACTGACTGAGCCACCCGGGCACCTTGGGGGTGACTTTTAAAAGCCTCTGTCTGCGGTAGGGGTGAGAGTGGCCGCAGGGAGACTGTGCAGGCACGAGATGAGGCCACTCAGCCTGGAGAGGGTACAGAGGAGGTAGGCAAGAAACCGTGGGAATCGGGAATGATTTGGGAGACAGAACTGGAAGATTTGCTTCCATGCCCAGATATGGGGTATGTACAGGCTAACAAGGAGTCAGATGATTCTGATCTGTCTGGGGTCTGAGTCACCGAGTGACGTTGCTGTTTGCTTTAGGGGCAGCGCAGGTGGGGAAGGCAGGAATTGAGGGTTGAGTTTTTAGGGGCGCCTGGGTGGCTCAGTCGGCTGAGCGGCCGACTTTGGCTCAGGTCACGATCTCGTGCTTTGTGAGTTCGAGCTCAGCGTCAAACCGCGAGATCATGACCTGAGCCAAAGTCGGCCGCTTAACCGACTGAGCCACTCAGGTGCCCCTCCTAGATGTTACCCCCGAAGGCTTGGGAGGTTCTTGAACACCTGAAGGGGCTTTGAGCAGAGCCACGGCCCAGCCTAGCTCTGCCTCCTCCCGGGAGCGTGTTTAGGGGAAGACGCATGGCTTAGAATACAGAGTTCTCTGCACGTTGGTTTTCTCTTCTGCGAAAAAGGGGCTAGCCACCCCTTCCACACAGAGAAGATCCCATGGAGAATGGGTGCAAGGGCATTCTGTTGAGGACCCTACAGACCCGAGGGCGGGGATGATCTTCCCCCCGATGAGGGAAGGAATCCTAATCCTGTTTGGTTTTTTTTCTCCATCTTCCAAACCAGAGTCATGATGTTTGAAGGAAAAGCCAACGAGAGCAGCCCCAAGCCAGTTGGTCCCCCTCCAGAGAGAGACATTGCCAGCCTGCCCTGAGGACCCCCGTCTGGACCTGCCCCCACTCCTCCCCCCTAATTTTGCTGCCCTTCTTGACTCATTGTGATTTGTCTTCTTTGTTTTGTTTGGTCTTTGTGCGTTTGTTTATTTTTTTTTAATCAGCAGAACCGGTGATCACTTTGTAAAGCACAAATTATCTGCCTTCAAGGGGCTCTGGGTCGGGGAGTTCTGAGCCTTGGTACCCTCCCTCTGTTCTTCCCTCCTCCCCCCTTCCCTGTGCAGAAGGGCTGACATCAAACCAAAAACTGGAGGGGGCAGGGCCAGGACGGGGAGCCTGGAAGGCTGTGGTCCTCATGTTTGGAGCCGGCACAGTCCGTCCTTCCAGGGTCTTGGAGCTAAGTTCAGGCTTGCTGGCCTGGCCCTGGTGAGGACCACAGCCCACTCTCGGAAGGCCCTGGAGTAGGTTTCCTCGGACAGCTCTGTGGTTCCGTGCTCTTAGGTTGTCTAGGGCGTGGCCACTCAGTGTCCCATTTCCCCAGCTGATTCCGCCTCAGTCCACACTTCTCATCCTCAGGGAGGTGAGAGAGGGAGAGAGCGGCTTGGCAATCTGAGCCCTTCCAGAAGGTTCCAGAAGGAATCCTCAGGCCTTGCCTGCAGCCACACCTTTATGGGCAGCTCAGAGGGAAAGTGCAGCCCCCTTGCCCTTTGCTGGGGCAGCAAAGGGGGTAGAAGGGAGGCGAGGGGCCTTGGGAGGCGTGTCAGTTCAGTCTGGTGGCACCTTTCGGGGAGGATGCTGAGGGCAGCAGGATAGGAAAAGGAGGAATAGAGTACTTATGGCAAAAAGTCAGCCCCACTAAATTAGCCAAGAGCTGAGAAACGGAAGGTTGCCTTTCTGATCCCAATCTGCTTGAAACCTGACTGTGCCCCCCCTATTTGCCTTACCACCTTACATCATTCATTCATTCATTCATTCCCCCATGTAGTCATTCAACAGATATTTATTGACCACGTATTATAAGCTTTAAGCCTCCCCACTTTGTCCCGACATGTGCCTGTCCTCTCACCCCTTTCTCCATCCCAAAACTTTGAGCTTGGGGATTGGATTGGGGTCCCTTGTGATGGACTCCCAGTGTTTTAGGACCCTGATCTGCTCTGTAGGTTAGCTGGACCGGACCTCTCGTTTCACAGGCGAGAAAACTGTGGTGTTCACAGGGATTAAGTGCCTTGCCAAGGGGTTAATCGGGAGACGGAAGTTTGGACTGGAACCCAGGTGTTCAGATGCCATGCCCATGCCTCGTCTCTGCCCTGGGCTGTCTCAGTCAGTGATGCCAACAAGTGAAGGTGCAGAGAGGGGAAATCTCCTAGGTCAACGATTGAGGAAGGCCCTGGGCCAGGACTCACCTTTCCCAGTGCCTCCAGGTCAGCAACAGGGTTTGGGTGAGGGCCAGGGTGCTCTCCAATTCTGCCTTCCCTAGAGCTTCTCTGCCAAGCCATTTCTCAGAACTCATACAGGAAGGTGTCAACCCTCAGCCCCATCTTGGCTGAGCAGGGACCCCAGCCCTGACCCCATGTGTTCCGGAGTCCCTTATACCGCCCACTCAGGACTTAGATGCACTCATCCATTGAACATATTTATTAAACACCTGCTATGGGCCAAGAGCCAAGGACCCAGAAGTGAACTGGACAGACTCATAGAATTTAGAGTCCTGTGGGGAAGTCAGACCCAGGCAACGACGAGTGAGGTGAATGTTAAGAAAGAGGGGACTATGGGGTGATTGCACTGCAGTCCTGGGCCCGAGACTGAGCCAAGAGTCTTGGAGAAGTCTTCACCAATCCTTAAGTGGAAATGTCTGGGTGCTGTTGGAGGGGGGAGCCAGTGTGGGCTCCCTGCAGCTCCTTAGTGACCCATAATCAAGGGCCTGCCCTTAGAGCAGCTTGGGGGAGTGGAGCAGGTGGAGGATGGGGAAATGCCCAGTTGGGTTAATCTACTAGTCTCAACCAGTTCAGGAGCAAGATTATTTGGCCATGACTGGCTGATCCTCAGCCTAAGGAGCTGCTTCAAATGCACAAGCCTAGTTGAAGTTTAAACCCCAGCAAAACAGTTCTCCCTGCAAATGTAAAATCTTACTCCATCACCTCCTCTGCCTTTCCCACCCCCCACCCCCCACTCTGGAGATCATTAGATGAACAGCTGCCTGTCCCCACCCCTTCCCACTGTCCTCTCTTTGGACAGGCTGAGACCTTTGAGCAAGGTAATACCTTCCTTAACTACCCATTATAGTCAGTGTAACTGTTCCTAACTAAAGAGAGGAGAGCAGAAGCAACCAGGCTTACTTGAGTAGGTCCCACAGTTTATAAGACTGTAGAAAGCCTCCTTTAAGGGAGGGGAGCAAGGAGGTGTGTCCCCAGCTTCTGGAAAGGGCAGGAAAGAAAGTTCTCTCGTTGGATGGGGAGCATCCTGGGAAACGCCACCAGTTCCTCCACCATTTCCTAGAGGGAGAGGGGCTCAAAAGTGGTCCCGGAAAAGGGGGGGTGTGCATGTATTTCAGATCGGGGCTATTGGCTCTAGGACTTACTTTTCTGGCTAAGGGCTCAGCTTCTTAGAACTTCAGCTGTCTTTTTTCTGAAAGACCAAATCTAACTAATGCAACCAGCAACTTGGGGACTGCCAAGTATGGCTTTGTCCCTGTGACTCAAAAGGAAGGAGTTTGCTAGGCAAGTTCAGGTGGATGAAGTGTGTGTGTGTGTGTGTGTGTGTGTGTGTGCACGCATATAAGTGTGTGTGGTACTGGCTATCACCTCCACGGACTAGAAATAAAACAGACAAACTTATCAGTGTCTTGATTTGTGTATTTTGGGGACAGTTCCTGGGCTCAGCAAATTCAAGAGACAGCGAATATAGTAACAGTTTGAAAGAATGTGTCCTGTGTGCTGGGCTCTGTTAAATGCTGAACTTCATTTACTCCTCACAACAGCTCCACGAGACAGGTTCTGTTATGTTATCCTTGCTTTAAAAAAGCAGCCTTGAAGCAGATAAGCAATTTTGCTGAAACCAAACAGTAAAGTAGAAGAAAATGATCCCCATCCGCGGCGTTAACCCCTAGGCTCCAGATTTAAGAATTTCTGTCCCAGAGCATTTATAATTCCAAAACAAACACCTCTACGTAGGACTGTAATAGTCATCAATCGACACATCCAGACAAGCTGAATTCTAATCTTGCCTTCACCACTTTGAGGGGCACCGGGGAATTTTCTAAACTTCTCATCAATTAAATGGCAACAATAAACCCCTCGGTGACTAGGATGTCTTGGACGTTAAATAACACACTTAAAGTGTTTTTGCGCAGTTTCCACGCTCTTGCTCGGGAAATGATTACCTTGGAAGGAGCCAAGCTGATCTTTGGTGCCCTTTACCCTCTCATTTCAGCCTTCCTGCTCAGACTCGGAAGAGTCCTCCGTGGCCCCACCCACCCACTTTTCGAACCTGTTCCTCCACACCCCCCTGCAAAGCCTCTCTCAAGAGCTGCCCCCTGGAAACGTCTGTCGGGTTTCCTAACTCCTCTCCCTCGGGGACTGTTAGTAACCACCTACACCCCAGTGTTAATGTGAGGTCTCAGCGGCACAAGGAGCAGGGGGAACGCGAGCAGGCGCCTCGCAACCACAGAAACCAACAGGCAGCCAGCCCGCTCCAGCCTCGACGCCGGGGGCGGGACCTGGGCGCTTCAGGGCGCAGGCGCGTCCGCCCTGGGGCCACGCCCCCTCGTCGGCCAATAGGAGGCGGTGGCCAGGAGAGCGCGCGACTTCAGGAGGTCCCTCAGTCTCCGCCGACCACACCGCCGACTGGGACGTATGACGTCATCGAAGCGCGCCGGAAGTGCGGAGTCTGCGGAGCGCAGCCTGCTGTGAGGGAAGGAAGTTGGCCCCGGAGCGGCCTGGGCCGTGTGGGCAAGGCCGCGGGCGGCGGCAGCGGCTGCTTCGGCCAACAGAGGGTGGCGCGATGGGAGACGAGATGGATGCCATGATCCCCGAGCGGGAGATGAAGGTCAGAGACTGGCCGGGGCCTCCCTCCCTCCCTTCCTTATTCCCGGCGTCCGCCGAACGCCGGAGCGCGGGGGCCGGCTGTCCCGCTTCCCGCCTCCTGCTTGAACATTTTACCGCGTTCAGAGCTCTCGCCCGCGTCCTGGAGCGGGCTGCCGTGATGAGCCCCACCGAATCCGTTTTCCCGTCCCTGGTTGGTCTTGTGCGCGCCACTTGAGTTACCCTAGTTACTTTCACGTGGGGGTCGGTCAGAGTAGTGGTAGTAATTGCTGCTTAAGAGCGTTCTCCGTGTGCCCGACACCGTGGTAATAATCAGCGCAGCAACCCCGCGCGTAGCTGTTCATAACGAGGAGCACATGGAGACGGGGGAAGTAACTTAACCCAGAGTCACATTTGACAGAGGGGCTGAAATTTAGGTGGTGGTTTCTGTTTTTATTTTTTAAGACCCTCTCGTCTTCACTTTCTCTGGTCTCCTTTTGTGAAGTGGTCCAGGCTTGCTCAACGCGGAGCCGGGGTTCACCACCCGTTCTAGGAAACCTGTAGCGACCTGGAATAGAAGGACTATTTTGGTATTGGAAATAAGCGTAAGGTCAGGAAACGAAAGAGAGGGGCAGGTGATCCAAATGACGGTTGCAAGGAAGGTGCAGGAAGCGTTTAGGCGATTGAAGAGGTCACTGAAATGTGTTTAGGGCGTAGTAATCCATCCCATATGTCGAGTAGTGATTCCCCCTTGAGAATGTCACGGGGGCCGGAGGGCGCGGGGACCACCCGATGAGAGTGTGCGGATTTCTCAGCTAGGCTGGGGCAGAAGGAAAAAAAAGGTTCCAGAACTACAGACTTAGAAGATGATAGTCTCCCTTTGAGTTACTGATTATACCAGAAAGGAAAACTTCCCTGTGACTCTTTGTCCCACTGGCTCTCCACACACACGTGACCGTGACTCAACTAGGATATTTAGGATTATCAGGATGAGAATTAGAAAAATACTGAAAATTTCATTCTACGCCAGCGTGGTCTCGTCTGGAAAGCTGTGTTTTTTTTCTGGTCGCATACTCATTTGGCATTAAAAGCATTTCAGTTACTCTTTGAGCAGCTATGTATAAATAGCAAAGCTAAGGAAATCGGTAAGTGGAGTGTGTTCGGGTTCCCATACAAAACACCATACACGTACAAACATGTTAAGCTGAGAAAGGCTGTGTTTGGCTTTTGCCCTTTCGGAACATAAGCAAAAGGGGGTTCGCCTCCTTTTTACCAAAACCTTGACGTAAAGATCAATCTGGAATTCAAGAAAAAAAATCAACACATCTGGTACAACTGAACATAGTGATTGGTAAACCTATGCAATTCTCACCGAGAGGTGATACCCACTGAAAACCGTCTTTGAAGGCATGTAGATCAGTTAGCGGAAGGCTGGGTGAGACAGGCAGTCAGGAGGTTGGGGCAGGCTCCCAGGCCCTGGAGTGCTAAGGAGCGTGCAAATGGACGGAATTGGAAACGGAATCGGTGGTGGGTGGAGGCGGCCCAGGATGTTGCACAATCAATGGGGCACTTGTGGGAGTAAAGCAGAGCGTTGTGAGGTGAGGCTGCAGACGCAGACGGGTCAAGCCATGCCTGGCCTTACAGCCTGCCTTAAGGGCTTTGGACTTGTGTTTGGATGTCCTCATAACACGTAGGTAGGTTTATAGGTCTTGACTATTAAGAGATTGACCATACCCATCCTTTTCCGTGGTGTTTTGTTTAGTATCTGATGCAGGTAAGACGGCTCCTGGGATCTGGTCGTCATTCTGTGCTCATCAGGTCCACGTACATGTTTGTCAAGCACCGCACTGGCAGTCCAGGCTAACGGCGTAGTTGGGTGATGCCTTCGATGTTTCACAGCAGTTACTGAGGACTCCTCTGGGTCATGAGACAATACTTACCATCAAGTAGGACAAGATTATGAATGATCAAGTACAGCACCTGTGGTTAGGACAGCAAACTAGGAGTTCAGAAAAGGAAAATACCAGTGTGAATTGGATTAGTTAAGGAAGGCTTCATGAAAGAATTTTTAAAATTATGTTTCATTCAATAAACGTTACTAGGTCCTCTGCCGGGCACCACAAACCTCCGGGTTGTACTAAGATTAGGGCTCTTGGAATATCATGGAATATCTTTTCCCTGAATTGATCTTGGTTTCATCCTTGACAACAGGATTTTCAGTTTAGAGCCCTGAAGAAGGTGAGAATCTTTGACTCCCCTGAGGAGTTGCCCAAGGAACGCTCGAGTCTGCTAGCCGTGTCCAACAAGTATGGCCTGGTCTTTGCTGGTGGAGCCAGTGGGTTGCAGATTTTTCCTACCAAAAATCTTCTTATTCAAAATAAACCTGGTGACGATCCCAACAAGATAAGTAAGTTACTTACTGTTTGTTGCCTAGGAGAGGGAGGGGTGTAGTGAAGGAGTCTCTTTCCCAAGAAGTCATTCTAGTATTAAAATTAAAGTGGCTGTGAATCTTCAGGTTGACCCCCAAGAAGTAGTTCTAGGCAGGAAGCCTTTCTGCTTGTTCTACATGGCTAGGCTTCAAAGTGCGCTTGTATGTTTATGGAGATGTAAAAATTGTTTCACATAGACCGTAGACCTGGTAAAGGGGTTACAGCTTCTGCTTCTGCTTTGTCTTTTTTTTTTTTTTTTTTAATCTTTTCTTAGTTGATAAAGTTCAAAGCTTACTGGTTCCTATGAAATTCCCGATACATCACTTGGCCCTGAGCTGTGATAACCTCACACTCTCCGTGTGCATGATGTCCAGTGAATACGGTTCCATTATCGCTTTCTTTGATGTTCGCACATTTTCAAATGAGGTAAGCTCCTGGCAAAGTGTAGCATCAGCATGGGACCTAAAAAATTTGTCTCATAACCTAGAAATTCTTGGTTGACTCTGGGAGTCTTTTTTTCTAGATTAAAGTAGGGGTTTAAAAAAAAGGCATTAACTGTGGGATCTTAGACCTTTGAGATAGAAAGGACTTCAAGAAATTCTTCCCTAATACCCGCCCCAAGGTGTTGTTTTTTCTCACTTACAAATGAGAGAGCCCACGCCCAGGGAGCTTTAGGTGACCTGCCCCAAGGCTGTAGAGTTCATAGTAATGTCAGAAGTTCCCATATCCCAGTCTCCGGCCTCCTCTGGCAGTGTTCTTCCATTTCTAGCAGTTTGGGAATAATATTGTCAATAATTTGAGTATTTACACTGACTATGTGCCAGGCCCTGTACTGGTGCTTTATAGGCCTTGTCCTCGTTCCTAAGTACCGTGGCCTCGCAAAGTAGATGCTGTTGTCTTCATTTTATAGATGGAGAAATAGTCCCAAAGAATTTAAACGTGCAAGGGTCCAACACCATTAAGAAGCAGAGCCAAGATTTTAATCTAGTGTTTTCCCTTTACTGATTATTTTGCATTTGTGTATTCCCCTGCTGGAAGTTCTTCCAGTGTGCTAGGATAATTGACCGCCATTTTCAAAGTTGTGTTGAAATTGTCTGTAACAAATAGATTGTTGCATAGAGCTAATTTGTTTTTGTCACAGTCGTGGGGGAAAATAAACTGTAATTTGAGAAAAAACTTGCATATTCAGTAATTTTCTTCGACTATTAAATGTCTATGTATTTATTAATTTATCAATTTATTTTTGCTCCTGGGCATCTGTTTTAAAAGGCTAAACAGCAAAAACGCCCATTTGCCTATCATAAGCTTTTGAAAGACGCAGGAGGCATGGTGATCGATATGAAGTGGAACCCCACTGTTGCCTCCATGATGGCAGTTTGTCTGGCCGATGGCAGCATTGCTGTCCTACAAATCACAGAAACAGTGAAAGTGTGTGCGACTCTCCCTTCCACGGTGGCAGTAACATCCGGTGGGTAATAAAGGCTTTCACTCCGTAACATACAATAATGGTAATCTATTTAAAAATTAATTTCTGGAAATAAAAGCAAATGGGGTTTTTTGTTGTGTCTGTTGTTATTTGGTGGAACTGGAGAGTATTCTTTATTTCCATAGTTCACGTTCTTAAAGCCAAACAGCAGACAGGATTTAACTTGAATGTGTGTAGGCGTTCTGGAGAAAGAAATATTTTGGTACGGCTAGTTTAGAACTGTGTTTTAAATTTTTTGTTTAATGTTTATTTTTGAGAGAGAGCGAGAGAGCGCGCACACACACGTGCGTGCGCGCAAGCGGGGGAGGGGCAGAGAGAGGGAGACACAGAATCTGAAGCAGGCTCCAGGCACTGAACTGTCCGCACAGAGCCCAACGTGGGGCTCGAATTTACGAACCTCAAGATCATGACCTGTCCGCCCAGAGCCCAACGTGGGGCTGGAACTCATGAACCGCGAGATCATGACCTGAGTGGAGGTCGGATGCTCAACAAACTGAGCCACTCAGCTGCCCTCGAACTGTTTTTGAGAATGATTGTTTCTGGATCCTAAAGGGTAGTGGATGGTACACTGAAAGCCATTTTGTACCTTCAGGGGCAGAGTATTACCAGTGTCAAACAGGAGTAAGAGAATGATTTCTCGATACTTGAAAACTTTTTCTGTTCTCTTTATCTAAAGACTACAGAGTTTTCTGTACCTTCCAGCTTTCTGGACAATACTCCATTGACAAAACATTTGGAACAGTCGACTTAATGGCCCAGTGGTAAATCATAATTGCCTTGTATCATCAGAATGATCTTTAAAAAAATTTTTTTAATGTTTATTTTTGAGAGACAGAGAAGACGAGCGGGGGAAGGGCAGACAGAGACACAGAATCTGAAGCAGGCTCCAGGCTCCCAGCTCTAAGCTGTCAGCACAGAGCCCGACGCGGGGTTCAGACCAATGAACCGTGAGATCATGACCTCAGCTGAAGTCGGACCCTTAACCAACTGAGCCACCCAAGGGTCCCAGTTTTTTTGTTTTTTTGTTTTTTAACTTTGTTGAGTAAAGATGATCCTAGAGTCTTCCGGGGGCTGACCAGGGAATGGAAAGTGGTGATTAAATGGCTGTTTCAGGGCAGATCTCGTTGGTTTGCTCCATTTTCTTCAGTTCTTAATTGACCGCATTTTCTTCTTTGCTCAGTGTGCTGGAGCCCCAAAGGGAAGCAGCTGGCTGTGGGGAAACAAGATGGAACCGTGGTCCAGTATCTTCCCGTAAGTTGTACTTCAGAACTGTTCGTAAGTTACCCACCTTTGGTGGCTGGTTTGGGGTCTCGGCGTTTCTTTGTCAAAATGTACTTCATGCTCGTTACGACAAATTCATCAGTACACAAGCAAGCAGGAAAGAGGGGAACTCTTCCTGTCTGTCCCATAGTCTTTCCAGAGGCATACTCTGTTTTCTTTAGCGGTAGCCTCCAGACTTTTCTGGACGCTTTTACAAATAGTCTGCGTGTAGATGCATTATCTATCTGTTGTACACACTGATGATAACACTACACAGTGTTCCCCGGCTTTACATTTCCAGTACATTCTATAAGAACGTTCCATCAAAACAATGGAAGCATTATTTATCAGCTAGCTGAGTCCCTCTTAAAGGTTCAGTTTCTCTAATTATAGAAACTAGAGAATGGATGCTCCTGTCACTCTGTCACCCCCTCCCTGTGGTCTTCCTGGGACAATATTCACAGATACTCTGCAGTATAATTGGCAAAGAATCCATATATTTTGGGTCGAGCGTGGATGGCAAGGAGGCGTTCGTAGGCAGTGCTGAGACCTGTGTTGCTGTGAATTCCTCCTTGAGATCCCTTGTCAATGGGGTGTGATGGCAGTGGATGTCTGAGTTTGAGGTTGAGGGTTTACTTCTTAGGTTATTGCAGAAAGTTGTTATCTGAAATTTGGTATATATTCTTTCAGGGCGTTAGCTTGTAAAAGGATAATAGGATTGGCTTAATTTTATGGGCTTGCTCTTTGCCTTTTTTGTTTTCAATGTAATCATTTTCAGAATCCTTTTTCTAACTCATGATCCGTGGAGCCACTTCATTCTTCGGAACGGCTGGATAGTAGTCCGCTCTGTGGACGCGCCGTAATTTACTCCCCTGTCCCGCTATAGCTGGCTGTCTGTGTCAGCGTGGGTGGCTTTGCTGCCATAGATGGTATTGCCTTGCGCATCCTCCCCCTGCGCCTGCACGCATTCTTGAGAGATTTCTGTAGGTTGGGGTGCTGGATGTAGGCATTTACTCTTCCCTGTGCTGTCTCCTGGCTGGGAACATGAAACGTAGTGGTTTCTGGGGAACATGCTGGATTTGACGGAGTTTCAGCGGCTCATGTGTGTTTCATTTGACACTCTTCCCCCCCCCCCCCCCCAATCTCTTTCAGACTTTGCAGGAGAAAAAAGTCATTCCTTGTCCTCCGTTTTATGAGTCAGATCATCCTGTCAGAGGTAACCCATCTGCTTTTCTTACGGGGCCAGCCTGTCACGAGGTGACACTATTACAGAAATGTCAGATCATGTGATGTATCTACACACCCGCCCAGGGAGGTGTTAGTGCCTCCTGCATGAATACTCTCATTATCACCGTTGGCCAGTTAAGTCAGCACAACAGCAGTCCTCTGGTAGACACCCGTGTCTCATGGTACATGATAGTAAATGGATCCTGACTTGTTACTAGGATTCTTTCAAAATTTGCCCTGATTATAATCCACCAGGAAAAAAAAAGTCCCACTTTGGGATGGATTTGGGCTTCCTGAATCTTTGTATCTGTGAATTATATCTAGTCAGTAAAATCCGGACCTTTGTCAAAACTATAGTACTCTGACTTTTTTATCCATGGGCTGTTAATTTTTTAACACGCAGGAGCTATTCCCAAAGTGAGATGCTTTATCAGAGTGTGTGTATTTCAGTTCTGGATGTGCTGTGGATCGGTACTTACGTCTTCACAATCGTCTATGCTGCTGCAGATGGGACCCTGGAAACTTCTCCAGATGTGGTGATGGCTCTCCTCCCGGTACGTTTGTGAAAGGGACATCTTTGTTCTTTGAGAGCCACAGAGGTCTTCTAGTAAAGGTTAAGGCTTGGGCTCCAGCTTCCTTTTGCTGCCAACGGTGGTACGACTTCAGGCATAAAACTTGGCACCATGGGCCGTGGGGGCCAAAATGATGGTGTCCTCTTAACAGCATAATCTACCGTTTCGTCGTAAAGTGAAGAAAATCATAAAGCTTGCTTTTGCTTACATTGTAAACTATGAGTCCTGGTAGGTGTTAACCTGATAAAGGTATTTGATTGATTGATTGATTGTCAAGTTAGCTAACATAAGTGTGGTCTTGGCTTCAGGAGCAGCTGACAAAGATATTTTAGAAAAGCAAGAAAATACCTTGATTTTTAAAATTCTCCCACTTGTTTATACTTAACCAGATGTTTATCAGATGCCTGCAGGGTGCTAGGCACTGCTCTAAAGCTGAGAATACCGTGGTGACTGAGGCAGAGTCCTTGCTTTTGTGGGTCTTAGATTTCTTTTTTTTTTTTTTAATTTTTTTTTTTTAATGTTTATTTATTTTTGAGACAGAGAGAGACAGAACATGAACGGGGGAGGGGCAGAGAGAGAGGGAGACACAGAATCGGAAGCAGGCTCCAGGCTCCGAGCCATCAGCCCAGAGCCCGACGCGGGGCTCGAACTCATGGACCGCGAGATCGTGACCTGAGCTGAAGTCGGACGCCCAACCGACTGAACCACCCAGGCGCCCCAAGGGTCTTCTATTTCTAACGAGTGTGCTAGTCATAGTAAAGAAGTGCAGGTCAGGGAATGATAAGGGTGAAGGAGGGAACAGCGAAGGGTTCGCGCGGATAATGACAGGGCTGCAGTTCAACTGGGTGCTCGAGGAAGGCCTCTGAGGAGGAGCCCTTTGAGCGAGAATGGAATGACTTCAGGGAGTGAGTCATTTTGAAAACCGGGAAGAACATTAATAACAAGATCTACAAAATGTGACTACGTTGCGGGGACATTTAAAAAAAGACAAATGAGGCAGCGCATATACTTCCCAATCAGTACTGGTTTTCAAAGTCCATAAAAACATTTAAAACTACATAAATAAATGTCTAAATATAACAGAAGTGGGAGTTGCATTAGTTCTCTTTCGCAGCCTTGTTTTAGTGGTAAATCGTAAGCATCTTTTGAAGTCCTTGAATACCATCTATATTTGGCTTTTCGGACAGATGATTTATTTAGCTCTTCTTCCGCTCCTGGATCCTCAGGTGGTTTTCAGTTTTCCCGTTTTAAGGAATACCACGATATGTCCTTTGGTGTACATTTTATGTGATTGTGTTTATCTTGTAGGATAAATGCCTGGAAGTGAATTTGGTTCAGTGATATATGCTCTTGTTGCTAAGGTTTTGAAAACATTGCCAAAGGATCTTCTAGAAAAGCTACAGCAGTTTCCATTCCTGCCACCAGCGTGACTCCCCGTTGCCCCAGATGAAGTCCTTATTTGAAGAGCCCGTTAAGATGTTCTGTTCCCAGGGAGAATATCAGCTCTGGCATTTATTGATTCTTGGGTTCCATGTCCTGGGCTAGAAGCTTGATATGTGTCATTTTGTTTCACACTTAAAACCGCCTTTCATGGCAGTGAAGTGAGTTCCACAGGCCCACTACGTGCATAAGAAAACGGTATCAGAGAGGCTGCGGGATCTGTCCGTGCCTGGCCCACAACCGGAAAGTGACAGAACAGCGTATATACAGTTCGGTTCAGTGGCCACCATTCCCGTGCCTTGAACTACTCCACTCTGCCTTTATATCGTGCCTGTGGACTTGGACATAGATTTTTGGGTGAATTTTTTCATAAAACTTAAATGGTTTTGTTTTTTGCGATCCTTAACTGTGTAGAATGAAAGAAAAAGTGCACATGGGATTTTTTTTTTCTCCTTTTGTTTCTGGTAGAAAAAAGAAGAAAAGCACCCAGAGATATTTGTGAACTTTATGGAGCCCTGCTATGGTAGCTGCACGGAGAGGAAACACCATTACTACCTCAGTTACATTGAAGAATGGTGAGCCGAGAGCCCGAGAAGGGTTCCTCCTCTCTCTGTCGGGTCCCACCTGAACCACTTGGTTGCAACGTTGAAACTCTTTTCTGTCGGAAAGGAGAATGGAGAGTCGAGGTGCCCCACACATATTTTCCTCTGATGCTGGATAATGTCTCTCTGACTCCTGTTTCCCCAATCTTGAATTATCTCCATCGAATACTCACTGATCCTAAAAGTCCCGTTTTCTCAATAACCCCGCTGATGACTTGACAATGATACTGATATGTAAGGAACATATTAAAAATTCCCCTCAGAGCAAAGGGCTTCCTCTTGAAAGGTAGATAGCTTGAAGCAAAGCTTCTGTCCGGAATTTCACCAGATTATTCTGTTCACAGGGCGATAGATTTATTGGAAATTCTGACGTGATTTTGTCATGTCTCTCGGAAATGGTCAGGCAGTTGGCCGGCTCTCCAGGGCTTTATCTGGTGAACTAAGAAGTTAAGCTTTGTATCTAAAATCTTCTCCCCTCTCTTCAGCCACGTAGGAAACCTCACCTTCCTCCTTGACGTCTTGAGGAAGTCCTTATGGACGCTACCTCAGGCTCAAGTCGGGTTAGAACTGTTGCTGTGTTTTAGTTTAATGGCCTTCCGCTTTTATTCTTCCAAGGGATTTAGTGCTGGCAGCATCCGCAGCTTCAACAGAAGTCAGTATCCTTGCTCGACAAACAGATCAGGTAAATTTCACTCTCTTGTCGCTGCTCCGTGATACTTTTCTGAGAAAGACTCCGGAGGGAGTTAAAACTATGGTGAAGGTTTAGACGAAGCCACGTCCCTTTGAATGAGTTCCTGGGTGACAGCAAAGCTGACGCTTCGCTGATGTGACTGAGCGCCTCGGGCCAGGTGGCTGAGATGTCACAATGGACACATGTGGGTTTCAGACTCCACTGTCAGCCAAAGCCCTTCTGTCCTTTCTGGGTCCACTCTTGATCTGTGGAAACATACGATGAGGTCTGCTGTCAACGGGAGCACGCCTGGATGTAGAAGGTTTTTCTGCCTTGTTTTGTTTTATCACCTTTATTTTTTCGCTCTTGCTTGAACCTGCCCCTTCATTCAGTCAGCTATAACCCATCCTTGATTAATGGAGAGAAACATGCAGATCATACCAAATTGTGACTCATCAGGAATATTTTGTTTCACTTTGGGGCCGCCTAGGTGGCTCAGTCGGTAAGCTTCCGATTTCTACCAATTTCGGCTCAGCTTACGATCTTGTGGCGTGGGGAGGGGCATGGGTTCGAGCCCCGCATCGAGCCGTGCGTGGGGCTCTGTGCTGACAGCTTAGAGGCTGGAGCCCGCTTCAGATTCTGTGTGTCCGTGTTTCCCTCTCTTTCTGCCCCTCCCTTGCTGTGTTCTGTCTCTCAAAAAAATACATTTTTAAAAGTTTTTAAAAAGGGAGGCACCTGGGAGGCTCAATCGTTTGAACGTCCAACTTCGGCTCAGGTCCTGGTCTCACCATTCAGGAGTTCGAGCCCCGTGTCGGGCTCTGGGCAGAAGAAGGCTCAGAGCCGGGAGCCTGCTTCGGAATCTGTGTCTCCCTCTCTCTCTGCCCCTCCCCCACTCACGCTTTCTCTCTTTTTCTCTCTCTCTCTTTCTCTCTCAAAAATTAGTAAACATTAAAAAATTAAATTAAAAAAAAAGAAATATGTTGTTTCACTTTGAACAACCACCAGAAAGCTAAAAGCGCCCGTGCAAGTAAGTGCCCACCTCCTTTCTTGCACTTTGTCCTCCTTGCAGACGAACGAGGTGGGCTGAGGTGGTTGTGACGCCATCCGAAACTGTGGTGGGTTACGCGGAGTCACCACAGAGGAGATGTGCTGAGACAGAAAAGTTTTCTTGAAACTGGTGCCTGGAATTTTAAAGAAAAACTTTTGTTTTTAAGTTTGATTCATTTATTTTGAGAGAGAGCGCATGAGCAGGGGAGGGGCAGAGAGAGGGAGAGAGAATCCCAAGCAAGCTCTGCACGGTCAGTGCAGAGCCCAACACAGGGCTTGAACCCATGAACTGCGAGATCATGACCTGAGCCGAAATCAAGAGGTGGACGCTTAACCGACTGAGCCACCCAGGCATCCTGAACCTTGAGTTGAAAAATGTCTCGTGCACCCCACACACAGATACATATTTCTCGCCAACCGGTCAGTATTTACCCATCATTGTCCACATGGCCAGGTGGTCCAGTGCGTGGCTCTCGTGGCGTCTAGGGTGGGCCACTTGGGGGTCACAGGCTGAATGCAGCAGCCTCCTCTGAAGTCTTTGATCGATTTCAGTGACAATTTCTTAATATCATGATTTTATGTCCCAACACCCTTTAAATATACTTATATTTTTGTTTCTTATCAAGACAGTTTATGTACGTGGTTAAAAAATCAAATTCTAGAAAAGGGTTTATAAATGAAAAAAGTCACCCCTGCCCTACCCTGTCCTTATCCAGTCCTGTTTAGAGGACTTTTTTTTTTTTTTGACTTGTAGCATGTTTTTCTTTTAAAAGCTAACCTCCTTATCCCTAAGTAATACTCTGCCTTATCACTAGGTAGTGATTATTAATTTTAGACCTTCTTGGGTGTTGTGGCAGGTGAGGATATAGCTCACTTGAGGCCCTGAAATCTTTGTCCTTCCCTTACTAGGGTTACAGTCCTATTGTAGTTTCTTCTGTTGGCTGGCTCTGCAACTATAAGTAACATTTTTTTACCTTCATTTCTCATGACATCACTATACACGGTGAAGTTCTCTGACCTTCCGCTTTGTGGGAGGAATACCTTCTCCCCAACCCTTGCGTTCAGCACACCTTCCCCCACTCCTGCCTTCCAGCTCTTGGCATTCTGTGGCTCGTCTTTTGTAAAATCAAAATTGGTATTGTTTGCATTCAGTTCCGTAGTGATTATCAAGTCTTCTTTATTTTGAAATTTTTTAAGTTTATCTTGCGAGAGAGAGAGGGAGAGCATGAGTGGGCGAGAGGCAGAAAGAGGAAGAGAGAGAATCCCAAGCAGGCTCCACACAGTCAGTGCAGTACCTGATGCCAGGCTCAAACTCGCAAACTGTGAGGTCACGACCCGAGCCAAAACCAAGAGTCGGACGCTTGACCGACTGAGCCACGCAGCCGCCCCAAGTCTTCTTTATTTTGTGTGTAGATTGTTTTTCAAAGTTGACGTCAATTTTGTTTACATTATTATGAATGTGACTGTTACTCTCACCATTGCAAAGTCATGGAGTACGACTGTGTTCCCTTTCCTCCACAGCTTTTTGCTTTTCTGTTATTCATGGAGCATTATTATTCCCCTTTGATTCATGCTGCCCAGTTTGGGTCAACACTGAAAGTTAGACAAATGTGATTTTTAAAAATCAGAAGTCATTTATTGGCAGGAATACAGCCCACTCAGGCGGACAGGAGCAACAGGGCAGTTTATGGGAAAGACGTAGTGGTTTCTCAAGGACCCCAAAGGCAGGAAGGGGGACCAGTGTGAGGAAGTGATGCCGCGATCTGGGAAGACAGGAACTAAGGGGGCTTCTGTCTCCGTGGATGAGCAAGCATAGAGCATGTGGCCAGCTTTATTAGCCGCCTTGCGGAAGACCGCAGTAGCCATCAACTGGAGGTCCTGGTCCTGGTCCCACATTTCCAGGGGCAGCTGCTGACTGGTTGGTGCAGGTATGAGATTCACCCACCATATTTAGGAATCTACCTAGTTGGGTTGGACGGTACCTCGGAAAGTGTTGATGATAGCGGTTATTTATTCCCGAGGCAGAGACTTGGTATACCAGGGGCAGATAGGTTGATTTGGAATATTAACCCCTCACTTGCTAGGACGTTCATGGCTTTTAGACCATCTTCCCAGATTTCTGACTCTAGTCAACAAAGAAATCGAAACCGAGAGTTTTTTTTTTCCCTTCTCTTCTATTTGAACAATGGTAGGAGAACCAACGCAGAGCTCTTACCAACACAGCATTTTCACCTTCTGCTTCTTTCTTCCAGGTTAATTGGGAATCTTGGCTCCTGGAGGATTCTAGTCGAGCTGAACTGCCTGTAACAGACAAGAGTGATGACTCACTACCCATGGGAGTTGCCATAGACTATACTAACCAAGTGGAAATCACCATCAGTAAGTGTGGTCTGATGTAGTTTAGTTTCTGATCACGGTTGATATTTAAATCCCATTCTATGGGTTCGTGACAGAATCTACGCTGCAGGGCACTTTTAACTTCTGGTAGCCCATTTCCGCTTGAATGATACAGAGTGTTTGGTGATGACACTAGCCTAACTTGACGGACACTCTTTGACGAGTCAGACTGTGTGTGTGTGTGTGTGTGTGTGTGTGCGTGTGTGCGCGCGCGCGCTTCAAACCATAGCAGCGCTTGGTTTGAAGACACATATTAGAATGGACACCTCAAGCACTTGGCTTCCAAATCGGGCCTGAGTATGTGCTCTGAGTATGTCTTCTCCCCGGCTGAAGCGTGGCAGAGCTCCTGTGCTGCGAAATGTGCAAGGGCAGTGGAAGACCTGAGTTCCTCTCCTTTCCCTAGTCGGGTTATTTGGTCTTACTAGCTCATTTACTTTGATTCTTTTCCAGTCTTCACTGACAAACCGTATGCTTATGACTCAACTGTGAATGAACATACAGTAGTTTGACTCCCCTTTCTGCGTCCTTCTGTGTGTTTTCCGATGTCTGTAGTCTGTCACTTTTCTGCTAGATCAGCCCCTTCCTAGAGATGCCGGTCTCGGGCAGGGGAATATCGTGAACACTGAGACACGCTTGTAAAGCTCGCGGGAGCCTAGGGACAGTCGCGGCTGCCACGGGACTGCCAGAACTGCCCTGCAGGGTCCAGCAGGGTAGGGGCGGTCAATAATGACAGTAGCTCTCTTTAATGAGTTGGTGCCTGAGAGACTGTTCAGATATGAATCGGAACACGGGGGCTTGAGCTTTACTGTTGGGATGAGTCTGTTCAGCCCCTTCTTGCTCGGGGCGGTCTTTTCCTTCCCGCCCAGGCCCTTCATGACTTGGCTCTTTTTTTCACTTCTGTTTTCTTTCTTAACAGATGACGAGAAGACTCTCCCTCCTGCTCCAGTTCTTATGTTGCTTTCAACAGATGGTGTGCTTTGTCCATTTTATATGATCAATCAAAATCCTGGGGTTAGGTCCCTCATCAAGACGCCAGAGCGGCTCTCAGTAGAAGGAGAGCGACAGCCTAAGTCGTCAGGTGCGTGCCTCTTCCTGCGCTGGAAGTTGGGGAGTACCGTGGGCTTGTTCTGGACTATTCCCAAGGGTAAAAACTGTGTGGGGATGTGTAATGGTCCTGTTCATCCACTCGTTCTGTCTTCATGAGGCAGGGACTGACTTTTCCTTGAACACATGCGCATTCTTGCTTCCCCTTGCCCACAAGCTTTAGTCTCTGACCTTGACTTTGGTGAAAGGGAAGCTCAGCCCAATGGATCCCATCAGGTCATTTAGCAACAATATCCTGTTATAGCGCCCTGTGTTATAGGTCTCAACCCTAAAGACGTTCGTCCGAGGGATTAAATATGTGATTGTGCATGCAGTGGCTGTCACGTAACTGTTACTGGTGTTGCATTTGTTGACAGCTAGTGGAATATATTGTGAAAAAGTGCTATATGCTTTATGATTTCTTTCTTATGAGAAAAAAAACATATATACATACGTATTTAGGGAAAATACTAGAAAAGTGTATATTAAAATCTAAATAATGGTTTTTATCTGGGTGGTGGGAACATAGGATTTTGTTTTCTTTTTGTTCATATTTAATTTTCGTTAGGTTCCCCCCCCCTCCCCCCGCTTTGAAAATATTACTTAAGTAGTATACGTTTATTGGCAAAAAATTAGAAAATACAAAATCACTTAAGAGTTCCTCAGACAGGGGCTCCTGGGTGGCTCAGTCGGGCGGCCAACTACAGCTCAGGTCATGATCTCGCAGTCTGTGAGTTCGAGCCCTGCATGGGGCTCTGCGCTGACAGTTCAGAGCCTGGAGCCTGCTTCTGATTCTGTGTCTCCCTCTCTCTCTGCCCCTTCCTTGCTTGCTCTCTCTTTCTCTGTCTCTCTCAAAAATAATAAACATTAAAAAAAAAAAAAAAAGAAAAAGAGTTCCTCAGACATGGGGGTGCCTGGGTGGCCCAGTTGGTTAAGCATCCAGTTCCAGCCCCACATCGGGCTCTGTGTTGATAGCTCAGAGTCTGGGGTCTGCTTTGGATTCCGTGTCTTCCTCTCTCTGCCCCTCCCTCGCTCACACTCTTTCAAAAACAAACATTAAAAAAAAGAACAGAGTCCCTCAGACATCAAACAATAGCCGTAGTCTGCATTTTGGTGCATATTCTTCATGTATGTAAATGCACGTATATAAACACTAATATGTATTTTCAGCTTTTTCACAGTGACAGTGTATCACATGTGAGAACGAAGTGTAAAACTTTTTAAAGGGGGAGTGTTTCATATTGTCGAATTTCACCACTCTTCCCTTTGAATTCTGTGAATATATAACTTTCAAGACTTCTCTGGCTAAAGAAGTGCATAGTGTGATCAATTCTCTATCTAAGAAAAACCGTGTTGACCAGTCGGGGTGGATAAGGTGGACAGTGTATTTTCTTGCTGCTTCCCGATGCAGAGTGAGTTGTTCATAAACAGAACCACTCAAGACACTTGGACTCCTGTCACTTGGCAGTGAGTCCCCAAGTAGTAAACCAGGTCACCACACATAGACTATGATAGCAGGGGACCTCATTGTTTATAGTGTGTGTGCTCTTTGAGTGTTTTTTGGGTTTTTTTTAAGCTTATCTGTTTATCTTGAGAGAGAGAGAATGCCCATGCACGAACCAGCAGGGGAGGGGCAGCGAGAGAGAAAGAGAGAATCCCAAGCAGGCTCCGCACTATCAGCACAGAGCCCCATGCAGGGCTCGAACTCATGAACTGTGGGGGGTCATGACCCGAGTCAAAATCAAGAGTTGGACACTTAACAGACTGAGGTACCCAGGCACCCTTGAGTGGGTTTTGCCTGAAGTGCTCATGAGTACCACAGGCTACCTACACTTAGTTGTGCGGGCTGTTGACAGGCAGTGCACCCTGGGAAGTTGGGAGCCTGCAGGGTGACAGTTCAGTTGTGAAGGGCTTCGCTACTAGCCCATTAAACCCCCGAGCACAAGCAGAGGCCAGTTTTACTGTTCACCTTTCCTAGAGAAAGCCCCCGCTTCCATCCCGCTTGGTCCAGAGGGGACAGCCAGAGGAGTGGAAGAGGGCCATCGAAGGGGGAGAGAGTGGCCTGCAGCTGTCGCTGAAGCCTAGGTGGCGGGTGCAGAAGGCATTAACGGTTCCGTCCATTTCCACTCTGCCGCTCCGCGGATGCTGGGTTGAATGATCAGAAATGCACGAGGGTTTTCATGTGCTCGGTTCTGTTTTCAGGGAGAACAGTGCCTCTGGTGTCTTTCGGGCCTGGCACGTACTTTTCACGTAGGTCTACTGAACGTGCACGGAAGCGATGAACAACGTATACGTTTGTGTCTTCAAAGAAGCTTGCAGTTGCCAATTCCGTCTTTATTGTGTGAAGTAGTAACAGAATAAATTTGTTTGCATTATGCTTCCGCTAAAGTGACAATTTCCTGGGGTCTTCGTTTTGACGTAGTGAAGATAAATTAATTGCCATCTCAGTTTGGAAGAATCAAGACCCATTAATATAAACGTGTGGGCAGTAAATATTGCTTTCTTACTTACCGAGTTGTTTAATTTGGCAGTTTAGTGTGTTACTTTATAGAAAGTTTGGAAAACAGAAAAAGATTTAAACCTGTCTTCTCTTCTAGTGTTTTTTCATAAACATCTTTCTTTGTAGTTGTAAAATATCATATACATCGTTAGTGTGTAGATTTTTAATTTAAGTTGTGTTTCCTACATTCTTAATCTTTGTGATTCTTTGAAAAGTGACTGCTTACTCGTCCATTGGACATCTTTTACCATTTGTGTAAAAAGACATTAAATGTCTTTTTCATATTTTAGGTTATTTTTGTAGGCTTTATTCTTAGAAGTGGGTGAATGAGTCCATTTTTTATGATTTTTGAGACATAATGCTAAAGTGTTTTCTAAAAGATTGTGCTCAGTTAGGTACCTAGAGATAAAGGTTTCAGGTTTATTTTACCCTTCCAAACATAGGGGATTGTACATATTTAAATCTTGATCATTTAGAGAACAATCAAAAATAGGCCTCATTTACATTTGCATTTCTTTGATTAGGCAGATTGATCAGTCATGTACTATTTTGCGAATTAGGTTCCTGGATTATATCAGAGTCTTGAAATTTCTTTATCACAATTTGTATGAGCTTTTTAAAAAATATAAAACATTGTCGTTTGCTACAGATTTTTTGTTTAGTTACCTTTTAGTTATGTAACTGTCTTTAGACAGGCAAATATATATATATTTTTAAGTTTACTCATTTATTTTGTGAGAGAGAGGGAGAGAGAGAGAGAGTGAGCAAGCAGGGGTGGGGCAGAGAGAGAGACAGAATCCCAGGAAGGCTCTGTGCTGGGCTTGAACCCATAGACCACGATATCATGACCTGAGTTGAGCCTAGATCAAGAGTTGGATGCTTAACCGACTGAGACACTTAGGTGCCCCTAGGCAGTCAAATCCTAATCTTTTCCTTTGTGGGTTTTTTTTGTTTGTTTGTTGTTGTTTTTGTTTTTGTGCGGTCATTTCTAAATTATAAGTTGTTAGGCTGTCAGTAATTTTTCTGACTTTTTGCCTCCTTGGTTTTGAAATGTACATATACGTGTGTTTATATATGTAGATATCTTTAATTTATCTGGACTTGCTTTTAGGGACTATTATGAAGTGGGAGTGGAAGTCTGACTTAAAGTTTTCTCCTAATTGTTGATGAAATGCTGCAGAATAGTTTGTTTTTCACTGTAACATTAAGAGATGCATTTCCCTTGCTCTGGGATTCAGCTGGGTGTCCATGAAGTCCTGTTAATCTAATGCCTTTCCTTGTTTCCTTTTTCTTTCAAAGTTGGGTTTTTGTTTTGTTTTGTTTTTTTTAATTTACTGGTTTTTTAAAAAAATAATTTTTTTTTTCAACGTTTATTTATTTTGGGACAGAGAGAGACAGAGCATGAACGGGGGAGGGGCAGAGAGAGAGGGAGACACAGAATCGGAAACAGGCTCCGGGCTCTGAGCCATCAGCCCAGAGCCCGACGCGGGGCTCGATCTCCTGGACCGTGAGATCGTGACCTGGCTGAAGTCGGACGCTTAACCGACTGCGCCACCCAGGCGCCCCACCTGTTTTTTTTTTAAAGTTTGTTTATTTACTTGGGGGGGTTAGAAAGAGAGGGGGAGAAAGAATTCCAAGCAGGCTCCACCCCCAGGGCGGGGCCCAACATGGGGCTCAGTCTCATGACTGTGAGATCATGACCTGAGCTGAAATCAAGAGTCTAACTCTTAACTGACTGAGCCCCCCAGACAACCCCCCTTCAAAGTTTTGTTCATCTGCCCATGTGGAAAATTTGTTACGGAAAGTCTGTCAACCCCACTTTTCTCTCTCTCTTTTTTTTTCCTCTTGAACTAGGACAGTTGTCTCCGACTTCATTCTGCCACGAGCCCTGTCATGTAGACTTCCATTATTTTGGTGCTAATTTCTCTCTTCCTTTTTCTCCATTTTGTTCACTGCAGGGAGTACCCCCACTACTCCAACCTCCTCTCAAGCCCCGCAGAAGCTCGACGCTCCCGCCCCTGCGGCCCCAGTCTCTGGTCCACCTCCATCGCTGGCCACTCCCCCTTCCACCTTCTCTTTGCCTTCTGTCGGAGCCCCTACTGTGTTCTCCTTTGGTTCTTCGTCCCTGAAGCCGTCTGGTTCTGCCACAGGGGAGCCCCCTCCGTATTCCAGTGGTTCTGGCACATCTACCTTCTCTTTTGCTCCTCCTTCTCAAGCCTCCGTAGCGTCCACCCCTGTGGCCTCTCCCATGGTGCCGTCCGCCAGCACGTTCTCCTTTGGATCATCGGGTTTTAAGCCCACCCTGGAAAGCACACCGATGCCAAGTGCGTCTGCTCCAAACATAGGAATGAAGCCCTCCTTCCCATCCTCGGCCTCTGCAGTCAAGGTCAACCTTAGTGAGAAGTAAGTAGCGCTTGAAGAAAGAGTGGTTCTGCTGGAGCGTGCGTGGAAATATCACGTGTTAGTCACTGGAAATAGTCACTGTGAGTGGAGTAACGAATAGATTTCCTCTTTTTTCCTGTCTTCCAAAGTAATACTTGCAAATGGTAAAAATTGAGACAACGTAAAAGGTTTGCATTTAATCGGGGGACGGAGTCCAGAAGAGTCTCTTAGAATTTCTTGTTTTTAAGTTATTAGAGGTTTATATTTAAGTGATCGTTTTTGCTTTTTTCAGATTTAAAATGGAAGAGATAGTCCTTATTTTGTAAAATGAGGCAATAAGGAACATACACCCTGTGCGGGGAATGAATCTCTTGTAGCCCTTTGCCCCTGTGTCCGCCCTTCACTCTCTGAACGGCTTTCTGACAGCCACCACAGTAAGCTGTGAAGTTGTACACACATCAGGTGACTCTCCTGCATGACAGACCCCGGGGGGCTTCTCATTGTTCTTCGAGGACTGTCCAGACTCCTTAGCATGATCCTTCACTTTCCTCTCCATGTACGTCCCCCCCACCCAGCTCACTCCTGTCCTGTTATTTAACTTTGTCTCTGGCTGCGTTCTCCCCACTGGAACGCAAAGCCCCTTGATGAAAGTGATCCCTTGTTCCTCGTAACGCTCCCAGCCCTCCCCCACTCATCTCTGCTACCTCTTGTCGCCATGGACGCGGTGCTGGCTGTGACCGCCGCTGCTGCCATTGTCACTGTTGATATCAAGTCACCACACAGCCACCTCACCCTAACAGTTGCCTGGTATTCCATTTTGTCGCTGTACCGTGAATTATATGGCCGGTCATCTGATGCTGGACGTTTAGATTGTTGACAGACTTTGCCCTGTGGGTAAAGCTTAATTTTCCATTCCCGTAAGCATCCGAAAGACCGTGATCTCCTTTGTCTTTTTCACTCCCCAGAGGAGGTGATCGCCCAAAGCGAGTTCTCGGTGATTTCCTTGGGAGAAGGAGAATACCAGCCTCTCCTAATAATGGAGTCCCAGCCTGTCTTTTTTTGCTTCGCTTGATGGAATAGAAGATCAGTATTTCATGTCCCGATAAACTTCATTTCTCCTTCATTTTAACTACTACTTATTTTCACAACGCAGAGTACTAACCGCTATATGATCATGGCGCGCCACCAGCCCGGTGACAACTACTGCTTATTTTCATTGACTAGTTTGCTCCTGAATACACAGAAGATCATTGGTTCCTTGGAGCGATCCCCTTTTATAAGAAATAGCCAAACATTGGGGCGCCTGGGTGGCTCAGTTGGTTAAGCGTCCGACTTCGCTCACGTCATGATCTCACAGTTTGTGAGTTTGAGCCCCGCGTCGGGCTCTGTGCTGACAGCTCAGAGCCTGGAGCCTGCTTCAGAGTCTGTGTCTCCCTCTCTCTCTGCCCCTCCCCTGATCACACTCTGTCTCTCAAACATAAATAAACATTAAAAAAAAAAAAAAAAAAAAAGAGCCGAACACTTGTGTTTCACAGAGGCAAAAGCATAGGGATGGTAAGTTGTCCCTCGGTAGCATTGCTCAGGACCAGTGTGAAGGGGCCTCAGTGCAGGCCCTCCTCATGCAGTCGGACCGCCGTTTCAGGTTCACTGCCGTGGCTCCCTCCAGCCCTGCCATCGGCTCCCAGGCTGCACCTGCGACGCTGTCGTTCCCCTCTGCCTCCAAGCCGGCTGCTTCCGGACCTCTCAGCCACCCCACGCCCCTCTCGGCATCCAGCTCCGTGTCGTCAAAGTCCTCGGTCTCTCCCTCGGCATCAGGTATGATTTTAAGGAAATCAGCCCTGAATTCTTAACCTTTGCCTGTTTCAGTTGTTAGGAATCCTAGCTCATGTAGTCAGACCGGATTATTTTTTCTTGCTTCCTGTATCTCACGCTAATGTGCTGTGACGCCCGTACTCCAGGGAGGATTGCAGTGGCCTCGACGCTGCCACGCTCGGCCCTCTGACCTTTCTCATGGAGCCAAGTGTACTTGGCGATTCAGAGGCGGCGTCTCGTTGCGTGGCATCTGTCCTCCCGTGCAGCCTGCCCGATGCAAAGGGCAGTTACGGAACAATTCGTGGAGCTGGCGTGAAAGAGGAAAAGCCTGTGGTGGCTGTGAAGCTTATCGCCCCTGATGACTGTCTTTGGGTTTTCATACCCAGCCCTACTGTAAGCACGTTTACTGAGCGCAGGTTGTAAGTGGTGATAGTTACCATAACCAAGTTGAATCCAAGTGCGTGGTAAAACTCCATGAACAGACGTGCCTGGCCTTTCTTTTTTTCTTTCATCCTGCAGAAAGGTTGCATAAATTGTGTAATGAAAACTGGGCCCTTCGCCAAGGCAACGCTTGGTAACGTTTTGCACCGTTTGCTTTGTGTCTTTATTTTTTAACATGTATTTTTTTCCTAAGACGTTGGAGAGTTGTTGGAGAGTTCTTTGCAGGCCCTTCACCCCTGAACACGTTAAGCGTGTATCTCTCAAATACAAGGGTACCTGGTACATTAGCACACTCAGGAAATTGAACAATAATCTGATTGGTAGCCCACATTGACCTTTCCGTGGTTGTCCCAATAGTGTTCTTTAGGGCTTTTTTCTCTCCATTCAAGGAGATTTTCTGTTCTAGTTTTTTCTCTTTAGTGTTAGTGTCACACGTTTCTTTGTCCTGTTCCTCTTTCTTAGCATTGATGTTCGTGAAGAGGTCAGGCCAATAGTTAGGGAGCTGGCCCTCAATTTGGACCTGATTGTTTCTTTTTTTTTTTTTTCAACGTTTTGTTTTTGTTTTTGTTTTTGTTTTTGTTTTTTTTGGGACAGAGAGAGACAGAGCATGAACGGGGGAGGGGCAGAGAGAGAGGGAGACACAGAATCGGAAACAGGCTCCAGGCTCCGAGCCATCAGCCCAGAGCCTGACACGGGGCTCGAACTCACAGACCGTGAGATCGTGACCTGGCTGAAGTCGGACGCTTAACCGACTGTGCCACCCAGGCGCCCCTGGACCTGATTGTTTCTATAGGACGAGATTCCAGTTCAACATTTGGGGTGGTAATACCATATAGGTGATGTGTATTGCATTGCACGATCTCATTTTGTCCCGACATGAGTAATGTTTCCTTGCTTATGTGGTTAGGATGGTGTTTGCCAGGTGTGAGTTATTTTCACCAATGCCAGAGATAATACCTAGCCAGACGTGTTTGGGTAGCCATTCGGTGTTTGAGTGTCAGGAATAATGTTATCTTGGTAACATCCTGAGCAGGCATTGAGCCGTGAATTCGTGAAATCCTCTCCCTTACCTATTGCTCAGGAGAGAAGGCTGCTTTATGGAGTTTACCAGAATCCCCTCATTCCAGGACTTTCCCTCAAATTCATCAAAGACAGACCTAGAAAGTTCAGGAGACTTGCCTTAGTCTTTTCACATCTGTTTTCAGTGTAGGAGAGAAGATTTGAACCATGATGAGCGTCCACAGTCTCCTTTTGCACTGCTCACCACCCACATCTCGCTGCCCTTCCATCGCCATTATTTTATTTTATTTTATTTTATTTTATTTTATTTTATTTTATATTTTATTTATTTTTTAAATTTTATTTATTTTTAAATTAAGTTTAATTTTAATTTTACTTTATTTTTAAGTAGGCTCCACACCCAATGTGGGGTTTGAACTCACCACCCCAAGATCAAGAGTCACATGCTCCACCCGATGGAGGCAGCCAGGTGCCCCCTGCTATTATTTAATTCTTAAAGTTTGGAGGGTCCTAGGTTATTGGATCGCAACCTCAGTAGTGTGCTAGACTCACTGGGGGATCTCTTCCCTGACAGTTCAATCAGGCTCTCTGGAGGTGAGGTTTAGGTGTGAGTTTTTGGTGTGTTTATTTTTTAAATGCTCCCTAGGGGAGTCTAAAGTGAAGCAGAGCAAGGCTTGTTCTAGAAGCTTCCAGGAGCTTCCTCAAGGGTCCTGAAGACCCTACGAGTTCTTACAAGGTGATGGGATTATTTAAACTTTGTTCCTCATTCTCAGAGGTGCAACAGGTGCCTCTGGGGAATAAGGATGGGCCAAATGGCCAGCCTCCTGGGCCTGCACAAAAATGCACATGCCTACTTTCAGAGACATTCCAGTTTTATCTGCTTTATAAAAGAGTTTCGTGTCTGAAAATGTAATACGTGTTTTTTAGTTATCTTGGAACAGGTTAATAAAAACTGTGGACATCATTCTTAGTAACAGAAATCATAGGAGGGCCAAGGGCACTGGGAAGCTTTTTTTTTTTTTTTTTTTTTTGATTTGAGCGAAGGACACATACGCTGAGAGAAAGAATGGGAAGAAATGCTGTTTTCACGGCCTTCTTATTCCAGCAGGGCGGTCTGCTCAGGGCAGCCCGGGCCCAGCGTCCTCAATGGTACAGAAGTCACCCAGGATAACCCCTCCAGTGGCAAAGTCAGGCTCTCCCCAGGTATGTTGAAACTCAACTTACAATGCCGTGTTTGTTCATGCAAACAGTCGTATGTGTTTATTATAAAATGGGTGTTCGTGTTTTAGAATCCATATCTTTGAAATAGTACTCGGGACTACGTGACAGGAAATACTAGAACATGAGCCTTGAACGTTCGTGATGTGTGTGCATAAAAGCCATTTATCTCAGCCCCAGAGCCTTAACATTGTCTGCTCTTCTGGTTCCTGAGCTTGTCCCTGCTGTGCTGGTCACTTTGTTGTATTCTCCTTATGTCTGAAAGGACTGTAGCACCTGATTGATTGATTGATTGATTGATTGATTTTTTCTCATTTCCAAAGTAACCGACTAATCTATCCAGGGTCCTCTGTTTCTGTGCCTTTCCATAAGATTTTGGTTTATTTTACCTTTTTATTAACACATAATACACATAGGGGGAAAGAAATACACCCGTACACCAGTTGAATTCACCTTGGCAGCCAATCCCCGGATGAAGAGATGGAACATTGCCAGAACGCCAGAATTCTCCCTCATGTATGCCCTTCTACTCATTCTCCTGGCCCAAGGGAGCTCCCTGCCATGACTTCCAACAGCATTGCTTAGTTGGGCCTGTTCATACCTTCTCTGAAATGGGTTCACACAGTATTCTTTCTTTCTTTCTTTCTTTCTTTCTTTCTTTCTTTCTTTCTTTCTGTCAACACAGCGTGTATTCTTGTGTTTGGCTCAACATCATGTTGAGTTGGTTTTACAAACATAATGTTTGTGAAATCGATCCATATTGTTGTGACTGTATGGAATTCATCGGGTGGCTGTGCTACAAGTCTTTATTCTACCCTTGACACATCTGAAGAGCTTCCGGGTTTAAGTCATTGCGAATAGCGTTGCTGTGACCATGGTAGTTGATGTCTTTGGGTGAACATACGCATGCATTTCTGTTGGGCATACACCTAGGAATGGAATTGCTGGGCCATAGAATATACATAGATTTCTCTTTAGTAAATTCCCACCGTGAGTAGATAGCGGTTCAGCTGGTCCATATCCTCACTAGTCTTTGTATTTTTCACTTTTTTATTGTTGTACTTTATGATGTTAATTTTTTCCTGACGACCGCTAAAATTGAGCCTTTTTTCCATATGGTTTTGGCCAGTTGAATATCTTCTTTTATGGGGTGTATGTCTTAGTGATTCGTAAGAGTTCCTTGTCAGGTACACACGCACATACACGCACACATAATGCAGATACTTTCTCACTCTGAATTGTCTTCATTCTGTTTGTGGTTTCTTTTGATGACTTAATATAGTTCTTGGTACAGTTCAGTATATCAACTTTTGTTTTATGATGAGTGCTCTTTGTGTTCTATTTTAGAAATCATTTCTGGTTCCAAGGTCCAAAAGCTTCTTTCCTATGTTGTTGTTGCTTTTAAAAAAAATTTTTTTTAACGTTTATTTTTGAGAGAAAGAGACAGACTATAAGCAGGGGAGGGGCAGAGAGAGGGAGACACAGAATCGGAAGCAGGCTCCGGGCTCCAGTCTGTCGGCACAGAGCCCGACGCGGGGCTCAGAGTCACGAGCGGTGAGATCATGACCTAAGCTGAAGTTGGACGCTCAACCGACTGAGCCACCCAGGCGCCCCCTGCTTTCCTATGTTTCTAAAAGCTTTATTATTTTACTTTTCATATTTAGATTTATAATTTGTCACCTCAGTTTATTTCTATGGTTTGACTTAAAGAGAATTTTAGGTCACTTTCCCCACTTGATTATTTGCATGCCCTCAGGACCGGAGTCATGGTTTTTGCTTCTTTTTCCCAACCAGCCCCAATCCTGCCCACGGCATGCACCCATACAGGTATACAGTAAACGCCCAGGTGACGGGTCTAGTGTTAGGCATAGTGCATGGCACACGGTATTTATTAGATAAATGTTTGCTGTTTTAATGGTTGCTCACGCAGTCTAAAAATTCTCTGTTAATTGTTGCAGATATCAAATAATCTAGAAGCCATCTCTGTAATGTCTTCTAATGTCCGTACGGCAGAATCCTTGATTTCTGCCTCCCCCACAACCATTCCAGGTCGTTTGCTCAAGCTCCAAACCGAGAAGTCATTCTAGATTTCTCTATCGAACAGAACCTCCCCCTAGTCCTTACTAGTGGAAGGACTTGTCATCTGTGCTCTGGTGGGGTGTGTGTGTGACGTAAATCCACATCTCTGTCGCTCCTGCTAATGTCGTCGTTCAGGCCATTGTCCTCTCTTGCGTCGTTACCCTCCTGACTGCTCTCCCTACTTCTTCTCCCTCTCACTGATATCTGTGCTCGATTTAACAGCAGGAGGGATCTTTTAAAATCGTAAAGCAAAGAATAAACTCTCCTGGGACTCTAAGAAGCTTCCCAGCGCACTTAGAAAAACATCCAGACTCCTTGCTTTAGTTGTACACGACCCACCCCTGCCCTCTCCACCTTCCTCCCTGCCATCACTGTGCCCGCATTTACTCTCTGCCCCCCAGCATGCCACACGTGTTTCGTGCCTCGCGTTCTTTGTGCTTGCCCTTCTCGCTGCCTGGCAGGTGCTTCCCCCAGAACTTCCCGTAGCTGTCTGCTCTACCTCAGGGTTCAGTTCAGAGACTGTGCTCGGCGAGGGCGTTCTGGGCCACCTCACCTCCAGAAGCACCCCCTTTCTCTTTTGCCATGTCACTGTCCCCAGCTGAAGTGTTTACTTCTTACCTGTCTTGGCCCAGGAGACGTTAAGTTCCACGAGAGTAGGGCCCTCCTCCGTCTTGTTCACCCCTCTCTCCACTGTCTAGAACGTGCCTTACACCCGGTCGGCACGGGTTCGAAAGAACAAGCGAGGGAGCGGTGACTGTATCACGAGGGCGCAGGCGCCGAAGCAGCAGCGGCTTCAGGAATCCGTACGTGTGGTGGGGGTGCACCTGTCAACCTTTCGCCTTCCGTTTCAGGCAAAATCACTTCAGCCTCCTGTTACGGAAAAGCAGGGCCATCCGTGGAAAGAGTCAGATCCTGTGATGGCTGGAATCGGGGAGGAGGTAAAGTCGATCCTGCAGATTTTTCCCAGCCGTAGCTCTGGCAGTGAGACGGGAGCGGCTCTGAGCGCAGACCCCGCACGAGCCTTTTGTTCCGGCGTCCGGCCGTGGTGCTCCCAGGGGGCCGCGCTTGCCAGGGCGCAGGGGCAGTGACGGTGCTGCCGTGCCGTTCGGACTGAGGGGGGGCTTCCTCTTCCGTGGCTTCTGCAGATTGCACACTTTCAGAAGGAGTTGGGAGAGCTGAAAGCCCGCACTTCCAAAGCTTGTTTCCAAGTGGGCACTTCGGAGGAGATGAAGATTCTGCGAACGGAATCCGACGACCTGCACACTTTCCTTCTGGAGATTAAAGAGACCACAGAGGTCTGTGCCTGCTGATGCACTTGTAAAAGTTGCTCTCCTAGCACTCCGTGGGTGTATGTCCTTCATTCTGCGAGGACCACTGGTGGTGGCTTTTAGAAGGACGAGTAGTTTGCCTAGGAGTGCCAAAGTTCAGATCCTACTTTCAGCACTTCACTATGTGACTTTGGGCAAGTTAACGTAGCTATGCCAGGTTTTAGACTGAGAAAATGGAATAATAGTAGTAGTTTTTGCCCTGTTGACACCTACAGGGCATTCCAGAAAGATCCGTTATGGTTGCTAGTTCAGGTATATTTGAAAATTTCCCATATTTTGTAGTAAATTGTTGGGTTATAACAAAGAGTTAGGTTGAGGGGCATGTCCAGTATAAAGACATCAAGTGTTGGCTGTTACTAGTATTTCCCGTGTCACTACTATTCCTGGTTACCGTGTGCCTGCAGTGTGTTACCTTGCTGAGTCCTCAAACTGCCCTGTTTGGTAGGTGCTACTAGCTCTGTCTCTCTTGCAAGTCAAGAGGCTGATGGGTAGCGAGGTGAAATAACTTGCCCAAAGCCACCCAGTTTCCACATGCCAGTCCCGGAGCGTCTGCCTCCAGGGCCCTGCCCTTGACGTGTTTCGAAAGAGGAGAGCTCTGCAGTGAGTCAGCAGTGATTATCTTCAGGGAGTAGGACTGTAGGTGCTGTCAATAGTTTTTCTCCTCTGAGTTTCTGGCCAATAGACTCTGTGGGGTTTTTAATGAGGAAAAAGATAAATTTTTAAAAAGCGAGCATCGGTATTTTTCTTTCCGTGCAGTGAATTTCCTCTTTGCGTGACTGTTAACCATTCACACCTGGGTGTCATGGTAACTGAGAACCACCACCTTCCGTGATCCAGGCAGAAAGGTCTGTTTCTTAGAAATGGCACAAATTTTTTTGTATTAAAACATCCTTGTACCTTTTCTAGTCTCTTCATGGAGATATAAGTACCCTGAAAACAACCTTACTTGAGGGCTTTGCTGGCGTTGAAGAAGCCAGAGAGCAAAATGAGAGAAATTGTGACTCTGGATATGTGCACTTGCTCTACAAGAGACCCCTGGATCCCAAGAGCGAAGCAAAGCTCCAGGTAAGACGATCCGGCCGAGGTGAGCTTCGTAAAACCACTCTGCCAGTCCGTCTCCTTTATGAGGTCCTGATTTGGAAGACTGCCCCCATGAAGTTGTTAACTTCCTGCGAATCACTTACCTACTTTGCATAGGTTTCCTTAGCTGTGACAAAGAAAACCGCACTTTTCCATTTAATTTTTTTAGGATGAAAACAAATAATTCTTTTTTTTTTTTTTTAAATCTTTATTTACTTCTGAGAGAGAGAGAGAGTGCAAGTAGGGGAAGAACAGAGAGAGAGAGGGAGACACAGAATCCAAAGCAGGCTCCAGCCTCTGAGCTGTCAGCACAGAGACCGATGCGGGGCTCAAATCCACGGACCGCGAGATCGTGACCTGAGCCAAAGTCGGACGCCCAAACAAACCGAGCCACCCGGATGCCCCACAAACAGAATTCTTTATTAAACTTTATGCTTGGGGGAAAGTGTACCGTTGGGAAAAATGTATTTATAGATCAGATAACGAATAAGCGTTCATGTAGCAACTCCTCATTGAGTGCTAATACTCTGCTGGGTGTTTTTTGCACATTATTTCTGGACTTCAAAACCCGCTGCTCTGCAAGGTGAGGGTTGTTGAGCCCACTATGCAGCTAAGGAAGTTGGGTCCCCTGGGCTGAGTTTGCCCATGGTGATGTTGTTAGTTCGAGTGGAACCTGATGGAAAGCTCCATTTGCTGGGGCCCTTTCCCGTACACCGGACTTCAGCAAGGTTACTTCTCTCATCTGTTCATAATTATTCTTACTCTGTGTTGCAGCGAAATCTGGTTTTTGTTTTCATCTTCCAGTTTACTGAAAATTGTTGTGTCTCCAGCCTTAGCGGGGTCACCTCCTGCCTCCTCGCATCTGCCCAGGGTCCCGGTAGGGAAGGGTGCACGGGTGGCCGCTCCGGTCTTCCTCACCTAGGATGTGAGGTCTGTGACCGGGCTGAATCCCCTCCTGCCTCAGAGGGTTGGAGGCTGTGGACTCTACTCTGTCTGCCATTTCTGTCCCACGCCTGGTAAACTGACTATCGTGGGAAATGAGCGAAATGGTCCTGTCCTGGAGAGGCCGAAGGACCCCTGCTGTGTCACTCAGTCCTTGTGGTATCACTGGAGGACCGTGGATGTTTACCGTCTCAGAGAAAGCAGACTCCCTGCCTGCCCCTCCTCAGATTGCCCGCTCCGTGTTGCATCCAGATACGCTTGCTTGTCACGTGCGTTTTCACCTCTTGCCCTGTGTCCAAACTGGAAGAAAAGCATGCCGCTCTGGGGGGACATTCAAAAGGAGATGCCTTTCTCTTTTCACAGTACTAAGCAGATAATAATAGCACTTATCCAGTATATGCCGTGTATGGAAGGGGAGAAGGAAACAGATACTGGAACTGCCCGAGTGTCCCCACGAATAAATGCTGGACCCTGAGTGTGGCTCAGAGCCTGCGCTCTTAACCGCTGTGCTGTGCCGTGCCGTCCCGGTGGCTGGGTGTGTGGCAGTGGAAAAGGGAACGTATGAATATGACGTGGGACGTGTTGCTATGGCATTGCAGATGAGGGAGCCGCTAAGCCACAGAAACGAAGTATCTATGACAGGCCTTGAAAGAGAAGCTCCCTTTTCTGGTAGACAGAGTGGGAGGGCGCTTGGAAGAAACAATGCTAGTCAGCTCACAGAGGCACAGTCACCCTTGTGCTCAGAGAAGAAGGCCTCCCTGCCGCCATCGAGCAGGGAGTTACAACTTCTATTTGTTGCTCGGGTCACTGCTACTTCTCCCTGGGATCAGCCTGGCTCTTTTTTTTTTTTTTTTTAATTTTTTTTTTTTTTAACGTTTATTTATTTTTTTGAGACAGAGAGAGACAGAGCACAAACGGGGGAGGGTCAGAGAGAGGGAGACACAGAATCCGAAGCAGGCTCCAGCCCCTGAGCTGTCAGCACAGAGCCCGACGCGGGGCTCGAACCCGCACACCGCGAGATCATGACCTGAGCCGAAGTCGGCCGCTTAACCGACGGAGCCACCCAGGTGCCCCAGCCTGGCTCTTTTTAAATGACATTTGCTCTCTTTCAGTTGGGGCATATACCCTTACCCCAGAGTAATTTTTAAAATGAAACACGGTACGAACTTTGTACAGATGTAAAAAGATGACTCCCGGTGTATCGCACGTTGCCTGCTTTTGTGTATGTGCTTAATGGAGTGCTTTATCTTCATTGTACTTTTTATTTTCGAGAATGTGGTTGTGTAGCCATGAAGGTTAACTCTGCATTGAGACTTAAAACTACTGCAGGCCTAAGATGAATGGATGTGAAGTTTAGTGATGGTCAATTCCGTTTCTATTGCTGATACTCCCCTTTGAGAAGCGGGGAGTTTTTCTCCACCGGTGGGAAGACTTACGGGTCCTGTGCTGTGAACGGACAGGTTCAGAATTACGTGCGGCGCTCTCGTAGGATAGTTTTGTCTGTGTTACAGTTAATTTCACGGGCGGGAGAGCAAAACCTACACGGGTGCGCTGTCTGAGCAGCAGCGTGCAGTGGAAAATTCCCGGAGCATGTTGAGTTACTCTGTAGGAGCTGACAAATGAGAGAATGAGCCACAGCGTTTTCCCCGGAGCCCTAGACCGGCACGCCCGATCTCTTTCCCGTTGCTTTGTGCCGCCTCTCTGTCACGGTTAAAAAGGTTGAGTTCCGTTGCTCATTTTAATCACGCCGTTCGAATGATTCGATTAAAGCCTGCTGTATTTCTTTTGTTCCTTCTTCTGGTTCTTAGTGGAAAAACCTTGCAAAATTATTTTGTTTGTTTTGGTGCACCTCCCTCCAGGCTCATGGAAAACAGTCATTTGCTTTCTCATTTTTTTTTTTCCTTGTAGGAAATCCGGCGCCTCCATCAGTATGTGAAATTTGCCGTCCAAGATGTGAATGACGTGCTGGACTTGGAATGGGATCGGCATCTGGAGCAAAAGAGAAAACAAAAGTGAGCAAGGTCCCTCATCCACCCTGGGTGGCAGGAGATACTGCTGTAGGCTTTTTAAAAGATGGTTTAGGAACATGGATCCAAAACCCTACAGGTGTTTATTTTTTGCGACCCACTCACCGTATTTCTAGAAACTTGTTCTACAGAAATAATAGCAGCTCTCACAACCATCAACATAGAGGAGTTTGTGTCGTGGCACGATTTATGATAGCGAGAAATTGGACGTGACCTAGTATCTAGAAGTTAGAGGAGCCACCCCGTGAGTCCGGTCACAGAATTCTGTGTGACCGCTGCGTAGCGTGTTGTCAGAAAATCATTAAATACGCGTTGTGTGTGACATGAAATATATGAAATAATCACATAATGATAATTGTTAGATCCGATATATAAAATATGGAGAAGGAGAAGACAAAAACCATACTGGATGGTCTCAGTTTGGAGGTCTCAGTGTAGAAAAAAGGCTAGAAATCTGTCACCATATTCGTTTACAGCTGCGAATGGGGTTAAGGGGAACTTTTCTGCTTTTCTGTATATTCCAAATCTTGTTGAGGAAGCATTCCTAATTAGTGTGGACGACTTACAAGGAAGGAAGGGAGGAAAGGCACAGGAGAACTTTGTCCTACCCTGGTCTTCTGTCCCCGGATGTTTGGCTGTATGCCCTCTGTGTTCCCTAAGGAACAGAAAGCAGTGCACTGTGAGAACAGTGAAGTGCCCACAGGAAAGCCAAGAAACAGGTCGGCCCTCAAAATGCTCGCGTTTTGAAACACCTACACTTGATTAGTGTGATTAGCCCTGTAAGGAAACAAACCGGGAAATGATCTGTTTACTTGTTTATGAAGCTGTGGGATCACAGAACTTGTAAGTGGGGCAGCCTGGGTGTGATGTCAGGGGCAGGGCTCGAATGTGCTTAAAATTCAGTAAACAGAATTTAATACATCGCATCGTACAGTGTGGAGGAAGGTTTTGTACCTGACCCGCGTGCCTCCGTTTGGAGCACAGATCAGGGAAGGTAGAGGTGAGCGTTGATGCTCCAGATGCCGGTCGGGGGAGGGTTCCGTGGCCTCTGGCCTGGAGCATTTGTCCCCTGGGCAGTGGGGCCCCATTCGAGGTTTCACACTCCCTGCCCTGGTTCTGAATTCACCTTCAAGTGCATGGGAGAGAATGGCTTGACCCGACAGCAGGAACATTCTGTTCTGAATCTTGTTGGATTTCTCTTTGCTAATTAAGAAGTTGGCTTTTGTAAAAGTGCATGATGGAGACTCTCTTCTCCTTTATGACAACCCTATGGATTTTCTCCTTCACGTGCCTTTTTTTTTTTTTTTTTTTTAAACTTCCCTTTCTGCGAGTTTAAGTTCTTAAATCTGTGTAGTTTTTTGGTGCATCTCTGTTTTTAAGCCCTTCTAAATATTACCTTGTACCCTACTGAAATGCCTTTTTAGAGATTTATGTTGAACTGCCTTGTCACCAGAAAGAAAGGGACTGTTGTCCCTTTCTTGTTTGAGCTCTTTCAGGTGGGCTATCCCCTTGCTGCTACACTGCGTGCTTAATCCCAGTGTTTCTTGATAGCACGCTGGAGACATGACCTCCCCATAGACCTCCAGTGGACCCCGGGCTTTGTTTGTTAGTATAATTTACACACAAAAAACCACACAAACCCTGAGTGTGTAGCTGAACGTGCTCCTCCTTGCCCTCACTTTTGACTCTGCCTCCCACCCTTGTCGAGAACCTCCGTGAGGTTTTGTCTGGTTACGCTGTCCTTTGCTGCAGGCCTGGCCTGCTCACCCTCAGCCGCTTGTTCCTTTTTCTGTATCATCTTTGTACAGCTTTCATCCTCTTTTTATGTTCTGGTAATTCCCCGACGCTGCTTGTCTCCTGGATGTTCTCCATTTTATACTTTCACTGTTACAGTCGTGGTACTTGGACCATTCACGCTGAATTCCTTCCTCTTTGCCGTCACCAGGCGCTTGCTGGTCCCGGAGCGAGAGACGCTGTTCAACACCCTCGCCAACAACCGGGAAATCATCAACCAGCAGAGGAAGAGGTTGAACCAACTGGTGGACAGTCTCCAGCAGCTCCGTCTCTATAACCAGACCTCGCAGTGGAGCCTCCCCTCGGATGTTAGCTCCCAGAGCAGCCCTCACAGGTGTGCGGGAAAACAGGCCCGGCAATGCCACTGGCACTCGATGAATGTGGGTGAAGGAACGGGCAACTGCTCGGGAGTCGGGTGCAAAAGTTGTAGTTCGGATGTGGGTTTGAAAGTGACTCTGCTGTCACCTGTGGGATCCTGGTCAGGTTCCTCACCCTCTCTGATCCTAAAAAAAATGGAGGTAACAATACCTCCGTCAGAGGATTATCAGAGTGAAATTAAGTGTGCCTGATGAAACAGGTTCCAATAGATGACGGCAGATTCTACAGAAATAGTGTTGTTCTTTTGAAAATCAGCTGGTAGAGGGGCACCTGGGTGGCTCAATCCATTAAGTGTCTGACTTCAGCTCGGGTCATCATCTCACGTTTCGTGGGTTTGAGTCCCACATCGGACTCTCTGCTGTCTGTGCAGAGTCCGCTTTGGATCCTCTGTCCGCCCCACCCCCCCCCGCCCCCGACCCCCGTCTGCCCCTCACCTGCTTGCGCGCACACACACACACACACACACACACACACACACACACTCACACACTCTCTCTCTCTCTCTCTCTCTCTCTCTCTCTCTCTGTCAAAAATAAACATTTTTGGGGGCGCCTGGGTGGCGCAGTCGGTTGAGCGTCCGACTTCAGCCAGGTCACGATCTCGCGGTCCGTGAGTTCGAGCCCCGCGTCAGGCTCTGGGCTGAGGGCTCAGAGCCCGGAGCCTGTTTCCGATTCTGTGTCTCCCTCTCTCTCTGCCCCTCCCCCGTTCATGCTCTGTCTCTCTCTGTCCCAAAAATAAATAAACGTTGGAAAAAAATAAACATTTTTTAAAAAAGAAAATTAACTGGCAGAATTAGGTTGACAAACTTTTCTAGAAACTCAAGACTTGTCACTTTGAGCAGAAACTTTCAGACCCGACAGTTAGACAGTTTTCCCCTGAAGTTCCTAGGGGGATTTTGTGGCCTTTGGGCCAAATGCGCTTTGTGCTGAAGCACTGTTGGTGCTGTGTTTGCTGGTTGGGGGAAGGTTGGAATCTGTCTCCTTTTGGATTGACTACACTGATGGCTCAGATCTCCTGTTTCTATATTAGGGATGCTCTCATCTCTGGCATTTATATTCGGGGAGATTTCTCAGGTCGTAGTCGGTTTGTAGGTAACCCTGTCCTCTTTTCAGTTTTGACAGTGACCTCGAAAGTCTCCGCAATGCCTTGTTGAAAACCAGCATAGAATCCCACACCAAGCCCTTGCCCAGAGTGCCGGGTAAACACCTTCTCCGTCTTCACCTGTCTGTTCTCTTCTGTTGACACCTTAAAAAACCAAGTCTTAAGTACTTAACGGTTCTTGAATTTCTTGCAGCCAAACTGTCCCCCGTGAAACAAGCACAGCTGAGAAACTTCTTGGCCAAGAGGAAGATGCCCCCAGTGAGATCCACTGCTCCAGGTAAAGGTCCTGAATTTTGTAGCCTAAAACACGCAGTACCTGGTATGGAAGTAGGATGGGGGTCTGTGTGTCTGTGTTTTCCTTTAGTTCTTCATAGGAAATAGAGAACACGTCCCCAGAATCTGTTGTCCATCTGAATATCGGAGTAGGGAGCAGCTTATCCATACAGGACACGGCAGTTGGAGGTCGTCGTTTTGGCTTTGACGCCGTATTCTGCAGTCCTTAGGTTATGTGGCGGTCATTCCCAAGGGTTCGGAGGAGACTGCACTGGCTCTAGGGATCCAAGTCTCCGCTTTGTATGGAGATGTTTTACTTTTCTGTTTTGTGTGGGGTTTTAGTAGAATTGCATTTGGGGGAGAGAAAATCACTTAAAGAAACTACTGGTGAGGGAATGACAGGGAAATCACACTTGCCTGGAAAGAAGCTTTGTGACTTACGAAACACTATTTTTTTCCCTTAACTTATCTAGATTTATTGTCTCCATTTTCTTCTTTCAAAAATACTTGTCATGTGTAATTTCATACATAATTTTGCTTTGCTTTAGTGCCCATATCTGCTTTTTTCTTTGAAATTCTGTTTTGAGTTGAAATTTTTTACACCAACAGATGCTCTTTGGTAATTAAAATAGAAGAAAGAAATTTAGGGGCTCCTGGGTGGCTCGGTTGGTTAAACGTCCAACCTTGGCTCAGGTCATCATCTCACGGTTTGTGACTTTGAGCCCTGGATCGGGCTCTCAGCCCAGAGCCCGTTCTCGATCCTCTGTCTACCCCACCCGCCATCTGCCCCTCCCCCTCTTGCACACTCTGTCTCAAAAATAATTTTTTTTTTAAAAAAAGGAAATTTAATCTTTACCGTACCATGATTTATTAATTTTTCGCTAATCATATAATGTTGAATTAGGTAAAAAGAGACCAGAGAATTCTTAATAGCTTTTTTTTTTTAATCTAAAGAATACCTTGAGGACTCTGTGCTAAGAGAGAGAAGCCAGTCACGAAAAGACAAATACTGTATAATTCTGCTTATACGAGGTCCTTAGAGGATTTCATTCTTTTTTATGTTTCTACACACACACACACACACACACACACACACACACACACACACGCAGCACGCAGCACGCACGCGCCTCACGTCGTCTTAGTCCATTCACCTGTTAACGGACACTTGGACTTTTTCTGGAATTTGGCTATTATAAATAACACTGCAGTAAACGTAAGAGCGCATGCCTCTGAATTACTGTTTTTCTTTGGGTAAATATTCAGTAGTGCAATTCCTGGGTTGTAGGGTAGTTCTATTTTTAATTTTTTGAGGAACCTCCATACTGTTTTCCACAGTGGGTGCACCAGTTTGCATTCCCACCAACAGTGCACAAGGGTTCCTTTTTCTCCACATCCTCAGCAACCCTCGTTTCTTGTGTTTTTGATTTTTAGCCATTCTGACAGGTGTGAGGTGATACCCCATTGTAGTGTTGATTTGTGTTTTCCTTATGATGAGTGATGTTGAGCATCTGTTCATGTGTCTGTGGGCCATCCGTGTGACTTCTTTGGAAAAATGTTCATGTCTTCTGCCCATTTTTTAATTGGATTATTTGGGGTTTTTTGGTGTCAACTCGTGGAAGTTCTTGGATTTTGGATACTAATCCTTTACCAGATACATTCGCAAATATCTTCTTCCGTCCCGTAGGTCGTCTTTTAGTTTTGTTGGCGAAACTTTTAGTTTTTTTTTTTTTTGTTTTTTGTTTTTTTTTTTAACGTTTATTTATTTTTGAGACAGAGAGAGACAGAGCATGAACGGGGGAGGGGCAGAGAGAGAGGGAGACACAGAATCGGAAACAGGCTCCAGGCTCCGAGCCATCAGCCCAGAGCCCGACGCGGGGCTCGAACTCACGGACCGCGAGATCGTGACCTGAGCTGAAGTCGGACGCTCAACCGACTGCGCCCCCCAGGCGCCCCGAAACTTTTAGTTTTGATGTAGTCCCAGTAGTTTATTTTTGCTTTTGTTTCCCTTCCCCCAGGAAACCTGTGTAGAAAGATGTTGCTATGGCCGATGTCAAAGAAATTGCTTTCTGTGCTCTCTTCTAGGATCGTTAATGGCTTCGGGTCTCACATTTAGGTCCTTGATCTATTTTGAGTTTATTATTGTTTTTAATTTTATTCATTTGTGAGAGAGAGCACGTGTGTGTGCACACATGAGCAGGGGAGGGGCAGAGAGAGAGGGAGAGAGAATCCCACGCAGGCTCCACGCTGTCAGCGCAGTGCCCAACATGGGGTTCAAGTCCACAGAGCATGACCTGAGATCATGACCTGAGCCGAAATCAAGAGTCAGACGCTCAACCAGCCGAGCCACCTGGGCTCCCTTTTTTTGAGTTTATTTTTGTGTGTAGTATAATAAAATAGTTTATTTTAAAATAGTTCAGCTTTCCCACCACCATTTGTTGAAGAGACTGTCTTTTTACCATTGTGTATTCTTTCCTCCTTTGTCAAAGGTTAAGCATATAATTGTGGGGTTACTTCTGGGTTTTCTATTCTGTTCCATTGGTCTATGTGATCTTTTTTAATGTGCTAGTACCATACTGTTTTTTGGATTTTTGTTTTGTTCTGTTTTTTTTTTTTTTTTTTTTTGTACCATACTGCTCTGATTACTTTAGCTTTGTAATATAACTTGAAGTCTGGAATTGTGATGCCTCCAGTTTTGTTCTTCTTTTCCAAGATTGCTTTGGCTGTTTGGGGTCTTTCGTGGATCCATACAAAGTTTAGGATTGTTTGTTCTAGGTCTGTGAAAAATGCTGTTGGTGTTTTGATAGGGAGTGCGTTAAATGTATAGATCGTTTTGGGTAGTATCGCCATTTTGACGTTATTTGTTCCTCCAGTCCAGGAGCATGGAACGTCTTTCTGTTTCTTTGTGTTCTTTCCAATTTCTTTCGTCAGTGTTTTGTAATTTTTAGAGTACAGGTCTTTCTGTTGTTTTTAATGAACTATTTGAAAATAAGCTGCAGACAGGACTCGTTACTCCTAAATTAACCAGCATGTGTCCTTTAAAAGCAAGATATTCTCTTACACAATAATACAGTGGCCAGGGGTAGGAAATGTAACATTCACAGAACACTGTTATCAATATGCAGTCCATACTCACGGTTTGCCAGCTGTCCCTCTTTGGGCCTTCACGGCAACTCTATTTTTTTTGTTTTTTTTAAATCAAGGATCCGGTTTAGGGCTGGACATTGCATGAAGTTGTCATTCTCTTTAATCTCCTTAACTTGGCTTTTGTTGTGAGCTTTACTACCCGGAGCCTGTCTCCCCAGACACTGTCGTTTGGTTTTGCCTGGTTTTTGAGGGTTTTGCCTGCTGTCTCCGTCCATTCATTCATTCTCTGGATGGATTTCTCTTGTTGCACAGCAGGTTTGTAAGAGTCCTCAGTCGTCACGGGAGGCTGTGATTGGTTTTGTGGCTGTTCATGTGGTATTTGGCTGTATAAATGTGCCGCATCTGTTCATCCATTCTCCTCTTAGTGGGCATTTAGTGTTTGCGGTTTTTAGCTGATGGAATAGAATGTTGTTCTGAACATCTTTGTGCATGTCCTTGGGGCACATACGTCCTCCTCTTACTTGGCCACATGGCTAGGAATGGAAGTGGTTTGTACTCTGTCCGCACGCTCGGCTTTGGTAGATTCTTCTGTGCAGTTCTCCAAAGTGGTTGTACCAGCTTATTTTACTCTTACCATCAAGGTAAAACTATTTCAGTTTTCTGCATCTTTGCCAAGCTTAATATTGTCAGGTTTTTTTCCTTTGAAACTCTGGTGCAACCCTTTTACGTGTTACTAAATATTTAGTTAATAGTTGGCTTTCGTGAAGTGTGTGACGCCATCTTTGCTCATTTACCTATTGGGTGATCTGTCTTACTGATTTGTAAAACTTTTTGTTCATTCTGGATACCAGCCCTTTGTGGTTATATGGGTTGTGGGGACTCCCCTCTGTTACCTGTTTCCCTCTCGGTGATGTCTTTTGGCAAAAACAGAAGCGCTTAGTTTTAAAATAGACTCACCAGCCTTGTCTTGGGCAGTTGGTGCTTTCCGTGTTCGGTTTGAGAAATCCTTCTGTAGGAGGGGGTAACAAGAATACGCACGCACTTTTCTCGTCGTTTGGAAATGTTAACGTTTCGCGTTGCAGATTTAGATTTACCACCTACCTGGAATTGGTTTTCTTCCGAGCGACGGTATTGAGGTATGGTTTACATAAGATTCATCTTCTATAAGCATAGAGTTTGAGAATTTTTATTAAAACTTACGGAATCGTATCGCTGTCACCACATTCCAGTTTGGGAACACCTGCACCCCTCGGGAAGTTTTCTCGTGCTTCTTTGTGGTCGTTCCGTCTTCTGCCCCCGGCAGCCACTGATGTCTTTTCCTTCTGTGTGGATCTTCCTTTTTTGGAGATTGCATATAAATGGGATCACATCTAGTTTTTCTGTTTGGTTTCTTTCACTTAGTGTGTTTTTGGGGTTCCCCCGTGATGCACACATACATAAGTAGCTCATTCCTTTTCGTTGCGGAATAGTTGTCCATTGTGTGGAGGTACCATGTTTGTTTATACTGTCTGGAATTGATTTGTGCCTGAGACATACGTGTCTTGTATTTAGCTAGCTGATCATCCCAATAATATTTATTGAAAGGACTCCTTTCCTCACTGCTTTGTGGCCACCTTTGTTATAAATCAGTTATCCTTGTGTGCAGGTCCGTTGGTCTCATACGCTGGCTAGAAACCACTGCTACTACGTTGCCTTAATGAACTCCTACTAAAATAAAGCCTCAGTACTGTTCTTTTTCTAAATTCTGAAGCTGTGCTGTCTAATACAGTAGGCTGTTTAAATTAAATTAATAAAAACTAAAGTTAAAAATTCAGTTACACAAACCCAGTAGCCACATTTCAAGTGCTCAGTAGGCGCATGTGACTAGTGTTTATTGTGACGGGAAACATAGATGGAGTGATGCCATCATCACAGAAAGCTCTACAGTCTAGGACAGGGGTTGGCAAACTTTTTTTCTTAAAGGTCTAGGTAGTAAAGGGGCGCCTGGGTGGCTCAGTCGGTGAAGCATCCGATTTCGGCTCAGGTCCTGATCTCACGGTCTGTGAGTTCGAGCCCCGTGTCGGGCTCTGTGCTGACAGCTCAGAGCCTGGAGCCTGCTTCAGTTTCTGTGTCTCCCTCTCTCTCTGCCCCTCCCCTGCTCACGCTGGGTGTCTCTCTCTCTCTCTCTCTCTCAAAAATAAACAAATGTAAAAAAATATATGTATATACACATATGTATATATATGCATATAGTAGGCTTGCTGGCCCCATGATTTCTGTTGTACCTGATTCAACTCTGCCCTTGTGATGAGAAAGCAGCTATACACGGTATACAGACGAATGGGCTTGTCTGTGTTTCGATAAAACTTTATTTATAAAAACAGGTAGCTGCCTCATGGTCTTAGTTTGCTGACCTGTGATCTAGAATGCTTTGGCTCTTGCTTTCCATTTCCATATTAATATGGGAATTGTGTTGCTAAATTCTGTATCCCTCAACTCTAGAAGAAAAGTTGAGATTTTGATTGGGATTGCATAAAATCTCTAGACTGACTTGAGAGAATTGATGTTTGTACAGTGTTGATCTTTCAGTTCCTAAACATGGTGTGTGTTTAGTGGGGTCTTTAATTTCTCCGTGTTTTCTTCATGACGGACATACACATCTTTTATTGGATTTATTCATAGAGTTTCATATTTTTGATGTTCTTATAATGGTGGGGTTTTTTCATTAAATTTCATTTTATGTTTTATGTTAGATGTGATAATAGAAATATATTGGATTTTTTTATGTTTGATTTTGTATCCAGCAGCCTAGCTAAACTCATTTATTCAAATAATGTCTGTGGCTATTTCTTGGACTTTCTATGGGAATAGTTATAGTCTCCATAGATACACTTTTGTTTCTACTTTCTTGTTCCTTTATTTTTTCTTTTCTTATTTCATTGGCTAGGACGGTCAGTGCAGAGTCCATTAAAGTGGTGAGTGGGCATCCTTGTCTTGAGCTCAAAGGGGACACTTTCTGCATGTTCCCCATGAGATGGGACGTTTGCATCTACCGATAATGATTTCGGTCTTTCTTTTTTTCTCTTGACATGGCATTCTGCCTTTTCTAATCTGAGTTGGAGTTTAAGCAGAAAAAGATTCTTTAGGTTTCAATGGGCCCCTTTTCTCATGCCAGGAGGTTAGCTGCATCCTTGAGCCCAGCAGGGAGCGGCTCACATCAGCTATGAGGACAGCACCGCTGGGAGACTGGGCCTTCCAGCCTCCTGGCCTCTGCGAGTGAGCATAGCCCTTGTATGTCTCATCCAGTGGCTCTCTCTCCATCCAAGGTCAGCGAATGGCCTCCCGATGATGAAGGAGGAAACTGTGAGGTCTCCCGGGTTATATCAGACCTTGGGAGTTACGTAGTAATGTCAGTCTCTCTCTATCCAGTTCTTGAAGGCAGTGGATGTGAATCGTCTTCTGTTGCTATTACCTCTCGGGAACCAAGATTTTAGAGAACTCTTTTAGAGCACGGTGGCCCTGAGAAAATGTGAGGTTTGTATTTTTTTTCTGCACACGCTGTTACAAATTACCACGGATTTGGTGGCTGAAAGCACCACCTTTAGTGGCTGAAAGCATCACAGATGTGTGGGGCAGAAGTCCAGGCGCAGAGGGGCTCAACTGTGTCCTCTGCTCGGGGCTCCCGGGCGGAAGTCAAGATGGTGGCTGGGCTGGGCTCTTGCCTGGAGGTTCTGGGGAAGAGTCCGCTTCTAAGCTCATTCCACTTGCTGGCAGAATTCAGTTCCTTGCAGCTGTAGGACTGAGGTCCGTGTTTCTTTGCCGTGTGCTCCCAGCCCCTTCATCTGCAAGCCAGCGAGAGCACGGTCTTCTTATGCCTCAGCTCTCTGACTTCCTCTGCCTTTAAATGCTCGTGCGATTTTACATTGGACTCACCTGGATGATCCAGTCTAGCCTTCCTATTTTGAGACCCACTGATGAGTAACCTTAATTATGTCTGCAGCATCCCTTTGCCGTCTGACGAAGCATAACCTTATGGGTGTGGAACCAGGGGCGAAGGTCATGGGGTCACAGTTCTGCCTCACACAGGGTTCAGTCTTCTGTGATATTGTTTAGAACGTGGTCAAGTCTTTTATTTATTTTGAGAGAGACAGAGACGGCACAGTGAGGGAGAGAGGGAGAGAGAGAATCCCAGGCGGGCTCCACGCTGCCACCACAGAGCCCGATGCCGGGCCTGAACCCACGAAGAAGCCGTGAGGTCATGACCTGAGCTGAAACCAAGATTCGGGTCCTTAACTGACTGAGCCGCCCAGGCACCCCAGCCTTTCTAAGCATTAGTTATAAAGTCCAATCATAGCAATTTTTACTTTCTAGGGTAGTTATTAGGATTAAAGGGGATAATTTATATAGATCCCTTGCACGGCACCTGCCACCAAGTACGGTCTCGGGAAGTACACACTGCAGTTTTACTAGCAGTGCTGGTGGTTTGGGATGGTATTTCTAAGTGACCCTGTTGCATAAGTACGTGCACGAAAATACTCTGGCAAAGTGCTGTCCGGTAGAACTTTCATCGACCAGAGAAATATTCTATATTTGTGCACTCCAGTATGGTAGCCACACGTAGTTGTTGCGTGGCTGGTGAAGCTGACAACTCGAAATTTTTTTTAAATTACTTTCAATTATTTTTGTCTCACCTAGTCCCATTTGGCTCACGGCCACCAAATCGACGAGTGCAGCAGTCCCAGCAGGTAGCGATGGTTTTCGGTTGTATTTGCTTATTGCGACAAAATCTTGCGGAGTGATGGGCCTGTAAGGCAGGAAGTCAGTAAATGTTAGCAGTGGCCTTAAACAACTTGAGAAAGGGCTGGGTCTTTTGTTTGGTGTATGGTTTTTCTAGTATACAGGAAGTAATAATGTATTCCAAAACGGCAGGAAGCCTTCCTTCATCGCTTAACAGGAGGAAAAAAAGAAAAAGCGGGAAAAGTCAGGATTAATTTCAGTGACTTTTTTTTTTTTTTTTAAACCTAATTGATTCAAAAGAATCAGCCGATGGTTGGGCATGTTGGAGGCACCGGGACTGAGGACATTCAGTCTTCCCAGTTCGTGCGACGCCTGTTCTTAAAAGTTTGTTGTTGCAAAGTGACTCTTTGGTGGACGCTTGTCTGGTGCTTTCCTTGGTTTGTTGTCATTCTGCCTGTGAGAGCTTCTGGTGGGGGCTCGAGGTCTCCTGCATTTGCATTTATTTCGTCTCTTACTTCACATTTTTTGTTGTTGTTTGTTCGACACTCCAAATGTTCCCGTCCTACGCAGCTCGGGTTTTCAAAGCTTCATTTGAGCAAAGACCCAAAACCATATGTGTTCACCTTCCACCGCGGCTTCTTCCACTTAAAATAAGTCATCGCTAAAGTGTTTTTAAACCGGATAGTTCTCCGTCGACAGTGAAAGTAACACAGCTCTCAGACTCGCTTGAACCGTCTCTCTTGTGTTTGTTTCGGGCTTGGTAGCCAGCCTGTCTCGGTCAGCCTTCCTGTCACAGAGATACTATGAAGACTTGGACGAAGCCAGCTCCACGTCGTCCGTGTCCCAGTCTTTGGAGAGCGAAGACACGCGGGCGTCCTGTAAGGACGAAGACGCGGCGGTGCAGGCCCCTCGGCACGCGCCTGTGGTTCGCACCCCTTCCATCCAGCCCGGCGTCTTGCCGCAGGCAGCGCCTTTTGCCAAATCTCACCTGATTCATGGTTCGCCCGGCGTGATGGGAACTTCAGGTAAGTAAGCGGTGAGATCCCTGTCAGGTTTGTGTCCGATGGAGGAACTGTGCCACTGTCACCCCCGTAAGTCCAGTCCGGCCCATCTCTGCTAGTGTTTCAGAAATGAGAAGACAAATTCAAAGGAGGTGGGTCCCCTTGAAAGAGGTAGGAAGGAGGGACCCCGCCGGGCTCACACTGACACAGCTTCCCTGTTGAGTCTAGCTTGTGTTTCTAAAATAGGTGTTGGAGCGGCCGGCTGGCTCAGTTGGAATGAGCGACTCTGGATCTCGGGGTCGGGGGTTCAAGCCCCATGTTGGGTGTAGAGATTATATATAAACATGCATAAACACAACAACAACAACAAAAACGGTGGTTTCAGGTGTAAGAGGAGGAGGCTGTCTGCCTCACTCTAAAGCCACATCTCCGTAACTCATGCCTTTCAAATCCTGGCTCGTTTCAGCTCATTATTTTAGCCATATTCTGCCTGGACCTTGCCAGCTGCCATGCTTGCCCCAGCATTGGCTCACAGAGGTGACCACTATTGGACTGTCACACCTTCCGTTCCAGAGTGTCAGGATTTCACACTGAAGTGAAATTGAGAGAGAACACTCATGAGGAGGGTGGAGGGGGGGGGGGGCGGGGGGGGGGGGGAGAAATAGAGAGAGAGAGAGAGCTTAAGCAGGCTGCATGCTCAGTATGAAGCCCGGCACAGGGCTCGATCTCACAACCATGAGATCATGACCTGAGCCAAAATCAAGAGTCAGCCACTCAACCGACTGAGCCGCCGAGCACCCCACACTGAAGTGACTTCTAACAGGGAACAAGCATTTACCGATCGGGAGGTGCTGGAATGGAGAGATTTTTATGAGACGAGAGCGAGGCCTTGACTTCTGTTGGCCTATAAGTTCTGTCTCGGTCTGTATCAGAGGAGATGCTTGTGTCAAGTGCTGTAGCTGGCAGAGTCGAGCAGGCACACGCGGCACGTTTGGAGCATCGAGGCGCCAGCCTGGGAGTTTATCGGTACTTTCGTGTGTTTATGCCGAAGCATCTTTAACCTTCGCGTTTTCCCTGCGACCTCACACTGGGGGATTTGCCGTCTCCGCTTCTGTGCTCTCCTCCCTGACCCACTCTCTCGCTTGGGTTTCTTTTTCCTTCAGTGTCTACGTCTACCAGCAAACTTATTCCTCAAGGGGCCGATAGCACGATGCTTGCAACAAAAACCGTGAAACACGGCGCACCTGGTCCTTCCCACCCCATCTCGGCTCCCCAGGCGGCCGCCGCTGCAGCGCTGAGACGGCAGATGGCCAGTCAGGCCCCAGGTAACACGGCTGCCCTGCGCTTTGCGGAGACTGACCGGGAGCCTCGGCAGTCAGCGGCCGGCACGGCGGGTCCCAGGCAACAGCCGGCTCTCTCTGCTGCCCTTGAGAAGAGAGGCCCGTTGGGACAGCCCCCTCACCCCCGCCCCTTTCTGGGGAGACGGTTCCAAGAAGGCAGAGACTAGATCCGACGCTTTTTTTCATTTTGGGGGGAGGTATTAGACCCGCCGCATTCAGTCGAGTGGTTTTCTGATGAAGTTGTTGATCCCTGCTTTTGAACAGTGTCTGCTTTAGGCCATTAAAAATTGCCTGATAGTGTCATAAGGATCCCAGCCCCCCTGGGAGGTGAGTCTTCGTGCGCCCGTTTTGCTTCTGAGTGATGTCAGGTGAGAGAGGTGACGGTTACCCAGCCAGTAAGTTCCAGGACCCAGACTCCACCCCTGTGCTCTTTCTGTTACGGTACGGCGTTTTCTTAAAGACGGCTGGGTTAGCCTTTACAGACGCAAAGTCTGGCGAACTAATCATAATCAGCGCTTGCGCTTTGTCAGTGCTTTGCGGCTACCCAGAATCTTCTGTGTTAGGGTTCCTAAGTAGTTGGCCTTGAGCGCGTCAGTTACCACTAATCAGTTTGTACGAGCCACTGGTTCTCAAGTGGAGGCTCTTCTCACCCCGCATTCCTCGCCAGCAGTTGGCGGTGCTGCTGGCCTCTAGCGGGCAGAGGTCAGGAATGCCACAAAAGACCTTACAGTGCACAGGACACCCCCACAACAGAGGATTACCCAGGCCCGAAATGTCAATACTGCTGAAGTCGAGAAACTCCGCCATAAAGCAAGTGTTTTTGTGTTAGTTGGAGGAAATTGGTTGTGGATTTTAGCACCGCTTGGAACGCGTATCCCTTTGGACAGTTCTTTTTAGAAGACTAAAAGGACATAGTGGTCTGATTATGACAAAAAAGGATTACCATTGTACAGTGATGAAAGCGTTCTAAGAAAAGTTCTAATATTAAAACCCTTATTAAAGCTCCTAAAACAGGTATGAAAGCGCACAAACAAGGTAGCTTTCTAAGGTACCTTTGGGCCTTCAGAACAGATAGAATCCTCTGATGTTTTCTTTAAATGTTACTCGGAACGTGCAGAATCTTGGTCGGCATTGCGCCGAGTAGGCCCCAGATCAAGCTGACTGAGTTGATGATTTATAAACTTAAAATCGGCCAGAATGTAGGGTCGTTCCACTCAGCGGGAGACGGTGTGATCTCTGTTATCGTTTTGGAAGCAAACATTTCTGAGGTGTAGGCACGTTTGGATGTGAAAGGTGACATGTGTGCAGGCTCAGGCAGGACGAGCCTGGTCGCTTCCCTGCAGGAGGGAATGACAGCAGGCCATCACAGGCCCGCCGTCCTACCTCGGCCACAGCCTTCCACTGTGCCAGAAATGTCCGTAGAGGAGACCCGGGAGCTTTGCTCGGGCCGTCTTGGTAGTTACTTAGAAAACGTTAGTGTTTCGGAATGCAGTTTTAAACCCTAAGGCAAAAAAAGACGTGGAAGCTGACCTGCCTCGTAGATATAAGAAGGTGTCCCTCCTGTTGCCATTCGGTTAGTTCAGGCTCTTGGCCTTTCCCCCAACCATTCTTGCCCGAGCTCCGTCTTACTCATGCGTCTGCCTCACTAAGCCGTGAGATCCTTTAGAGAAGAAACTAGGTTTTGGACATTTTTTGTATTCCCAGCACCTAAAAGAATCTGGTGATAAGCCGCCCGTGCGAAAGAATGTTTGGGTGGGTGGGCGGGTGGGTGGCAGAAACCCTCAACCTGAACTCCGCTCTTACTCTCGAACGCTCCTACTCTCTCCGCCCCTTTGCAGGACGAGCCAACAATGTGGCGGGTGCCGCAGCTCCACCCTTTAAAAGCTGGCCAGGGTTCTTTTTCCCTAAGATAGCACGTCTGATTAAATTGCGCAGAGCCTCATCCCATGATCTTTGTGAATGGAGTAGGCCGGCCGGCCCATTGATCACAGAGCTGCAGAACTACCCAGAGTAGATTTCCTTTACGTAATCAGATTACTGCTTGAATTCGTGTCCTGGTTGTGCATTTATATATGGCTGGAATTTTTGATCCTGTACGGCAGTTAACATGCCCCTCTCCTCTCTCTTTAAATAGCTGTAAGTACTTTGACTGAATCAACTCTGAAGAACGTCCCTCAAGTGGTAAACGTGCAGGAACTGAAGAACAATCCCGGAGCCCCCTCTGCCGCGATGGGGTAGGTGACTGCTTTCCAGTATGTTGCAGCCCACTGAGCTCTTCCGTAATAGCGAAGAACTGCCTGCAGGGGGCAGCAGTGCTGCTGGCACGCAGACTCGGCAGGCAGAGCCTTAGGTTCTCTTAGGTTAGATCTCTAGTCCACCGCACCCTCTCCCGGGCATAGGGAAGAATTGAGGGGCATGTCTTCAGTCTGAACGTAGGGATGGCGAAGACCAGCATCGTTCAGGGTGTTGATATCTGGTGATTCGTCCAGCGGCAGGATGAACAGCCGCGGGCCCCGTGTTTTTTCCACATGGGGCCCGCTCTCTGCCAGCCCCGCGGAGCAGGTCTGCTCACTGCTCTGTTTTGGCCTTATCGAGTGGTCCTGTTTTGCTGGTCCGCTGGCCTTCCCTTGATTCCACGTTGGTCCACGTATCAACCCCGCCCGTTCCAGGGATTTCTTAGTTATCTCAGGGCTGTACTGACAGCCAAAAACAAGCCTACCCACTCTCCTATCTTGTGGTGACCTTGACGCTTTGGTATGCTGTTTATACCCAGATGGCATTTGTGGTTGTTGTGAACTTCCCAAGGGAAAGAACTGTGCATTCGAGTTTGGGAATTATAGCTAGATTCCTTGTGTAGGGAAGGCGGAGAAAAGCCACCAAAAGGCAGAATATTGCATAAGGCAGGAAAATCCAGCTTAACGGTGAAAGCAGTATGGTCTGGTGTTTCTGAGATACTTCAGCCGTTAACCACGGAGAAGCACCTCTTCGTGATTTTGCTTAACCTTCTTAACCTTTGTTTCCCTCGAATGGTTCGTCTGAGCAGATCTTTGATAAGGGCTGGGTCGGAGGAGCAGTTCTCAGTGTGCCCTCTTCTCTGACTTGAGAAAAATAGACCAAAAAAACTCAAAAGGAATCTTGAAGAAACTTTCTCTTCCTTCCCTACAGGACTGGGCTCCAGTACAGTTGTTTAGCTTGCAGGCCCCGCCTGGCACGTAGTTCCTTTTGGTGACCATTTGTTGAGTACTAGGTTAACTCTAAGCATAATTGATACGCAAAACCGCCTCTCCCAGTAAAGATGAAAGAGTTGGAAGAAGGCCGGGATGGCTAGAGGCCTGGCAGGAGGCAGAGTACCAAGACAGGGTGGGGGCGGGGGGGCCTAACATGGTGGGATTGCTGGTTTGTTGGTTTGTTTTTACCAAAACACCCCCGACACGTCATTTCTTTCAGGAATTTTGGCGTTCGTTTATGTCTTTCAACGAATGCTTCGTTAAATACTTAATACTCCGTTCTAGGTGCTGGGGATACAGCGTTTAAACAAAGCAGGCAAAAGACAACCAACCGCTTCTGCCCTGGTCACAGAGAGATGAACAATAAGGGAAATGAGTAAGACAGGAAGTATTTAAGATGGTGACAGGTGTGACAGAGGACCCTGAAGTAGAGAAGGGATTTAAGGAGGTCCTCTGGGTACGGGCTACCGTTTCAAAGAGGCTGGCCAAAGAAGGTGCCTCTCCTCCATGGCTCATGACTAAAGTATCTCAGAAACACCAGACCCTGTTTGCTTGCCCCGTGAAGCTGCATCTTCCTGTCGTACGTAAAATTAGGCCTTCCCATGGCTTTTGACACTTGACATTTGAGTAAAGTCCAAAAGGTCAGAGAGCAGGTCTCGTGAATATCTTAGGGAAGAAAGCTCCAAGCACAGGGCCTGTTGCAGGGGCGAGTCTGGCCGGTTGAGGACAGCCAGGAGGCCGCCGGTGGCTGGAGCGGGAGGGAGGGCCCAGGGAGAGGAGGTCAGGGAGTTAGGTGGGTGTGGATTCCCGTATCCGGTAATATCTAGTGAACCTCGGTCAGGACCTGGCTGCTGACTGTTGGATGCTTTGGGGTAGGTGTGTGACCTGATCTGATTTGTTTTGTTTTTTAACTTTAGCAAAATGTGTTAAATTGAGGCACGATTTATATATAGTAAAATTCACCTTTTTTTAGTATAAAAGTCTGTGAGCTTTAAGAAATAGTTGTGATGACCCGTGGTTTCAGCAGGAAGCTTCTGGTTCTTTTTTTATTTTTAATGTTTATCTGGTTTTGAGAGAGGGAGACAGAACACAAGCAGGGAAGGGAGAGGGAGACATAGGGCTGTCAGCACAGAGCCCGACGCGGGGCCCAAACCCACGAACTCCGAGATCATGACCTGAGCCAAAGTCGGACACTTAACCGACTGAACCATCCAGGCGCCCCGATCCTTTGCCCATTTTTAAAATGGATTGTTTGTTTCCCATTCTTCAGGTGACCTTTCACTTTCTTGATAGTGTCCTTTGGAACACAAAAGTTTTAATTTTGGTGAAGTTCAGTTTATTTTTTTATTTTTTTCTGCCTCTGCTTTGGGTATCGTGATCGTATTTAAGAAACCCTTGCCCAGTCAAAGGTCACAAAGGTTTACACCTATGTTTTCTTCTAAATGTTTTAGATTTAGCTCTTTGATCCATTGTGACCTAATTTTTGTAAATAGTGTGACATTGGGCTCTAACTGCATTCTTCGGCAAGTGGACATCCAGTTGTCCCAGTACCATTTGTTGGAAAGACCCCCCCCCCCCCCACCGATTAAATTGTCTTGGTGTTAAGTAAGCGTCAAGATTCATTTTACTTAACTTTTACTTTTTTTTTTTTTTAAGTTTACTTATTTTGAGAGAGAGTGGGGGGTGGATGGGCACAGATAGAGGGAGAGAGAGAGAATCCCATGAAGGCTCCACACTGTCAGTGCAGAGCCCAACACAGGGCTTGAACTTACGAACCATGAGATATGACCTGAGCTGAAACCAAGAGTCGGACGTTTAACCAGCTGAGCCACCCAGGCACCCAATCTGTTCTAATTGGAGTGCATAGACCATTTACATTCAATGTGATTATATCATGTTGGGTTTTTTTTTTTTTTTTAATGTTTTTTTTTCAGAGAGAGAGAGAGAGCATGAGTGGGGGGGGGGGGGGGGCAGAGAGAGAGGGAGACACAGAATCTAAAGCAGGGTCCGGGCTCCGAGGTGTCAACACAGAGCCCGACGCAGGGCTCGAACTCACGAACCTCAGGATCATGACCTGAGCCAAAGTCGGACGCCCAACTGACTGAGCCACCCAGGCCCCCCTATATCATGTTGGGTTTAAATCAACATAATGCTGTTTGGTTTCTATTTGTCTCATCTTTTCTTTGTTCCATTTTTCTTCTTTTTCTGCAACTTCTTTTGGGTTGAATATTTTTATGATTTCTTTTATCTTTTTCTTTGGTTTATCAGTTATAACACTGTGTGTTAATTTGGGGATTGCATTATGGTTACAGTGCACATCTTTAACTTACCCCAGTCTATCTCCAAGTGACATCGTACCACTAAGGTATCACATAAGAATCTTAGAGCAGTGTTCTTCAGTTTCTGCCCTGCCCACCTTTGCAATATCATCATTGTTTGTACATTTTCCTTCTACCTGTGTTATCAATTTCATGATATGTTGTTATAAATAGACAGTTGATTATCTTTTAAATTGATTTTTGTAATATTTACTTAACTTTTGAGAGAGGGAGAGAGAGAGAGAGGGAGTGAGCAGGGGAGGGGGAGAAAGCAAAGGGGAGAGAGGGAATCCCAAGATCCCAAACAGACTCTGGGCTGACAGTGCGGCTCAAGGCGGAGCTCAGACTCAGGATGCGTGAGATCATGACCTGAGCAGAAATCAAGAGGCAGACGTTTAACCGTTTAACTGACTGAGCCACCCAGACACCGCTAAATAGATCCAAAGAAGAAAAAAACCTCTTTTGCTTACATGGGTGGTTTTATCATTTCCGGTGTCCTTCATTTCTTTGTTTGGGTTTCCTTCTGCTTGAAGGGCTTCCTCTGACATTTCTTCAGGTGTAGATCTGAATTCTCTCAGCTCTTGTGTGTCTGCCAAAGGCTTTATTTCACCTTTGTTTTTATTTTTTCAACGTTTTTTTTTAATTTATTTTTGGGACAGAGAGAGACAGAATATGAACGGGGGAGGGGCAGAGAGAGAGGGAGACACAGAATAGGAAACAGGCTCCAGGCTCCGAGCCATCAGCCCAGAGCCTGACGCGGGGCTCAAACTCATGGACCGCGAGATCGTGACCTGGCTGAAGTCGGACGCTCAACCGACTGCGCCACCCAGGCGCCCCTCACCTTTGTTTTTAAAAGATCTTTTCACCAAGAATTCTGGGTTGACAGTTTTTTCTTTCACTGACTTAAAGATGTTGCCCCACTTTAAAAATAACTGTAGCAATGACCATAACCTTTTAAAAACTGATCCTCAAGGTTTTTCTCATTATAAATACTCATTGTAGACATTATGAAAACCAGACAGAAAAATTAAAATCTTTATTCTATTTACTTATTCATCTTTATTCTGTGAAAATTTTGTTTCTTAAAGTAAAGTTGGAATACATGCTGCTTTGTAACTTCCTGTTTCAGCTTCGTCATGAAACTTAGTTGTGGACATTTTCCATGTCCTTATAAATTCGTAACAGAATCCTGTGTTTACATTTAACATAGATCTTTTTCAGAACTCTAATGCAGCTCCAATTTACATTATGTAAGTTATTTGGCATCTGGACATTTAAGAACCGCAGTTTGAGTTAGAAGACCTTTAACGATATCTTGGATATTATCTGAGTCTTCAGGGACATAAAATTGGCCAACAGGGGACAACGGTCGGCAGTCACAATCTTCACTGCCAGACATAAGAAACCGATAGCTCTTTTCTCCCCCCTTCCACTGATTGACATTGGGGATGCTCATCTTCTGTTGTTATCAGGAATGCTATTGGACACATTGATCATTTTGCACACTTGAGCAGCTGTATCTGTAGGATAAATTCTCCAGTGCAGGACTGCTGGGGCCAAGGAGGCATCTGTGTGCTTGGATAGTTACGTGTGTGGAATTGTGACTGTTGTTGGCACATTTGTCTTCCCACAAGCCTTGTACGGTGCCTGCCTGCCCGTATCTCTGCCCGAGGTGTCACATTTATGGCCAGACTTCAGGGTGACTGCCCATCTGACAGGTGAGAAAATGGACGGATGGCTTTTGTTTTCCGTATCTTCTATCATCATCTTTCTTTTTCTCTCCTGATTTCTGTTTGCTCTGTTTCTTCATTTGCTCTTGAGATGTTGTCCTGTCTCCTTACTTGCCTTACCTGTCTTTAAACTATTACCAAAAATTCCTAGTTCATTGGTTAACTTGAGTAGCTTTCGTGGGTTAGATCCGCTATGTCGGATGTGAGTACATAACAAGATACTCGTGGTCAGGATGAAGATGTATCGAACTAGGGCATAACCAGTTTCCTTGGTTTTTAAGCCCTTTATAATGTTGAAATGGGGGCGCCTGGTTGGCTCAGTTGGCGGAGCACACAACTCTTGATCTCAGGGTCGTGAGTTTGAGCCCCACGTTGGGTCTAGAGATTACTTTAAGAAAAATGTTAAAATAGGGTAAAAGAATGAGTAGTTGGCCCCTTTCACAACAGTATATTTACCTTGGTGAAGTTCATTAACCTTTAAAGAACATTAAGAAAGGGCCTAGGTGACATTTTAATGCTTCACAGTCTTAACAATTCAGTCTTACATCTGTGTGTGGAACACGCACCCCTACAACACACGCACATCAGCCCACCTGTGCAGGTGGCTCTGATAGGGTGTGGCAGGTGACAGAGAGCAGAGTGCCTTTTCTGCATTCCAGGCAGTCTTTGAGACAGTTTCCCGTGTTTATGATATTTTGGATTTTCCCCTGCAGTTAGTCTTTATCAGAGTGGTCTGGGGCATGGGGAGCCAGAGAACTTTGACTCTGTTGGAAGGGTTTTTCTCCAGGAACCACCATCCAAGACTGGAGAGACCCCATTACTCATTCGCGTGTTCTAAATTTTTTTTTTTAACGTTTATTTATTATTGAGAGACAGAGAAAGACAGAGCATGAGCATGGGAGGAGCAGAGAGAGGAGGAAACGCAGAATCTGAAGCAGGCTCCAGGCCCCAAGCCGTCAGCACAGAACCCGATGCGGGGCTCAAACTCACCAACCGTGAGGTCATGACCTGAGCCCAAGTCGGACGCTCAACCGACTGCGCCACCCAGGCGCCCCTCATTCACATGTTTTAAAGTGGCACTCGAGGGGCGCCTGGGTGGCGCAGTCGGTTGGGCGTCCGACTTCAGCCGGGTCATGATCTCGCGGTCCGTGAGTTCGAGCCCCGTGTCAGGCTCTGGGCTGATGGCTCGGAGCCTGGGGCCTGTTTCCGATTCTGTATCTCCCTCTCTCTCTGCCCCTCCCCTGTTCATGCTCTGTCTCTCTCTGTCCCAAAAATAAATAAAGGTTGAAAAAAAAAAAATTAAAAAAAAAAAAATAAAGTGGCACTCGAGGGGCACCTGGGTGGCTCAGTCAGTTAAGCTCCATCTAAACTCAGATCGCGATCTCACGGTTCATGAGATCAAGCCCCCCATCGGGCTCTGTGCAGACAATAGGGAGCCTGCTTGGAATCCTCTCTCCCTCTCTCTCTGCCTCTACCCCACTTGTGCATGTTCTCCCTCTCTCAAAATAAACTTACAAAAAGCATTAAAAAAAAAAAAAAAAGCACTCAAGTGTCACCGGTGTCACCAGTAATGCGACGTCATCTGCAGACCTCTGCTGTCAGGTGTCTCCTTGGAGCGCCGGTGCAGTGCCGCTTCCGCTTGCGGTCCTCTGACTTCTGTTTTCTGGAACGGAGCCCGTCAGATGAGGTTCTGACCGTCCCTGTCAGTCCTGCGCTGCTAGAAAGTGGAATTAAGTCACCGCTCTGTTCTGTCGCTGTAGTCCTTTGGTTTGTCAGCAACTGCGCCGAACGGCATTTCTCTGCAGGGCTGTCACACGGCCTAGCGTGTGAGTTCCTGGTGTGTGTCTGGAGACTCAGAACCCCCGAGGGATTCGATAGCGTTATCACTACTGGAACAGTAATGACACTCACCCTGTTTCACGCGTGGTTTCACTTACCGTTGCGTCATAACTAAGTTTTGGGCGTAAAAACATGTTCTAAAGTTGGATAAGTTGCTGCTTTCATTTTTACTGGTAGTTTCTTTTTTGTTTGTCTTTGGGAAAGCATAAAAGATTATTTCCCTTGTGATTTTTATGAGCTCAGACCACATTTTCCCCAGTCTGCCATGTCTGCCTGGGGCTTTCTCAGCCCCAGAAGCCTTGCACACTCCTCCTTCCTGTGGTGGGACATCTCAGGGGAACAGAGACTTGTTTTTTTCGGAGAACACATTTATAGCTTCTTTTGTCTTCAGGGAAAAGCGAAGGGGATTTGTTTCACTGAAAATGACTCCATTTTTTCTTGTCTCTCAATCTAATAAAGTTTGGGAAGGTCTCTGTATTAATCCAGCCGAGAATCGTGAGGTGCTTGTAAGATTGCTAAATCGTTTGATAATTTTCTTCCGTGAGGCATGAGCTTATTTTTGTCTTTCCTCTTCCACATTGATTTTTTGATGGAAAAATACCAATCCTCCCTAGCCTAGGGGGAATTGAGAAAAAGAAAACCAGATCCTACGGCTACTATTGCTATACTTACCAGTCAGGGTAGCTTTGGACTGAGGACAGATAAATGAATTGCTCCCAGGAGCCGAGAATAGAACTCTTATCCTTGATTGCATTAAGCAGGCCGGTTTTTCCCCTCACACACGAACACTGAATAATTACTGAAATAACCGTTCCCTGCACACCGCGTTCAGAGTTAACGTAAAGATCTCTTTTCTACAAATGGCAGATACCCTTTCAGACTGCAGCAAAGGTGCAGGTTATACGGAACAGCGGTACATTTGAATCTCTTGTACGCTGACCTGGTGAGCACTGGGCTCTCGGGGGCGGTTGCTGTGAGAAGCTGAATGTCTCCTCTTTGAGAAACACTTTGGAGCCATTTATCACAGCGGATCATATACAACCCGTAGGTCCAGTTGAACATTTTCTCAGGCTTGGAAAAGAGAATCCGGCACGATTCTAGACTCGTGTCTAGACTCAGGCTTGGAAAAGAGCATTAGGCGTACGAGTTCTAAATTCCCCAGAGTGTAGAACCGGGGATGGGGACGGGAGGGCGCTTACTCTCCAGGTAAGAAAAAAAGCTCTCCTTCTGAATAGTTTTAACTTTCATTCTCAAGATGGCAGGAAGGAAAAAAGTCTTAAGCTCACTGCTTTGACTTTTATGCTGGAGACGCACATTTCATTTAAAGAAGCGATTCTTCAGAAAAGTGTCACATGACTTTGGATAGGGTCCCAAACAGATTCTGCCCGATATTGGTGTCATTTATTGGCTAGAAGGCAGGCACAGAGATGAAGGTCATTTGCACCCCCGTGCCTTTCTCTTGAGTGTACGCTTTTGTGTTTCTCAGCTCTTCGGTGCCATACCCTGCAGCCAAAGCGCCCCACCCAGCGGTGACTCCGGCAGCTGCCAACCCGGCTAAACAGGTGACTTCCTGGTTTTTGCTCTCGTGAACGGCCTTGCGACGTCTGTCTTTGAAGACAGTGCTGTTTCAAGTCTCGGCTTTGTTTTAACAAACTAGAAGTCCGACAAAGACCTGTGATCCTTTCCCTAGAATTTATGTCAGTCTTGACACAGTAGGTCAGTCAGGACCTGAGGTTGTCTCTGTAGGCCATTTGACATTCTGCCTCTAGGAATCTTGGGTCACAGTTCCAGTACCTTCACGATTGTTTGGGTGATTTGGGCGTGTGATTTACTTTCATTGAACGTTATCTTCAATAACCCAACGACAACCGTGTGTGGTAGAACGGGGCAGGTGTGTATATGTGTTTCCCTAATGAGAACCCGAGGCACAAGTGACGGGTGCAAGCTCACACGATTAGGAAATGCTGGAGCCAGAGCTGGAGGCCGGCTCTTGTACCTTCTTCCCTCTGTGGCTTGTACATCGTACCTTTCAGGATCAGTGCCTTTGGCGGGGTGGCTTCTCCGGCTTTCTCCCGCAATCCCTGTTTTTCAGAGCTTGCGTACGCAGTGGTATCCCTTACGTCTACACTCAGGCTTTTGCCTGATGAGCATCGTCTCTTACAAAAATCTTGTAAGCGGTTATATAGTAAACAGTTAATCCAGAAGAAAACAATTGGAGACAGCTGGCAGATAGTTCAAGCTATCCCTGAAAGCTTCCCTGAGAAGACCTGGTTTCTCTGCCACTCTCACCTGTCTCTGAGAGGAGTAATTTCACATTGTGTTTGAGATTGAACCTCACAACTTGCCTCTTGTGAGTTCTCAGCATGGCTCTCTGATTGTTACAATGGCATTTAAGCGTTTAGCATTTGGTCCTTCTTCTGGAGGTTTCTGTGTTGACCTTGGAGAACACATGGGTAAGCAGAAGTCATAACCAATAAGGGTAAAGGAACATTTGCTGGAGATGGAGAAGCTGAACAGTTCCACTTTCTAATTTTATTATACGTGTACTGAGAGCCAGAACCCATTTCATTCATTTCCTTATTCATTACTGGATGTTCCAGTGCCTCCTATGTGCCAGGCACTGTGTTGGATGCTGGGAAAATAGCCACAAGCTAGGTAGGCAAGACTGTATTCTTGGAACTTGCAGAATATTCCATGCTCTGATACACTCTTACACACGATAAGCATTTAAACATACTGACTTTGGATTATAAGGTTTTTAAAAATTAAACTAAAAGTGTTTATGCTTGCTTACTTTTAAATTATGTTCTCATTTTACGTGTTTCTTTATTCTAAAGGATGGTTAATGGTTTCACATGAATGTTCTGCCTGTGTTCTGTTACAGGGATCTCTAATAAATTCCCTAAAGCCGTCGGGGCCCACGCCAGTGTCCAGTCAGTTGTCATCTGGTGATAAAGCCTCAGGTCAGTTTGCATTTTCATTTTAGTGAAAATCAAGGTGAAAGAAACCCTCCACAAGAGAGTTTAGTATTCTAGATCACAGAGGCCGCTGATGTAGGAAATCAAGTAAAGAGATATTTGGAAGGCTTCAGTCAATGACGAATGTCCAGGAAATCCGTGAGCCCTTCATCAGCCCTGCAGACTTCTGAAATTTGAGCGCAGTAGGAGAAAAATCTTCCTTAAAACGCTTTTCCTGAAAAGGAGCAATTGTGTTGTCTTCACTGGCCTTTTGCCGGAAAATCAAAGTTACGGGAGGGGAGTGGAACTCGAGCTGTATTCTTCTACTAAAAGGACTGAAGAGTCCTCTTGGTTCACAGTGGTCATTCAAAGCTTGCAAAATGCAGAAAGGAAAACAGATCTGTGGTAATAGAAAAATTTCAGAGTAGACGATAGTGATGTCAGTGTCCCGATTTTATGGCTTCACACAGTTCCCAGTACCCATTCGAGCTGAGTTATCCTTAGCTCAGATTAGTAGTTTTTACAGTCACTGTCAGTGCTTTGACCAAGGGGTCCACATTGCCCAAACCAATCGAAGCAGAAGAGCGCTCTTGTGTAGATGCTGATGATGTGAGGTCTTCGCAGCATCCCCTTCCCTTGGCCCCTTCTTTACTGCCCCTTTACCTGGCCTGTGTTCCTTTCGGCTTCTGGGGCCTAGTGCCGCCCGCGGTTCTGCGTGTATGCCACTCCCTGGGCTCCGGCTTTTGTTTTCGCTCATGCTCCCAGGTGGGTGTCCCGGCCGTTAGAGACCGAGCCGCCCGCTTTCCGAACATCGTCTTCTCCTCAGCTGCACAGTCATCTGCCTTTCTCTAGAATCGAAAGCTGGATATCGGGCTCATCTTCAGTAAATAGGCCTTGCACTCGTTGGTGCGTACCCCTCAGTTGTCCAGAATGTGGATTAGTGCAGGACTGGCTGTTACCGGGCGGGCTTTCCAGGGGAGGGAGCCGTGTCTCCCTTCTTGACTGGGATCTGAAGTTTTCAGTTAGAAGAAAATTCCATTAGGATTATTAAGGATTCAGATTAAGAAGCTGGTTTCCGTTTCTGGCTAATGTTTTGGAAAGTTTTGAAAGACCATACATCCCAGCCTCTTCAAGGCCCACCTTAGAGAGCTTTTTGTCCCTCCTGAACTTAAGAACCAAGGAAGTCTAAGAAATTTTGCTTCACCTACGTCTTAAACAGTTAGCGGGACTTGCAAAGATATTTCTGACGTGCATCATTCAGCGGTGATTGTGAAATCCTGTCTTTCATTGCTAGACGTTTACTTGTGTTTTCACATGCTGGATAACCAAAGGAAAAGGACATCTGAGGGTAGAAAAATCTCCCTGAAGATACTGTCTCCAAGTTTGCAAAATAGTTCTCTTATTAATTAAGAATGGAAGTACCTTTGTTGTCTTTCTGATTATAAAACTACCGTAAATGCACAAAACCATCTGCGGTGAAGAGACCTATAAGGTAGAAAATGAACGCTGTCTCTTAAATTCGAGTTCCGGAAATAACCACCCTTAATTTAATCTGCGTGTCTGGAAGGTTACTTCACTGTTGTTTTTCAAACACAAATAGGTGTATCCTGTATCTGTTGATTTGTAACCTGGTACCTGCCCTCCCCCCATTACAATACATACTCTGTTCATCTTTCCAGATCTGACACTGCTCTACGTCACTTGTCTTAATCGCAGCCGAGGACCTGCACCCTGTTAAGTTTTACCAGTATTGTGCTGATAGTTGAGATCGTTTCTGATTTTTCGAGATGATGACCAAGGTTGCACAAAATACCCTTATACACACCACATTGCTTTATAGTAGCTTTAAAAATTCTCTACCCTGTACCCATTTGAGGAGAATGTCCTTTTTTTTTTTTAACGTGTGATTTGCTTTGGGCTTTTTAAATGTAGCGTTCCCTGTTCCTCCCCCTCTTAAAGTGGAGCAGTAGGGGGAAAACTGAAGATAATACCCCAGACTGTTAAGGAGTAGTTACAGTGAAATTGAACCTAGGGAAGAGAATGGATTGCACTTTTAGCTTTGCTGTGTGGCAATACTCACGTATGACCTTTGTAATTTTTTTTAAAAAAGCCGTTATTTGTTAAACATAAAACCATCCACTCTGAGAAATACAGAAAGGTAGGGAGAAAGCAAATGGTCATGAAGTCACTACTCAGAGATATTTCACATACTAACCTATTTCTCTTTGGGGTTTTTTTTTTTTCCTTCAGTGTATATTTCCATAATTCTAAAACTTTATTACAAATTCTCCTAAAATTATAAAACTACTTTCAGTGGTTTTAATTTAAACTACCCTCAAATTCTTTTGGTATCTTTTCCGGAGAGGAGAGCGTGGCCTGTTTTGGTTTGGAATTAACACTGACAGAGCCGGCGAGCAAGTAAGTTCATGGGCCTCGATGCCGACCTGACCTGTCGGAGAGCACGGTGAGGCCCACAGGCTGGACCTGCAGAGAATAACAAACTGGAACGGTGTTTCTAACAGCTTTCTTGTCATGTTCTCATTTTTTTTTTTTTCTTCCCATAATTTCAGGGCCAGGGGCATCCAAGATAGAAACAGCTGTGACTTCTACCCCATCTGCTGCTGGGCAGTTCAGCAAGCCTTTCTCATTTTCTCCATCAGGGTCAGTAACAAACTTAATTTTTGTGGCAGATCGCCAGCAACCGTATAGGTAGCTTCCCCCAGTTTTACCGTCAGTAGGTATATGTATCTGCTTATTAAATGCATATGAATGAGCCCAGAGCTCTTACCACCTTCAGTAACACGTATGATGTCAGCAACACTAGCTTATCATCCTCATGCAGGTCTGCACTTGACCCTCGAACAACGGGGCTTTGAACCGCATGGGTCTGCTCCCACGCGGATTTTTTTCCCGTAACTTCCGGTAGTACCATGGATGTATTTTTCCTTTGGTTTTCTCCGTAATATTTTTCTTAGTTTACCGTATCGTAAGAAGGCAGCGTGTCGTACACATAACATGGGTCAACCAACTGTTGGTGATGTCAGTGAAACTTCCGGTCAGCAAGAGGCTATTAGTGGTTAAGTTTTGGGGAGTCAGAAGTTTTAAGTGGATTTCCAGCTGCATGGGGGTGGGGGCCCCTGACCCCTGTCTTGTTCAAGGGCCAACTGTATTTCCCATTTTCCGTCCCAAGTGTATACATGTGTTACTATAGATGTATTTATTTTGTTTTCTAGGGTTAGCCTCCTTTTCTTTGAGCAGTGGGTCTGTGTCAGATTCTGTGGTTGGTCTTCTAGCTTATGACACTGACCTCTTTGCGTTCTGACGCCATCTGGGGGCTGGGGGTGACACTGAGATTGGCTTTCCTGCTCGAGAGGGCGCTACATTCCACTGAGAGGAGGTGGTGAAGGACCACAGCCCTTTGGAAATCTGGGTCTTGTGGAGATAAGGGGAAATGTTCCTGTCCCATTTCTTTAAGAATAATGATGACTGTACCTGTAAAGTTGAGTCATTTTGAAAAATGGAAAAGTCTTCCGGCCGTCATTCCACGGGAGCCTTGATTCGCCTCACAGGGTGAATGCCTTTGTTCTGTGCCCGAGGCACTTCTGTTGAACCCCGTGAAGGGGGCCGGAGCGTTCTCCTCCTCCCGGAGGGGAGCTGGGCTCTGTGGAGCGGAGATAAAAACCTGTCCGAAGTTTTTTGGCCGTGGAAAGCCTGCGTGCTCAGGTCCAGTAGAAAAGCCTCTGAAGCCCTTTCACTTTGTGCTCTTGGGACTGGAATTCTGCTTCCCACAGTCTCTCCCCCGATGTCATTGTTTCCTGAGTGTCCTTCAGCCATAACACGTCAAGAGCAAGAGGGGGTTAGAATAGAATTTGAGGGGGAAATTATCAGATGACTTTTTCTTTAATGTAAATCGTTGTTTTATCCTCTCAAAGATCGTTGGGAGCCACTTTGAGAGAGTAGGTTGGCGCCGGGAGTTATTGCTTCTTTTACAAACACTTAACAGTCTTCACTGCTGCAAACGGATACTCTTCTTCCCATTTTTAAAATAAGGTGAAAAGGTTTGGGTCCCCGGGTCAGTGGCTCACCTCTGTTAGATAAAATTTCGTCACCAAGGTTGAGACAAAGAAAGGATTATTTTTCGTAATGTGATAAAATGCTTCTAACACATCTTCTTGGATGGTTTTTGTCCATTCGAGGAAGGCACTGATGGGTAAGCAAAACCTAAGTCCTTACAGTACTTACTGTATTTGCTGTGCTTGGCCCCTGATGCCTTAAAACTGTAGTTTTAAATTTGCCATTTGAACTTTTATCACAGTGGGTCATCTCTTCTGGTTCCCGCTTGTGCCGAATTTCTCCTTTGACCGTGGTGTCTTGACTTAGGTCAAGACATCTGAAGAAAATCTACGTTAGGAGAGAGAGAGGTTGATAGAGGGAGTCCACAAAGGTTTCGGACCGGATTTTCCCAGCCGAGGGCTCAGAGTTCGTGCTCTCCTCCACGTCCCCTAGCGGCATGGCGTGCTCCCGATGAGCCCTTTGATCTCGGGGTGGGTTCTAAGGGGTTCTCCCTGACCCGGCTCCCTTGCCTCCGTCCCGGGGCAGATGGTCTGCCCCAGCCACCGTGCCCACGCCCCCACGCCCGGTGCATCTCCGTCACTGCTTAGCTTTCCGCACCATGGGTCCCCACCCAGGCTGCAGAGCCCAGCCAGGGCCTCCTGGCCTCGCCCACCGATTGTCGCTCCCCGCCTCGAGATCTTGGAGCGGCTTCCTGCCTCTGAGATCCACGCTTTTACTCTGCTGTCGTTCATCGTCTCGGTTGTGAGTGCCTACGAGCAGATCGATCGTACAAATGAGTTGTAAACGTAACATTAAGAAGGGCAGGATTGTGCCTTCGGTGTTTGTTCCTCTTTAACCTCTCTCCTTGCGCTCCCTAGGACTGGCTTTAATTTTGGGATAATCACACCAACCCCGTCTTCTAATGTCACTGCCGCACAAGGTACAGTCTCTCCCTGCACGGCGCAGCGTTTCTTTTGTGTTTTGTCTAAACAGGTGCTGGGTTTTTGTACAGATGTGTTGACATTTTCCTTGCTGCTGAGTCTTGCTTAAAGCATCTGCAGCAAGTTTGGTGTTGACAGTGTGCCTTCGAAATAAGCCGCATTTAAGAAACTAAAGGGGAGGACTCCTGTTGACTTTTTAAATTCAGAACAAGGAACGGATTTGCTTCTGGGAAAGCAAGGCTGTGCTTTAAATGCGGATGTTAACATGTGAATTAGAATTCCTTTCTCCATCTGCTCATCCTCACAAGACCAGATTCGTCTTCTCTCCCGGATAACCTGTCGGCAAACACACTCGTCCTTCTGTGTGTTGTTACATAGCCATCAACCGACATCTTTTTAATGGTTAAGAGAATTTGAGGACCTGTAAAGAAACCAAATGTATTTTTTAAGTGCCTTCTAGCTCTCCGTTTAAAGAACTAAGTTTATTTTTCCTTTATTTGAAAAAGCAAGCTCTTCCTATGAAAGTGATATATTCTAAAATCACATGTCGTACCCCTCAGGTTCTGTATTTCTTTTGTGTTTCCTCTTCTGCTTCATTTCCTTTAACATGGGCTCTTATGAATTTTCCAGTGTTACTGGAAATCTTATATGAATGTCACGTGTTAATGGCCACATAGTTTCTGTGATTTATTGAACCCATTTACCTGCCGAATATTTAGGTTATTTCCAGATTTTCCCTATAATGAACAACACACTGACCGTCTTTCCTCCGTTCGCTCAACAAGCTTGTTTTGAGCGTGTCCTCTGTGCCAGCTCGAGTGGAGGAGGTTTTGGGAAAAAGGGGGTCCCTTAAGATCTGGGGGAAGATTGGGGGCTGAAAGCACAGCAGACTCCTAAACCTGGTTTGTCTGTGGCACTTAAAGGGTTGATGGTCTCCTTCCTTCCTTTCTTTCTAGAATAGTGATTGTTTAAACTGTTTTTGTAACCTTTGCCCACTTAGATGTGGCAGAATACCCCCGAGGCTCATCTTCTCCCCTGTCCCACTTTCCAGAGCAAAAACAACTCCGTGATCTAAAAGGATTAAGAGGAACAAAATAATAACCGGCGGGGGTCATAAGTCAGACAGTAGGGAAATGCAGTGGTAATTCTGTAAACATTTGAATCACTACGAGACTAGACAACGATCCAGAACCATAGGAAGCTCCGTAACAGCAGTGATACAACAGCAGTGATACAACAGGAAATGGCCCCCGGGGAGTTGGGGCCCTGCGGCCTTCCCAAGAATTTGTGACAGCCAGACTTCTTAAAACAACATGGAGTTAGAAATATCAGTAAACACGGTAATAGACCAATTTTACTTCGTAAACTAAAAAATTGGGTTACTTTTATTTATCGACCACTTACTGTTTGACCAGACCTTTACCTGTATTTCATTCTATGTTTATAACAGCTCTTTGAGCTAGCTACTCTTACCACGCTTATTTTCCAAATGGGGAAACTGAGGCCCAGAGAGGTAAAGTAGCTTGTCCAGAGTGGTGCAGCGAGCAAGCGGCAGAGCACCCGGCTCCAGAGCCCGTGCCCTTGACCAGGAGGCCACACTGCCTCTGTAAAAGTGCTCACTAGGAAGTAGCCCTTTGTTGTGCATAAAAATAGTCGTCTGTGGACTGACACTTTCTTAGTCCGTAAAAAACACAGCAGGAATTTCCATGTTGGATCAACTCCCGGCCTACCGGTAGGTCCATAGGCGAGCACCGCGTCACAAATGTTCTCGAGGAAAGCGCACCCGGGGCAAACGAGACAAGATACCTTTTTTTTCTCTTTTGGGAGAATACTGTGAATTTCCCGTATTCAGACGGTGCCGTGTACTTGCTGTGACGTAACGGTCACGAAAAGGACATTTGCCTTCCTCACCCGTGTGAGCTAACTCAGAGCGAGCGCTCCTGTGAAAAAGCCTTCACTCTGTGTCCCCGAGGAAAAGCGCTGTGGTTGAACATCTGTCCCTACTGTATCGAGGGGAGACCGGGCTTGGAATGTGATGGGTCGTGTTGCGCTAAATCCAACCCATTTTCTCATTTCTATTTCTTGCTAGGGGCAGCACCCCCCACTAAAGAGCCAAACCAGCTCGACGCGTTCCCGTTTGGTGGGGGAGGCAAACCCTTCTATGAGACGGTTCCTGAAAGCTCGCCGCCCTCGGGGATGACCGCATCAACCACCACTGGAGCCACCGCTGCCTCTCCGGCAGAGTCTGCGCCTTCAAGCAGCAGACCTGTGGCCCCTTCTGGAATCGCTCTCTCCACCACCTCTAGCAAGCCGGAACCCCCGCCATCCAAGTTGGGAGAGCTTCTGTTTCCGAGTTCTTTGGCTGGAGAGACTTTGGGCAGTTTTTCAGGACTGCGGGTTGGCCAAGCAGATGATTCTACAAAGCCAGCCATGAAGGCTCCATCCACAGGCCTGACTAGCGCGCAGCCAACCAAGACTTCAACCGTCCCCTCGGGGTTTAGTTTTACCAGCCCTCCCGTGTTAGGGAAGCACGCAGAACCCCCCGTGACCTCCTCTGTGACCGCAGCCACAGGGGCCCCTCCGGCAGCCACCACCAGCACGGGCACTAGCAGTCCCTCGACTGGCATTTTCGGCGCTCTGCCCGTAGCCAGTGCGGGATCCTCTGGAGTTCTGGGTTTCGGTGGGCTGTCCCTAAGTGGTAGCAAGACTAGTTTTTCCTTCGGAAGCCAACAGACGAGCAGTACAGCGCCCCCACCTGCCCCACCGTCAGCCACAACTGCCGCTCCCCTGCCTACGTTGTTCCCCATGATGTCGTTTGGTAGCCTCCTGAGTTCAGGGTCTGCTCCCACCCTGCCCGCATCCTCTGGTAAGAGCGCGGAAGAGGCCGCGTCCTCGGCCTCAGCCGAGAAGCCGGACAACGGCGACGCCTCGGCGTCCGCGACCTCGCTTCTGGGGCAGCCACCGTCAGCCCCGCTTCCCCAGGCTCCTCCGCAGACTTCTGACCCGGTTAAAAAAGAACCTGCTCTGGCACAGCCCGCAGTCAGCAGCCCGGGCCCCGCAGCGTCCGGCGGCGGTCTCGCGACACCTGCCGCGGAGGCCACGCCAGCGGCCCCCGCGGGCCCTGACGTCAAGACGGAACTGGCCTCCCCCGCTTCCACGCTCTCGGCTCCCGGGCCGCCTGCCGCCGCCCCGGCTACCCTCCCGGGCGCGGTCCCCGTGGCCGTTGAAACCCCAGGTCCCCCCACGACCTCCAGCTCCGTTTCCGGCGCTGCTCCGAGCCCGGCCGCGGAGACCGCGGCGTTTGGGACCGCCACCTGCGGCTCTTCTGTCTTCGCTCAGCCGCCCGCCGCCAGCTCCAGCTCCGCTTTCAGTCAGCTCGCCGGCCCCGCGGCCACCGCCCCGTCCGCCGCCCCCGTGTTCGGGCAGGCGGCCACCGGCTCCGGGCCGGGCCTGTTCGGGCCACAGGCGGGAGGCGCAGCCGGCGCGGCCGCCACCGCCGCCGCCACGCCGCCCGCCAGCAGCTCCGGCTTCGGCGGTCCCGCTTTTGGCGCGTCGGCCACCGGGGTGTTCGGACAGACGACGTTCGGGCAGGCCCCGGCCTTCGGGCAGTCGACGAGCAGCCCCGCCAGCGTCTTTTCCTTCAGCCAGCCTGGGTTCAGCTCGGTGCCCGCGTTCGGCCAGCCCGCGGCCTCCACCTCGGCGTCTACCAGCGCGAACGTCTTCGGTGCCTCCTCCAGCACCAGCAGCTCCAGCTCCTTCTCGTTCGGACAGTCCTCTGCCAACACAGGAGGGGTGCTGTTTGGCCAAAGCAACCCTCCCGCGTTCGGGCAGAGCCCCGGCTTCGGGCAGGGAGGCTCCGTGTTCGGTGGCACCTCGGCCGCCACCACGACCACGTCATCTTCTGGGTTTAGCTTTTGTCAAGCTTCAGGTAAGAATTTACGGAAGACTCTGTCCTCTCTGTCATTTGAAATATTTGCGGGGGAAGAAAACAAAAAACAAAAAAACCCTGTATTGCTTTTGAGTTAAAAGAAAAGGGAAAACGAGAAATGCAAAAAGGGCGCTTGGAGCGCCGGCGGCCTCGCGACTTTCCTTGGCCTCGTCACCATGGCTGCAGTTGGGCTGCTCGGCAGATTCTCCCGTTAGCCGGTTCCATGGGGAAGAACACAGGCATCTTTAGCTTAAAGTCCTGGCAAATAACGAACGACTCATAAATCTGAACCTTTAAATCTGGAAGTTGCTTTGGAGGCTATTCCGTCCCAAACCGTCATAGCTCGAGGAGACCCATCTAATGTCATGAGGTGCTGATCGTGGAGCCAGAACCAGACTCCGGGGTGCCTCGTCCTAGTTCACTGCCCTGCCGGCGTTTCATATCCTGCCTCCTCTGACACCTTCTTGCTTGCTAGAAGGGTAGATACTTAACATTTGAAAAGGGTTTTTTGCCTGTTTCAGCGTACTTTAAAAAAAAAAACAACAACCCAAATCTTTAAATGTTCCTTTTTTTTTTTTTAAGTTTGTGTATTTATATATTTTGAGAGAGAGAGAGAGAGCGCGCGCAAGCAGGGGAGGGGCAGAGAGAGGAAGAGAATCCCAAGCAGACTCCGCACCGTCGGCGCAGAGCCTTGATGCGGGGCTCGAGCTCACAAAACGCGAGATCGTGACCTGAGCCGAAACCAAGAGTCCAACACTTAACCGACTGAGCCACCCGGGCACCCCTAAGTGTTACTACTTTTTAAAGTAAAACATAACCCACTGTTGCATGTCTATTTCAGCTGCTTTCACTTCCACAAGTTATCAAGAGGACAATTTGAGAATATTTTCTAAGTTTCAATTTCTAGTAATTATCTAAGGAAAGGCAATTTCTTCAGCAGTTAGGCCGCAGGGGGGAAACAGGGATTAATGATTTCTTGGTGGGCAGGAGTATAAGTGACTGCCCATTCGTTCACTTGGTGATGATTTATTTGCAGATGGTTTATAATTTATTAGCAAGGAAATTTAGTCCGTCCTTCCTTCCTTCCTTCCTTCCTTCCTTCCTTCCTTCCTTCCTTCCTTCAGCAAATGTTTGTTAAGCTCCCGCCGGGTTCAGCTCCAAGGACAGAGTGCCGAAAGACAGTTCTGAGCTCCACCTGCTGCCCTGTCAGGAGGCCGGCCTGAGTTCTGGGGAATGTGCTCATGTGGTGTCGCAAGGGGGAAAGGCCTGGGGAGGCTTAAAGAGAAGGGTGTTCAGCGCGCTCTTGGGAGCATCCTTTTCTCTGCAGTCTGAACTTGACAGTCCCTCAGGCACAAGTATAATCAAACTGTTCAGACGCAAGTATGAGCCATTGAAGCAATCTTCTTTCATCTAGTAACAATGTGGAAAGGTACCTGAGCAGTCTGCTCCAGCCCTGGTGGAGGAATTGAGCCTTGCCTGAGCTCACCTACGTAGAGATCAGTGACAGGGATGACCATGGAACTCCCGTCTTCCAGCTCCTTGGCTCGGGCTCTTCGGTTGCTAACATGCAGTCCCGCCTGGTTTTCCCAGGCCCAGTTCATAGCAGCACCTCAGCCCTGTTACGCCACCTGGAAAAAAGAGGAAGTACCTCAGGAGAACCTGGTGTTTGAGATCAGAGGAAACCAAGTAGTAAAAACATTTGTGACGTTAAGTCAGTCACTGGAAAGACTCCTTGACCGCAAAGTAAGGAAAAGCTATCCTGAGCGTGGCCCACCCTGCAGTCCGTACCAGCCTGGGCTTTGGCAGGAGACAAGGATTCAGTGTTCAGGATTTGGGAATTTACAGTCTAATAAAACGTTAACGATGACCCGAGAAAGGCCTTCGTTACTCATAATTTTCTCCATTGCCTATATAGGAAAACAGATATTATTCCCGAGTCCATTTGTTATCCGGTATCTTAGAATGCCATCTGAAAACAAAATACTTGATGTCGTAAAAGACTCATCCAAATTAAACTTGTTTTCTTCTTATTTTCCAGGTTTTGGGTCTAGCAACACTGGTTCTTTGTTTGGTCAAGCAGCCAGTACGGGCGGGACAGTCTTCGGCCAGGTAAATGATGTATGTTTGCCTCCATTCGTGTCAACACGTGTCAGACCCATCCACGTTGTTCCCACACAGTGTAATCGGTTCGTACTGTGTGTCGAACGCCAGCAAACGGCCTCACATGGTTCTCAAGCTCTGCCTTCTTTAGCTCCCTTGGGGACACGGAAGTCTCAGCCTCTGATTCGAGAGAATCGCTACAATTTTGAGCCCCTTTTTTTTTTGACAGTCCTCTAGGAGAGCACTTTAAAAGCACAGTGCGTGAGTTCTGTCAATCTTCTGCCTGTTCTGCTAGGCCAGGGGTTGACCTACAGTTCGTGGGCTGAAATCTGCTCCTCGGCCTTGTGGTGTTTTGTTTTTTGTTCTTTGTTGTTCTGGGTTTTTTGTTTTTTTTTTTTTTTAAGGTCCTTGAGCTAAGAATAGTTTCTACCTTCTTAAATGGTTGTTTAGACAACAAGAATAATTTTGAACAGAAACCACGTATGGGCCCTCAACTAAGCTGTATGTCCTCGTTTCGGTGACCTGAGTTGCTCCAATGTGTCTAGCTGTTATCTGTGTGTGCACACGGTTTTGAGGGCTTTACACAGATTGACTCACGTCATCGTTAGTGCCTCTCTAAGGGAGGTGCCGTTATTATCCCCGTTCCACACATGAAAGCAGCAGGGCCCGGAGGAAATGCGTTGTTACATCACATGCCAGCTGCTTTCAGATCAGAAGAAAGAAAGATACTCTGATGTATCAGACGCGATGGTGGCTTTCCAAAGGTGGTTTGGTATTTGTCCGTTAATTAATGAAACAGCAGGCATATTAGATGTTTCTTCCACATCTCCCAGAAGGGGTTTCCTTCATCATCCTTTTCCTTTGAAGACTAGGCTCTGCCCTAGTCCGTGATCTTTGGCACTTCGGAGCCGGTAACAGCAGGTTAAGTCATTTAAACCAGGTTCCTCGCCGGACGTGGCTAAACATGGCCGACAAAACATAAAAACCATAGTTAGAAAAGCACTGGGCAGCTGACAAGGTGTTTCACGAAGGAAAAGGAGTACCTGTGGAAGTGATCGGAGCATAAGAGCCAGTTGTGCCATGAGGGCATTTATTCATCTGAGAAAATTATCATTTCCTATTTTAATAGTTGCAAAGGATAAAGGGACAGAGATCACGGAGATGTGCACAAAGTGGGGAGTATAAAAGGGACCCTCCCCCAAGGCAAGCCGGGACCCCCGATTCACTGGTTTCGGCTTGCGAATGTGGCCCGACAGGATCGTAGGATGGTGATGTCTGCAGATGTCCGGCAGAAGCAGCACCGACCCCGTTTGACGAAAAGCGACTTAACTCTGGGCCTTGGACGCTTTGTAAGGACATTGATTCCCACGCCTAAATGAGTCAGTCACAAAAGGAAACAAGGAACTGTGAGCAAGGGCCAGAATACACATCAGACATACATTTGTGAAGACTCCTAGACTATAAAGCAGCCATCATTTTACGAGTCCAGTAGGAATAAAAGGCAAAGTTGAGCATACTAGTAAAGAATGGGAGATAAAGTGTCATAGCTGAATTGAAAAAGAACCACATGGAGCTTAATAGAAAATATAATTGAAATTCAAGATCCTGGAAATCTAAAATCTCTAGACCCAGCCGAAGAGAGTAATAATACGTTGGGACAGAGATCAGCAAACTTTGTGCAAAGGGCTAGATAGTAAATATTTTAGACCTTGAGGGCCACATGTAGTTTCCAACACAGCTGCCTAATGCTACGCAAAAGCAGCCGTAGACCGTAAATAAATGAATGAGCATGATTATGTTTCCATTAAGTTTTATTTACAAAAACAGGCAGTGGTCTGGATTTAGCCCACGGAACTACATACTTTGGTGACCCTTGAACTATAAAAGGTAGGTCAGATGAAGTTATCTGGCATGCATCATGGAGAGCAAAACAGATGGAAAATGTAAAAGCAAAATCTTAGAAAATTTAACATTTAATCAGAGGAGAAGAGAGAAAGAGAAAGAATGTATGACAGAATTCGAGAAAAAGACACATTTCCAAAACCAGTAGAAAACACTAACCCACAGATTCAAAAATCCAACAAATGCCAAACAGTGCGTAAAAGGAAACTGATTCCAAGCCCCATCATACAGAACTATAAAGAAATAACATTAAAAGCGCTCAGGAGAAAAGACGGGTTACCTTCAAAGGGGAAGAGTTGGGTTCACAGCTGACTTCTCAGCGGCGACAGTGAAAGCCAGAGATGGTCGGTCTACCTGGAATTTCTAGACCTCATGAAAAATACCTTTACAGAGTGAAGGGAAATCCGGATGTTTTTCAGACAGATACTGAGAGAATTTATGCCTAGCAGACCTGAAGAAAATTCTAAAAGATACTCTTCAGGCAGAAGGAAAATCTGACTCCACTAAAATTACGGCTCTGCTAATTTTGGGGTAAAGCAAGCCATGAAATAGGAAAATTACAGCCTATAAAATGACGGAGTAATTGCATTCAGGATATATAAACAATACAAATCGAAAAGAAAAAAGGCAACTAACTACACCCCCATCGAAATGGCTAAAATTGAAAGGGCTGACAATACCCAATATTGGTGAGGGGGTAGAGCAACTAGAAACTCCCACGTGTTGGGGGGAGGGGGGGCGCATACATCCGTGTAACCACTTTGGAAAAGCACCTGCTACTGTCAAAACTAGATACACAAAATTCCTTTTGACCCAGCGTATCTGCTTCTAGACATGTAACCAGCAGAAACGAGTGCCTTTGTTCACTGGAAGGTGTGGATACAAGTGTCCCTAGCGGTATATTCATAGTAACTAAAAACAAGAAATGCATACCAGCTGAAGAACGGATAAATAAATCGTGATATGTGTATTCAGCGGAATACTATCAAGCAGCGAAATCAAACATGCCGCTTCTCTACGAGGCAAGAGGGGTAAATCCCACAGACGTAGTGTTACGTGAAAGAAGCCGGACACGAGAGTACAGGTACCTAAAGAGGCAAATACAGGCGAAACTTTGCATGATAGAAATCAGAAGAGTGATTGGTCTTAGGGCATTAAACATGGGATACAGAGGAGCCTTTTAGAGCACTAAAACGACGTTTGCTGTCTTGAATGGTTATAATCAGTTACGTGTCAAAACTCATTGAGCTCTTTACACAGAACATTGGTGAACTTAAACACAATAGAAAATAGGCAAAAGGTTTTCTAAAAAGAAGATACTGTTGGTTGCACAACATCGTGAGTATACTCGATGCCACTGAATCGTACGCTTAAAACCACTAGAGTCGGTACGTTTTACGTATGTTTTATTACAGTTTGTGTAAAGAAGAAAAAATAAGAGACTATAAAAGCTAAAGGGTAGCCAAAGGACCAAGAAACATACTCAACTTAATTAGCAATACAAATCAAAACAACAAAGAGATCTACACCTATACGACAGCAAAAATTAAAAGCCCAACGATACCAAATGCCAGCGAATGTGCAGAGCAAAGGAAATTTGCTTCCACCCCTGGTCAGGTTGTGATTTGGTACAACCACCTTCCAAGGTGGCATGATTGGACAAAGACAGGCACCTCCAACTCCCATGTGTGTGCTTTGAGAGAAACTCAAGAGCATGGGCACCAGGTCATGGGAGTGTTTGTAGCAACTTTGTTATAATAACCAAAAACTAGAAGCATCCCAAATGTTTATCAGTATTCCAGTGGATAGATGAATTTGTATTATCCTGGCATAGAATTTTATCCAGCTAGGGAAATGAATAAGTTGGAGCCACACGGGGGACTCACAGGCATGATGTGGAGCCGAGAGATCTAAAACTTACTGTGATAAACTCCGTATTGGTCACTAGCCCCCCGCCGCCCTACCCATATTCTTCCTTCGCAGAAATGACGTTTGCAGTTGGAGGGGCCAGAAGTTCAAATCAGTTTTTTGTTGTTTTTTGTTTGTTTGTTTGTTTTTGCTAATAACAAGGGGCTTTCTGTGTTGCATTTATTGCTGTGTGCTCATTTTGTAGGACTGTGGCTAGCGCATGATGCACACTGTAAAAATGTATGAACTTTCAGATGATAGGAGTATCCTCAGAAAAATCTTAAGGGTAGAAGGTAGATTCTGGCTAGGATACAGAAGACCTTAACTCCTGTTATAACAGCAAGCAAAATCCATATAGTGGAGAAATCCCACTTACCCTGTGGTTATTCGAATTACCTTGTGCTGTGTAACAAATGACCCCAAAACCTAACAGCATTTATATATCTCCAGTGATTGATTTTGCTGTTGGCTCAGAACTTAACTAGAGCTCTTGACTAGAACGTCAGCATGTGGCTTCTCCTTGTGGCCTGGGCTTCCTCACAACGTGGTGACTGGATTCCTGGGAGAAATTTCAAGAAAGAAAGGGAGCAGGCAGAAGCTATATAACCTTTTATGACCTCGTCACAAAGCATCACTTGTGTGGCATCCTGGTATTCAAAGCAGTCCTACAATCCCACCCAGCTGTAAAAGGCGGGGAATAGACTTCACCTCCTGCTCTAGAAGAGCTCATGGGTCTAAAAATACTGCTGTGACCATCTTGAGAAAACGGTCTGTCCCAGTGGGACTCAGAGTGGCAGGATGCCTTGTGGAGTCGACTTCCAGAGAGGGGAGCCCGACGTAGGTGAGCGTGATGGTGCGGCGGATTCTGGGTCGTGTGTCAGGTCTGGGTTTGGGAAGGTGGAAGGGAGGCCATGCCGCAGATTGAGGAAATGTACTGGCAAGGGAAGAAGCCAGAAGAAATTACTGGCAACGGGGGGGGGGGGGGGGGGGGGGCAAGCAAAACAAATGACCGATGAGAGCACTACTTCATAGCCCTCCAGTGGCTGTTATTGAACAAAACAAAAACCAAGAAAAACAGGTGTTGACCAGGATGTGGAGAAATTGGAATCCTCACACGCGGCTGGTTGGAATATAAAATAGTGTATCTGCTGTGGGAAACGATTTGGTGACTCCTCAAAAAGCTGAGCACAGAACTACCAGATGTCCCGGCAATTCCGCTACTGGGTAGATAGCCAAAGGAATTGAAAGCAGGAAGTCAAAGACACTTGTTCACCAATGTTCACAGCAGTGTTATTCACAATAGCTGAAAGGAAGAAAGCACCCAAGTGTCCATCAACAGATGACTGAATAAACAAAATATGGTTTGTACACACAGTAGAATATTCTTCAGTCCTCCGAAAGGAAGAAGTTCCAAGTCATACTACATGTGGATGGACCCCGAATGCATTATGCTAAATAAAGTAAGCCAGACATAAAAGAACCAATCGTGTATGATTCCACTTGCATGAAGTATTTACAATAGGTAAATTCATAGAGCAGGAAAGTAGACCAGAGACCCCCAGTGGCTGTTAGGGAGCGGGAATGGGAGTGATGCTGCTTAACGGTTGAGAATTTGGGTTGAGGTGATGAAAAAGCCTTGGAAATGGACCGTGGTGATGGTTGCACAACATTGTGAATAGAATTAGTGCCCCCGAATGGTATACTTAAGTGGTTAAAATGACACGATGATATTTTGCCACAATTTAAAAAACTTAATAATGTAATACACCAAAAACCATTAGATTTTATACTTTAAAATCAGTGAGTTGTATGGTATATGGATTATATCCCAATAAAGATGTTAAAAAAAAAACAAACCAACAATCAGGGCCTAAAAGACTTGTAAGTACAGTAACTTGTTCAATATAAAAAGCATCCCTATCCACTGACCCCCCCACTTTTGTTAAGGGAAAGGAAGTAAAGGCAGGACCAAAAAGCAGAAAGCACTTGCACAGCTGTGTAATCTCTTGTTGCCCAGAACTGCGAAGCAGCAAAAACAAAGGGTGCCCACAATCGTATTTTAGAGAACAACCAGAAAAAACTTGTAGATGGTCTAGATACTAGAATTAGCAGGCAGAGACTTTAAAGTAACTCTTGTGCTCAAGGATTTACAGGAAGAGAAAAGAACGGTTGAATAAGGAATCTCAGCAGAGCATTGGCAATTACGAAAATAAATAGAAAGTCCTGATCGATATCTGAAGTTTAAATCTAGCATCTGAAATAAAATAGGATTAGACAGGCATAGCAGCAGAGGGAATACTACAGAAGAACAGGGAACTTGAACAGACATCGGTAGAAACTACCTAAAATGAAGCTCAGAGTGGGGGCGCCTGGCTGGCTCAGTTAGCAGAGCATGCAACACTTGATCTCAGGGTGGTAAGGTCAAGCCCCATAGTGGGCATGGAGCCTGCTTAAAATAATAAGTATATATATATATATATATATATGTGTGTGTGTGTGTGTGTGTGTGTGTGTGTGTGTGTGTGTGTGTATATATATATATATATAAACAAATTATTTTTTTTTTAAGTGCAGCTCAGAGAGACTGGAAAAAAACCAAAAACCTGACAGAACATTAATGACCTGTGCAACAGTATCAGGCAGTCCATTGTATGTGTGATCAGAGTCCTTGAAAGAGAGGAGACCGAATGGAATAGGGGAAAAAAAAAGGTTTGAAGAAAAATGGCCAAGCTTTTCCAAATGCATTGAAAAACAGGGATCCAGAAATCAAAGAAACTGTGAACCCTGCACGGAATAAATGCGAGAAAGCCATACCAACACACATCATGGATCAGCTCCTGAGAACCAAATACAAAACGAAAAATTCAAAAGCAGCTAAAAAGACTCAGGACCTAGAGAGAAATAATGTATGGTTATGAGGAGATGTTAAACATGACAACCAGAGTAAAAAGGCAAAAAGATCTTTGCTACCTTGGAATAGATCAGTGGTTCTTAAATGGGATCACTTCTGCCCCTCACCCCTTTGGAGGAATATCACAATTACAATGTCTGGAGACTTGTTTGGTCCTCACGAGTCGGGGATGCTGTCAGCATCTAGGGGTTAGAATCCAGGGATGCTGCTGAACATTCTGTAACCCTCTAAAACAAAGAATTATCCAGCCCGAAATGTCAATAGTGCCACTGCTCAGAAACCGTTATTAGAGAAACAAAGATTTCATAGAACACAAAAAAGCACTAGCCGTAAAGGAAGGAAATGTAAAAACTAGACTGCCATCAGAATTACAAAGTGATGCTCATCAAAAGAGTTTGTGATAGGGGCGCCTGGGTGGCGCAGTCGGTTAAGCGTCCGACTTCAGCCAGGTCACGATCTCGCGGTCCGTGAGTTCGAGCCCCGCGTCAGGCTCTGGGCTGATGGCTCAGAGCCTGGAGCCTGTTTCCGATTCTGTGTCTCCCTCTCTCTCTGCCCCTCCCCCGTTCATGCTCTGTCTCTCTCTGTCCCAAAAATAAATAAAAACATTAAAAAAAAAATTTTTTCAAAAGAGTTTGTGATAAAATTAAAGGACAGGGCATACACTGGGGGAAAATATTTACAATACACGTAACAAACAAAGGGCTTCTGTCCAGAATATGTAAAGAAAGCAAAACACGTGGACGGATACTTTACAAAAGAGGGTACACGAATGGCCAATAAGCATGTGAAAACTTGACCACCATTGTTAGTCATCAGAGAAATGCGAATTGGAATCACAATGTGACGCTGCTCCGTAGCTGCTAGAATTACTAAAATTTAAGGGCTAACAAAAAGAACGTGGAAAAGATCTAGAGCAAATAGATCTCTTAATGTATCGCTGGTGGGCGTATAAAATGGTAATTTGGCAAACCGTTCGGCGATTTGTCAGTAAGTTAAATATACACTAATGTTAATGGTTTAGCAATTCCGGTCCTAGGTATTTACCCAAAAGAGCTGAAAATATCAGTCCGGAAAAAAGACTTAAGAATGCTTATACCAACGCATACAGCAATGTGGATGAATCTCAAAAGGCGTGTGTGGATTCTAGCGAGGTCAGTCAGGCAAGACAATGAAATCAAAGGAATCTAGACTGGAAAGGGAGAAGTAAAACTGTATCTGCAGATAACATGGTCAGGTATATATAGAAAATCCTAAGGAATCCACTAGAACACTATTAGAACTAACGAATGGGTGCACAGTTGGAGGATACAAGATCAGTACAAAAACAAAAACCTATTTCTACGCCTTTGCGATGAACCATCAGAAAATGGATGCAAGAAAATTCCATTTTCTGTAACATCAAAAAGAGTGTATATTACTCAGGAATAAATTTAGCAAGTGCAAAACATTCTGAACACTGTAAAACATTGTTTAAGGAAATGCACAATCTAAATAAATGGACATCCAATGTTCATGGATTGGAAGATCACATTTGATGGGTGTTTATTAAAATAGTGTAATTTCAGACAGTTTTAGTACCACAAAGAGAATAAAGCAGGATGACGTGATAGCAATCAGGGAAAAGGATTTAGGTTACATAGTCGGGAGATGCCTTTCTGAAGGAGTCTCATCAGTGTCTCTTGTTCCTTTTTACATTTGTTTCTTCGAATTAGGATCGGATCCAGTCCACACATTGGGACTGCATGATAGGTCCCCCGAGTGTCTCAATCTGTAGGTGGTGACCCCTCCATGTCCTGCCTCCTTTCGTTGTTTCTCATCATTCGGTTGTTGAATGAAGCAGGTCAGTCGTTCTGTAGAATTTCCTGTGGTCTGGGTGCTGACTGCATTCCCATGTTATAGCTCCCAAGTGAACTTGGTCCCCTGTCCTCTGTTACTTCCTGTGAAGTGGGGGTTGGGTCTGGAGGCTTCGGGAGATTCAGGTTTGATTTTTTTTCTTTTTGGTAACATTGCAAGGTTGGATCTGGTAACTCCCTATTTAATGGTACTAAGGAACTATTGCTAATATTTTAGGCATGATAGTCGTAATAGTTATAGTTTATGTTTTTAGAGATTTATACTAGAAGAATCAATGGTTGAAACGATGTCTAGGATTTGCTTCATACTAATAAAAGGTGAGGGGAGTAAATGAGGTATAGATGAAACTCAGATGGAGCACCTGGGTGGTTCAGTTGGTTAAGCATCTGACTTTGGCTCAGGTCATGGTCTCGTGGTTCATGAGTTCAAGCCCCAAATGGGGCTTTGCAGTGTGGAGCCTGCTAGGGATTCTCTCTCTGTCCTTCCCTCATTGTGCGTGCTCTCTCTCTCTCTCAAAATAAATAAGCTTAAGAAAAAAGACTCAGCTGGCTGTGAGTTCATTGAAACTGGATAAGTATAGGGTAGGAGCATTGTACTCTTCTGTCTACTTTTTTTTTTTTTAAGTTTACTTATTTTGAGAGAGAGAGAGAGAGAGAGAGAGAGAGAGAGAGAATGAATATATCCTAAGCAGGCTCTGCACTGTCCGTGCAGAGTCCAATGCAGGGCTCGAACTCATGAACCATGAGATCATGACCTGAGCCAGAGTCAGACGCTTGACTGACTGAGCCACCCAGGCGGCCCCCTCTACTTCCTGTACACTTTTGAGATTTTCCATAATTTAAAGTTTTAAAAACTATTGTAACTTACTGCAATTAAAGTGCATGGAACTCTCTCTAATAACCCATTTATAAGGATGCAGTAACTATCAATTCACAGCTACTTCTGCGATGCCCTTCTATTCATTTCTACAGATAGTCATTATTTCTCAAGTCATAGTTTTACAATATAGGTTGAAGCATCCAAGATTGCCATTTTTGGGTACAGCAAAAATATCCATAGATTGGCAGTTCATTCAGCCTGATGCATGGAAGCCAGCTAAAAAGTCTGGTGTTTTCTACACGCTGCCTGCGTTCACTGCCATGTTCTTCCTTCCTCGCAAAGCCTGGCTACTAGGTATCAGAGCCTATGCTTTTTAAAAAAAAATTTTTTTTCAACGTTTATTTACTTTTGGGACAGAGAGACACAGAGCATGAACGGGGGAGGGGCAGAGAGAGAGGGAGACACAGACTCGGAAACAGGCTCCAGGCTCCGAGCCGTCAGCCCAGAGCCCGACGCGGGGCTCGAACTCACGGACCGCGAGATGGTGACCTGGCTGAAGTCGGAGGCTTCACCGACTGCGCCACCCAGGCGCCCCGAGCCTATGCTTTTGTGATTGGATTGGATTCCAGGTTTTCAAAAGCTATTACTCATCATTAAATGGTCGTAGTAAAACTCTTACTGTTGTTTCAAAGAGGTTTGGGGAGGGGGGAGAGAAGGAGAGACAAGCAGGTACAATGAGTACATCACCCTCCAGTAAAAACTAGCCTCTCACGTTCAAATACAAGAGACCACTGTAACTGGACCATGGAGGCGGGGGGATATGATACAAGATGATGTCAGAGGCGGACAGGGGCCGGATCACGTAGGGTCTTGTGGAATTTTTAAATAGGAGTTTAATGATCTGCCTGCCGCCGGAAAGTGTTACTCCGGATGCTGCGCGAACATGGGTTGTAGCGGAAACAGGACCCCGGCTAAATTGCGTAGTCCAGGGAACGAGTCAGGGTGAGGTGGTTCAGACCAGGGTGGTGGCTGTGCACCTGGGGGGGCGGTGCCCTGGAGGTGTGACTTTTGTAGGGATTACGTATTTGGAAAAGTACCTAGTATATAGAACGTCCTCAGTCGTTGGCCTGGTGTCATCATTGTGAAAATATTAAAAAGCAGCCGTTTTTCTGAACATACAGTGATATTCCAGGCACGATTCTAAAGTGCATCACGTTTCTTAGCACACTTAATTCACTCGCCATTTTGTGGGTTGTTTTTTGTTGGTTTTTTTTTTTTTTTAATGTTTATTTATTTTGAGGTGTGCAAGAGTAGAGGACGTCAGGCGCGGGGAGGCGGGGGTGGAGAGAATCCCAAGCAGGCCCCGTGCTGTCAGCACAGAGCCCGACGCGGGGCTCAAACTCACGAATCATGAGATCATGACCCGAGCTGAAATGAAGAGTGGGTCGCCCAACCGACCGAGCCACCCAGGCGCCCCAACTCACTCTTTTGAGCTGGGTAGTTCATTATTCCCATTTCACAGAAGACGGACTTCAGCACCGCTCTGCCTGCCGTTGAAGGACACTCCTCTAAGGTTCCTGTGCAGTGACCCATTTCTAAAAGCCTCTGTCACAGCCAAGAAGACTTCACACTTAACTAATATTAATGGTCCTTCAAATCTAGCACTGGTCTTCCCTAAAGCACCAATTTCCAGACAGAAATAAAGCGTGTGGTTCCTGAGACAGCTTTGAGTCAGCACGCGCCCTAAGTTAGCAGCATCCTCTGAGCATAAGATTTGCAGACTTGGACAAAATTCAGCCATGGTCATCATTTCAACAATGGAGCTAATTTAAGCTTATTTCTGCAGGATGGGAAAGTCATTATGAAATAAAAGTGCCCAAATGGGGAGAAAAGACACTGTAAATCACTTCTCATCAGCTGCTGATGAGTTCAGCCAAATACTAGAGGAGTCAAAATGAGTGGTGTTCATAATTGCCTAGAAATGTTTTTAAACTTTCTCGTTTAGGGGAACTCTTGAGGGGCTGGTTTTCCTGCCCCTGGCATCGTGTCAAGCAGAGATGCAGGCGGCAAGGCAGATAAACAGTCAAAGTTCCCTCCTGCCATAAATCACGTTTTCAGAGAACTGTGGACACAGAATAGCTTGAGAACTTCTGACTCGTAGGAAGTCCCTGTCCAGGGTCCAGCTTCTTTTGTGGTTGTTAGAGCATCCGTCCCAGAACTAATCAGACTGCTCTTGATTTTTCCATTTGTCCCAGCTGTGAGCGCCTTCTTTCCGCGGATGTGGCCTGCCGTTTGATGATGACCTCTCATCCTATCTCGCTTCCTGCCCCTTTTGTTTTTCAGCAGCCCTCTTCCAGCGGGAGCGTGTTTGGGTCTGGAAACACTGGAAGAGGGGGAGGTTTCTTCAGTGGCCTTGGAGGGAAACCCAGCCTGGATGCGGCCAACAAAAACCCATTCAGCTCGGCCAGCGGGGGCTTTGGGTCTGCAGCCACTCCAAGTAAGTTGAGACCGCTTTCCCGGTCCCTTGGCCCCATAATGCCATTGTCGCCCCCGTGGTGGTATCAGAGCTTCGGTGCCAAGCATAGAAAGGAAAGAGGGGGTCTGGAAGGCCTCTAGACGGACCAAAGCAGTGTGATCTGTTTTTATTTTGTTTTTTTATTTTTGGTCTTTTAATGAGATGTCCTACATAACCGTGAAAAGACATCCGAGCTGCAGGGTGAGGATCTGGGCCCTGAGCTCCTCCCGCCTTCTCTCCCCAAGGCCCAAATCACTGTTTCTTAGGGTTGAAGTGACTTGAAGTGAATGCAGCCGGACAGGCATAAATGCAGCCGAGCAAGTTGGGTGTGCTCAGAGAAGGAGCATCTGGAGTTCCGTTGTGTAGTACTCTTCTTTGAGTTTGCTTTAAAATTCAGCTGCCATAGAGAAATGTTAGCCAAAACTTGGAGCCTTCATTAGTTCCCATCTCTTACATTTTCGTCTTATTTTCCACTGAAGCTGTATCTTTCTGCTGGCACTTTTTTCTCCAGCTAATTTTTCAAATTCTTTGTTGATCCGTCTATTCATGGGTGGAAATGAAAGAAATTTGGGTTTTTTTCATCTTTAAAACAAAAAAAATCCCACCGCCAGCGGAGGCTAAGAAGGGAACTCAGGACCTGTCGTCTTCCTCCCTGCGTCCCTCATTTAGCACGCTACGCACGGAGCATCTCTCGACCGCTGTGCTGTCCAAGATCTTCATGAATCGGAAGCTGATGTTCCACACACAGGACAGATATTTCCTTCGCGTTAAGGCTCATGCAGTTAAAAGTAAAATTCTCGATCCTGAGTCTCCAGATTCGCTGATTAGCTGTTTTGATGTCACTGTCCATCTGGTAATATATTAGGAAAGATTACAGTCAAGAGACACAGACCTCTTAACTTGTGAAATTATATAATCAGAAATCTTTGTTCTGTAGCTTTCAGTCTGCCAGGACGAATTTCAAATCCTAGAATGAAGCATTTTTAAAAATCGAGTCTAGCAGTTTTCAAAAACCGTTTGTGTCTGCGGGTGAACTTCTAAGCAGAATCCCGATGCGTGAAACAGATGGAAACAGGCCTGCTTGGAAGCAGGGGTCAAGAACCAGAGACACGCCTGGGTGGTTTCCCCGTCTTCTCCCCAGCCCTCAACTGCAGGGCTCCATAGCAGGTACTTTGAAAACAGGATCCTTGTACAGCACTGTCTCCATTTTCCAATGAGGAAACAAGCCCCAGATGGTTAGGTGATCTTTTTTTTTTTTTTAAGTCACAAAGCCAGAAAGCGGCAGATCTAGAACTCTGCCAGACCACACCGAGCATACAAAACAGCATCTGGCACAGAAGAGGCACTTGATTAACGTGCTACTTACAAATGTGGGTTTCGCCCACAGGTAGGTTACCGTCTGCGATGCTGTGCTACTAACCCGTTCTGTTGAGACTTAGGTTGCCATATCCTTGTAAAAACCCCTTTCCTCCTGGCTGATGCATTTCTTATGCCGTGGCTCTTACCTGTCCGGCAATCGGCTCGGGAGAGCCAGCTCCTCGCCTGCTCCCCAGTTCTGCACGCAGTGACCTCGTGCTGGGTAGCCCAGACACAGCCTTCGTGCGAGTTTTTCACGTCATGGAAACTGGACCACACCGCAAGTCAGTGCTGCCTCCTCTACCCCAGTCTGTCATTCGCTGGCACACCGTCGTTGCCGATTCTCTGATTCGGGTTTAAAATGAAACCAGAAACTTCAGAAGATGGTACCAGATTCTTGATCTCAGACACACGTGCTCGTCTTCCTGTTCCTAAGCATTGGCTTTTGTAAACCGGCAGTTTACTTTCATGTGGCGGAGCGGTTTCAGTGAATTTGAAAGGGGACGGGAAAGGCTTAACGTGATTCTGTTTTTAAGACTGCATGTATGATTCGATAGCGAAAGGGACCGCAGCCTCTGTAGCCCAGAAGGAGGAGGAGAACGGTGGAGAAGGAGGAGCTAAAAGTCGTCTGGGGACCGGCATTGCCCTCACCACAGAACTAAGGATGCTTTCTGCAAACCACTGGGGACAGCGTCTTTCTCTCGGGTGACTGTGCACCATTTGGCGCTTCTGAGTGCAACGTCTTTCCCGGGCTGTATAGACGGACTCTCCGGGTTCCCTTCCTGCCTCTCATACAGTCCCTCTTCTGCTGCTTCTCTCTGTCCTTGCAGCCGTGTCCCTGTTGTCATCTGGGTTATCACACTAGTGTCCAGATTCCCCTCCCTGCTTCCAGCCTCCTCCCCTGGCATCTGGACATCCACACCAAGCTGAGCGTTTGAAACTCCACTTTTCTTTTGCCACTGACCCTACACAGAACCCCTGGCAGCTTCCCACCGACTTGCCAGCTCCTTGACTGGCAAGCCCGGGCCCTCAGTGAGCTGCCCCGTACACTCTTCTGTCCCCCCAACGTGTTCCCTCTGCCTCGGCCAGTTGCCCTGCTGGCTGTCATTCATACACACCCCCCCCCCAACTCTCCCCGCGTCAACACCGGGGCTCACCTCCCTCCTTTCCACCCGCCGAGCCCACCCTTCCTTTTGGGGTGACTGTAAGCCTGTGCCTCTGTGCGGCTTGACCTGGAGGCCACAGGGGTCCACCGTGATCTCTCTCTCCAATCCCCCCGTCCCTGTGTTCCTTTCCTTCATGTGACATCCAGCAGAAGGAAACGGACTTTTAGGGACCTCGTTCCGTGTGCCAGCTGCTCAGAGTGGTTGGACCAGCCACTTCTCACAACAGTACTTTCAGATGTGCCTGCCCCCGTTTCGCCAGTCAAGAAATAGGTTCCCAGAAGGGGTGTGGACTTGACAGAGGTGGCAGCCGTTAAGTGGAGCGGCCGGGCTTTCGTCCGACTATGTTTCCAGAACCCTGATCCGCCATGTTGCCTCCTGGGATCTCCCTGGCTTTGCAGCCGGACACGGTTCCTCCTGGGTGCCTCCTGTCTGACAGCCCTCGGGCTCGTTCCCTGTAGCATCGAACTTGCTCCCCTGCAGACAGATACCTGAACACAGATCAAGCGACTAGCAGTTTCCCTTGTGACATTAAGGCCCCAGTCCGCCTGCTCCCGAAGCTGCCCTCTTTACTTCCGAGAAGTAATCAGACGTCTGCCATGACTGGGAAAGACAAGCCGGGAACACTGTTGCTTGGAGTTGGCCTGCTCTTTATCCAGAACCTCCCACCTTGCAAGGGTTTCTGCTCTCTGTCTTCCCCGGAGACTCTACCAGAGATACACTGTTTACTCCCGGGGTCGCTAAAAATTCAGCACCACTGTGAATTGTTACCTATAAGGACCTACCGCCTCCTCGAGTCTTGTCCGAAGGACACTGGTTAGAACCTTTCTCAGCACATTCTTTCTATTCGGAGGCCTGAAAGACATATTTGTGTGAGGATAAAGAAGCCGTTTGATGAGAATCTTTTGGGCCCACAAGCCTCCCTTTACAAATGTTCTTTAAGAAAATGTCTTGGAAAGTGGGGCGCCTGCGTGGCTTAGTCAGCTAAGCATCCAGCTTCGGCTCAGGTCATGATCTCGTGGTTCATGGGTTCAAACCCCACACCGGGCTTTGCACTGACAGTCCAGAGCCTGGAGCCTGCTTCAGATTCTGTGTCTCCCTCTCTCTCCCTCTCTCCTGCTTGTACTCTATCTCTCTCTCTAAAAATAAACATTAAGGAAGGAAGGAGAGGGGAGGGGAGGAGGAGAGGAAAGAAAAGAGGGAGGAAGGAAGGAAGGGAGGAAGGAAGAAAAGAAGGAAGAAAATGTCTTGGAAGAGTATCCTGGACAAGAGCTACTTGAGAACCTCCTTCTCTGATAAATTATGTCAGGCATAACTTCAGTTGGACCCTGACGTTGGATTATGCAAGTGTTTTCACTAAATGAAAGACCCAAGAGGATCCGTGTCATGCCAGCAGGAGGAAGCCCAGAGCAGATGCCAGTTGTCCCTGTACTTGCCACCTCCCAAGAGTCCCCAGACAGCTCTGCGAAGACCGGCTTCCCCACGGGCTGCTGTTTCCACAAGTGAAGAGGCGTCTCTTTAAACGACAACATACTGTCCCAACAACCAAGCTCCCCTCTCACTCACCACATGTCAAGAGCCGGAGGCTGCGTTATTTCGGAGGCACTAGGAGAGGACACAGAGAGAAGCTGTCGAGCACAGATAGAAGGAGAGAAGCAGACCTCACTGGACGCCACCTGGCTTCAAGCAGCCTAGATCCTGGAATGTTTCACCGGGCAGAGCTCCCTTAGAGACCGCAGAGGGAAACTGTTACAACTTGAGTGTTTTAACTCTCACGACCTTGACAAAATGAAAAGGATTCCATTTTCTGCCACTGATCTGCTCCGCGTCTTAGTATATTGAACATGTTATTATATTGAACATGAGTGGGCTGTAGCAGGAGGAAGAATTAAATGAGGGGAAGTTCTATTTTCTGAGGACCCACCATCAGCCCGACTAGGCGCTCTGCGCCCATCAGCTCTTCCAGTCTTCACAGCAGCCGTGTGGACCCCCTCACTGTCCCCACTGTATCTCCAAGGAAACGGGGGCCCGGGAAGCTGAAGTCCTTGCCCACGGCTACTAGGCATTCTGAGCCAGGGCTGGCTGCAGAACTCCAGTGTATTCCGCCGTGACGCCCGAGAGCGTCTTGCAGGCAGAGGAATCTCCGGGAGGTGATGGGATGCAGACACCCGGAAACTTCGGTGTGCTCGGGCTTCAGGAATTTAAGTCTCCCAGCACCATCCCGGGAAAACCATTTCGGCTCCGTAGTGCCGATTTCTCCAAGAGGAGAGCCAGCCCCGGATCTTGCACTTGAATTGATTTGCTGTTTGGAATTTCTGCCTCGTCAGCACTACCAAAGTCGGAAGGTTGCAGTCCTCTCTGTTCGTGAGATGCCAAGCAAAAGGAGTGGCCGAGAAGCCCGTCGTTCGTCTCGGGTGTCGAGTGTACTGCCACTGAAAGCAAAACGTGGCCTCTAAGCTAACCCGGAGCATTGAAGAGGGCATTTGGTAGCCTCCCCCTGTGAATCCCTCTAGAAAAGGGGGGCAGATAGTGTTGTGGCACCGCGTACAAGGGCGACGAGAAAGAGCTTGTTAACCACTCCCGCCGTCCGTGCCTGGCACACTCCTGGCCGAGCTCTCCAACGGCCAGCAGGAGTTTTCCAGAGCAGGGACCACGGGGTGGCCTGGGGCTCCATGTACTGCTGCCTAGAAATCTGAGGTGGTCGTGTCCCCGAGATAAGGCTCTCCACTTCCCGGATTGTCGATCAGGAGCATTGCAGCCGCAAATATTAGCGGTCGCGGGGGGATCCTGAGACTGACAGGTTAGTGGTGGGTCACCTCTTCGAACAAGCTGACTTCGAGAGCGAGTTACTCCCCTCTTCTCGCCGTCACCTTCCCCGTGAGCACGTGAACGGCTCCGGGGAAGCCCGGTCTCGTGCAGACGTTTGTACTTCTCACTTGGTGATGTGGTGTGAGCTCTCCGTTCCCCACCCGGGGCACCGGTGCAGCGCCCTGCCTACTCCTCTGCCTTTGGGCCTCCACCCGATTTCAGGACAGCTTCTCCCTGCCTTCTTGTGGGTGCAGACTTCTTTTACTTTTTTTTTAAGTTTTTGGTTTTTTTTTCAACGTTTATTTATTTTTGGGACAGAGAGAGACAGAGCATGAACGGGCGAGGGGCAGAGAGAGAGGGAGACACAGAATCGGAAGCAGGCTCCAGGCTCTGAGCCATCAGCCCAGAGCCCGACGCGGGGCTCGAACTCCGGGACCGCGAGATCGTGACCTGGCTGAAGTCGGACGCTTAACCGACTGCGCCACCCAGGCGCCCCGCAGACTTCTTTTAATAAAACACCCATCCACACACGGTGGGGAAGTGCGAATTATCTCTCCCCTCTCCCAAAAAAAGGTTAAGGAAAAATTCCTGATAGAAAACAGCGTGCCGTTTGGGTTACCCAAGTGTTTCTGCATGCAGGATTTTGGTTCCGTCCCTATTAATGGTCAAATGTGCGTTTCTCGTAACAGACACAAACACCCCTCACCTGTCTTAGTTTTTAGGAGTTCGTTTCCTCTATTCCTCTGATTCCTGGCACGGATTCAGTGTGTAGAGGGAGTGACCCACTAGATAAGCATCTGAGAGGTCAAGGGCTTCGTTGAACCGCTTAGGAAAAGGCAGTCAGGCTGGAAGTCTTCAGTTCCTCGGAACATCCCCAGCTCCCGTCAGGTCGGAGCTGGGAACACCGTGGTTTGTCTCGTCTCGCCTGCCATTTCCTGAGCAGATCGGCAACAGCAAACACGCCCAACCCGACTGTAAAAGCAGACAGCCGGAAGCCGTTACGCTTGGTTTGGATCGGCCCCGACTCTGTTTTCTCTCGCTTGACAAAATGCGAGGTTTTCGTGTGAGGAGGGGAGTGAAAGCGAGCCCTGTCCTTCAGAAGAAGACAGTCTTGCAGGAAGCCGGTGGGTGGACCTGATTACCTGGGGGAGCACAGGTGCGCTTCCGCAGAAGCCTCGTCCCCCGGGGCCCGTGCAGCTCCCCGTACCGTGTGCCTTTGGAATCCGGAACCTGGGCTCCCAGAGGCCAACCGCTGGTCATCGAGACACGTGCACATCAGAGAGGGTGTTTACCACGGCTCAGCTCCCTCGAATCCCAGACTTCTCGCTCGCTTCCCCTCAAACACCTTGCTGCAGTGTCTTTTCTGCTCTAAGTAGATAAGGACCCTTCTCTCCCTCTGATCGCTCTCAACATGTTCTTCCTTTCTTCAGATACCTCTAATCTATTCGGAAACAGCGGGGCCAAGACATTTGGTGGATTTGCCAGCTCGTCGTTTGGAGAGCAGAAACCTGCCGGCACTTTCAGCTCTGGAGGAGGAAGTGTGGCATCCCAAGGCTTCGGGTTCTCGACTCCAAATAAAACAGGTACTCTGAGAGTTGTTAGCTGTGGTTCTTTTTAAAGGTATGTTTACATACACATAGACACCCGGAAGGAGATCTCTCTAGGGTGGCTCTCAGGGGAGCAGGACTGGAGTGTGGATTCTCCCCAATTCATCTTTACATTTACAGACCATCTGCTGTGCTCCTAACACTGTTCTAGGTCTCCCGAGACCTGTTGAAAGCACAGAATGCATGTAGTGGAACCCTTAAGAGGACTCCATGTCTTCTTAGGGCAGAAGGCATTGTAAATATCTAGCGAGCGCAGAACAACCAAAGTGAGGGAACATATAAGAGAGCGATAACTAAAATATAAACCAGAAAGCACCGAGTCACAGACCTGCTTGTGTCCCGTTAGCAGTCCTGGGCAAGACAGATGATCGGCCTAGTTTTGGGGGATTTTTAAACTTTTTTTTTAACATTTATTTATTTTTGAGAGACCAAGAGAGACAGCATGAGCTGGGGAGGGGCAGAGAGAGAGGGGGAGACACAGAATCCAAAGCAGGCTTCAGGCTCTGAGCTATCCGCACAGAGCCTGACGCAGAGCTCGAACCCACGAACTCATGACCTGAGCTGAAGGCAGACGCTTGACCGACTGAGCCGCCCATACACCCCGATCTGGCTATTTTTTATGTCTGTTTCATTTGTCCTCTTTCCCAAATCACTGTTTGTTTGTTTTTTTGCTTTTGAGCATGACGTACATTAATCTATCTACATGACGTGTACAATATCCATTTACCGCAAGTATACAGAGCAGTTACTCCTCACAGGTGAAACACCCCGGTGGAATCAAGAATTAAGAGCATCACCAGCACTGCTACTTACCCCAGCATTGCTTCTAAAATCTCCACGGGGGACTGGGCGACTTTCTGTAATCATATACTACGTTTATAATTTAAAAGTTTAAAGGGCAGCATATGTTTAGATAAAAAAAGAAAACACATACTTCATTTCTGTCAGCCGCCTCTCTGTCCTCTATCTATCTCAAATCTACAGAGGGTCTGCATTCCTGCCTCTATTACATGGAAAACCACGTGAAAAGACTCCCTCCCCCTGCCCCCACGAAAGATCAGAGGCAGAGTGGGGGAAGATGTTTGTGGAGAAAGGAGCTCTTTAAAGCAGACCCCAAGGGTGAACAGCCAGGATGCTTCTCCCTCATGTGTACAGGAGCCTTTGAAATTATGTGCGTTCTGAGGAAGGGCCCTGCCGAGGACCGGATGCATGGGTGGCTCTAACTTAGGACTGTCCCACATTAGTGCCCGGAGTCCCGCCTTTTAGAACCTAAATTGCTGTGCTTTTCATACACTGTGCTCCTTTACTCGGATCTGTGACTTGGATGGGTTAGTCTTTGGTTGCCAGATTTTTGATACTCTTCCTAGAATTTAAAACGCCCCGGACACGATCGCAGCTCCCTTTTGCCCCCACCCTTCCTCACAGTGAACGATATAAAAGTGAGACGGCTACAAAGCTCTGGGTCCTAGTTAACAAAGTAAACATTTGACTAAGAAACGATAGTGCACTGGAGCGCCTGGGTGGCTTGGTTGGTGAAGTAGCTGACTCGATCTCAGCTCCGGTCTTGATGTCAGGATCGTGAGTTCAAGCCCCACACTGGGCTCCACACTGGGTGTGGAGCTTGCTTAAAAAACAAAAGAAAAAAGAAATTTTAGTTCATTAGTCAGTGATGCTTAATTTATTTTTTTTTAATGTTTATTTATTTTTGAGACAGAGAGAGACAGAACATGAGCGGGAGAGGGGCAGAGAGAGGGAGACACAGGCTCCAGGCTCCGAGCCGTCAGCACAGAGCCCAACGCGGGGCTTGAACTCGTCAACGCGCGATCATGACCTGAGCTGAAGTCGGACGCTCAACCGACTGAGCCACCCGGGCGCCCCGCTTAATTTATTTTTTTTAAGGAACCAGATAATGTTTTCTTCAAGTCACGTGTTTTTCTTCTATGTTGTTCGTTATCCTGGGGCCAGGATTGACTCTGAAAATCTCAGGCTTTTATTTTTTTAAGTCGTAGAGAAAGTATATTCTCCTGCCTTTCAGAATATTTTTCCTGTTCGATTGTTTGCCCCATGAAACCCTCCGACTGAGGATTCCCGGCAGAGAAAGCTGCCTTTTAAGTACAGGGGGCGTGAATGAACTGGTAGGCACAGAGGTGACAGCGAGGGTGGAGGAAGACCGTGTCCCTTGTGCCTCTCGCACTTTGGCTGTCACTGCAGGACTCAGGGCAGTTTTCAGGGGGCTCCTGCTGTAGAAGGAGGTGCCCTGGGGTCCCGAGCACAAGGAAGGCTGCTTTAAGTAAAGGAGTCAGCCTTCCTGCCCAGGCAAAAGCAGATGCCTAAGGCGTCATGATTGGTGTTTTGCTTTAAGACAGACTTCAGATATGGACCGTTTCAGTGGGTCTTTGAAAGATCCAGAAGCGTCCATCCTCCCTCAGTACAGTTCCCTTAGGAAATAATAGTGCTGGAGAGGATTTGCAGGGGGGACCGAGGTGGGCAGGATGCTGTGCCCAGACCACCGTGCTCCCCCCCCACCCCCTGTTGCCGCGGTCGCCGTGGAGGGAGGCAGAGGGACACAGGCGGTTCGATGGCGGGCGCTCTCTTGAGTCACTCAACCCTTGCTCAGCTCCCAGTGCTACCACCGCCAGGCTGGCTGAACGTAGGCAAGTAGCTCTTTGTCATTTGTGCCTCAGTATTCTCTGAGCCTGTTTCCTTCACCTGCGAGGTAGGGACCCCAGGTTTATCGAGAGGATTGAGGCAAAGTATTGGGCAGCACCTGGGACCGTAGCTGGCACGTGGAGGGCCCTCAGTAAGTCAGGTATTGGATTATCACTGATTATTAGCAAATTTGTTTCCTTTACTGTGACCCAGGTTTGTTGTTTCAGGGCTGTGTGTGTGTGTGTGTGTGTGTGTGTGTGTGTGTGTGATATGTGATGGGGGGGGTGGATGTGGTGTGTGTGGGTGTGTGTGTTTAATCTCCTCCTTCCCCCCCAACCCCCATCCGGTTTACTTTCTGTATCATTGTGACTTCTCATTTTTCACTCGCCTTCCACCCAGAAGTCTGAATAATACTGCGTACAGGGCACTAGATACAGCCCCGTGTGTCTAGGAAGAAAGTGTAACGAGATCTGTGATCGGTCTTAAATAATTCAACGGCAGGGGTTTTTTAGCACTTTTTTTTTTTTCCAGTCTCTCGTGTTTGTAACCCAACAGTCTCCATTATCGTGGCTTGGAATTTCACTCGAGGTTTTAAAATCTAGAATGTTAACCCAAACGGGAGCCTGAGCAAAAAGTATCCTCACTGGCAATGGTAAATAAATGCAGGATTGCGTCACCAGATAACAAACAACAAAAGAATTCTGCTAATAGCTCTTCCTGCCCAGAATTGGATCTTTCCCGATTCAGGTAGCAGAAGCTTGTGGTGTGGTTATGCTTATATAAGAAGGCCCGAGCCGTCCCTCTGACGGCAGGACTCGCATCCCAAAATGCGTGCCAGCAGTGTCCCCGGGGCCCCTTTACCTGCGCCGACGCTGTTCTCCTTCCCCTTAGCGTGTCGCTCCTTAGGCCAGTGCTCGTTTTAAGAGACTCCTCGCTAGAACACATTGCTTGTACCAGTTTATTCCATTCTGTTCAACAGACACTCCCTGGGGGTCTCTGCTCATAGCCTAACATGAGGTAAGCGGTATCTTGGGGTTGGGGAACCCCCTCAGGGGAAGGGTGTACCATCTTCCCGCCCGGTGGGCGTCCCCACCGGTCGGAGGAGGTCGCCTCGCAGCCTGATTTCTGTGCGATGACGGCCTGCGTGCGTGCCGCCCCCGGGACCGTGTCCACGTGAGTGGCAGGGGGAGCCAGGCCCTGGGGGCTCATCTCGGGGCCCTTGATGGTCTTGCCACATTTATCCAGCGGCCCTCCCCCCACCAGGGGAAGTTCGGTGTGCTTTTTTATTGAGGGTTAGCTCCCGACTACAGAGAGAAAGCGGTTTTTAAGGAATTTTTCTGTGGGGAGAGACGTGAGAGCCATAAGGCTTTAAATAAATAAAAAGCCCCTGGCCGAGCCCCAGTGCCTTGCGCCTCTCCATGTCTCCTGTAACCCAGTTTGTAGATTCTTCCCGAGAGCAGACTGAGCCTATGGCTTCATAACATGGGTTTTCATGATGCTGGCAGCCTAGCCTGTGTCGTGACAGTAATCGCATCTGTCATCTTTGACGGCCGGGCAGGGATTGGAGTTTTCAAGAATGCCTCTTCAGTGAGGAGTCTCAGAACAGCGCCGTGAGGCTGGGAAGGGGTCAGAAACGGGCCAGGTTGGTTCCTGGTGACGATCTGACTCCACGAGACTTGGCACTGACGGGTCCGGCTTGCCCGTGGGAAGGGCCGAGGGTCTCCCAGGCGAACATGAGGTCTGCTGGGCTCTGAGAGTTCCAGGAGCTCCCCTGGCCGACCCGCCCCCTCTGCGAGCGATGGAGGGGGTGGCTCGGTATTTAGGAAGGCTGTTGCCCCCAGTTACAGTTTTTGGTATTTGAACTTCTAACGCATTTTCCCCTTTGTCCTTCCTCCTTCGATTTGATTTCTCACCACTCATTGTCTTCTCTTCTGTCTCCTTTCTTTTCCCCCGTTTCTGTTTGTTTGCCTCTGTTTTGCTCAGGTGGCTTCGGTGCTGCTCCAGTGTTTGGCAGCCCTCCTACTTTTGGGGGATCCCCTGGGTTTGGAGGGGTGCCAGCATTCGGTTCAGCCCCAGCCTTTACAAGCCCTCTGGGCTCGACGGGAGGCAAAGTGTTCGGAGAGGGTACTGCGGCCGCCAGCGCAGGAGGATTCGGGTAAGCCCCCCGGGGAGGGACCTCCGGACGCCGAAAGCACTGGGGCCCCGGGACTCCTGTTTGGGAAAGTCCGTTCTCCTGACTGAGCTGAAGCCCCCTCCCTCGAAATCGGCAAATGAGTCAGACCAGAGCTCCTGTTCCTTTCTGGGGAGGCCCATTTCTTCCCGGCCAGTCTGTCCAGTACGCAGGTGGACAGGAGCTGTGTCGCCGTCCCCTGGAAACGTGAAGTGCTGGTCGGCAGACCCCTGTTCTCCTGGTGGGACCGAAGGATGATTAAAGAAAGGAAAACGGTCCCGTCCTGGCCACGTTCTAGCCAGGATTGCCCCTGTGTGGCGACTTCTGTCAGGGAATCCAAAATGAATAGTTTCTGCCACGTTCTTTCCTCTTGGGATTGTTGTCGTCTACCCGTTGTCCTGAGGCAAACCACTTCTGTGTCCCTGGCTCCTCTCCAGACCCGCAGAGTGGGTACTCGGTTCACAGTCCCGTGGGCCAGCTTCCATACGGGGCACTGGCTGCACATTTCAGTGTCTCGGTGACTGCTCGGCTTTCAAAGCTGCTCTTATGCCTTGTGCACATGCTCCCTTGAAAACGCCATGTTAGGGATTTGCTTTGAAGGGCCCCAGAAATTTAACCTGGTCGCCAAAACCCCAAGAAGAAAATAAATAGCTTTCACTGCACCACAAAGTCCCAATAAATGTATGTAGCGATGACGGCGAAGTGACTCGTTCAGGAGACGTGTTATGTCTGAAATCACCGTCTGGTAGACCTGGCCCTGGCCCTGGCCGCGGAACTCAGGATACGTAAGGCTATAGACTTGGGGAGGGCTTGGGGGCTTTGTTTGGGGGAATTGTCAGGGTACTTGGGATGAATCTTGGTGAAGGGATAGCGTCTTTATCTTGAAAGTAAAGCGAAGTATGTTCTTATTCATACCCTTTCCCCCCCCACGAAAGATCCTAGTGCAGAAACACTGGCCACTTTCAAGAACATGAGCGAGTTGATGTATTGCCTCCTAAATTTCACGTAGAGAGTACAAGTTCTTTTAAGTTTCCCCCAGGAAACCCCAAGAATTAAAGTTAAGAAAAGCTTTTAAAATTTTTTTTTTTTCAACGTTTTTTATTTATTTTATTTTTGGGACAGAGAGAGACAGAGCATGAACGGGGGAGGGGCAGAGAGAGAGGGAGACACAGAATCGGAAACAGGCTCCAGGCTCTGAGCCATCAGCCCAGAGCCCGATGCGGGGCTCGAACCCACGGACCGCGAGATCGTGACCTGGCTGAAGTCGGACGCTTAACCAACTACGCCACCCAGGCGCCCCAAGAAAAGCTTTTAAAGGAGCGTTGGGACCAACTTAAACCAGTATTCTTGGCGGGTTCCGATGGACACTGATGTCTCCAGTGACCGCTCGGCACAGAGTGCTACGGAGTTGGAGGGTTTGGGGTTGACTGGGAATCTTGAGGTTTTATTTACTTATTTGAAACCTGCTATTTTCTTTACCAGTAGAAAAGTATCGTATTCTGCCTTGCAGTGGGTGGGGGGGGGGGTGGTTCACCCACATAAATCCTGACTGGCTGGTTGATTCCATTTTGTCAAAGAGGGCTGACAAGTACCAGCTCTGGCATGAGATGTCCCAGGTCCCTGGTCTGCCCCTGGCGGGCATCTGAGGAGCTTCCACTGTTTGTGGAATAGGGATAGGAATAGAGCAGGAACAGGCATGACCCCCGCAAGAGTCCGCTCACAGGAGACCCTCACCTCATCGTGGAAAGTCCGTGATGGAAAGATCCAGAGAGGAGCTGAAGGCAAATAGCTGGGTGAAGGGGCTTGCCGATGAATGAGAAATGTCTAAGTGATGGGGTGAAGCCCAAGAATTACCAGGGATAGGAGAGCAAAAACTGTAGTGCTGGTTAATTTCCAGATGACCCACAACTTCCAGACGGTGAATGAAAGCTAACACACTGGACCGGTTGCACTTGGGATTGTGCCCCCGGCCTCTTCCTTCCCAAAGCTGGAGGTGTGCCCTGGGCCCTGGCCTGTTCTTTCTGAGAGGCCACTGGTTGAAACCAAGCACGTCCCCTCGATTCGTGTGCGCCGTGCAGCCCGAGACCTACCGGGGTGGCCGAGGCTTGTGGGCCGCGGGTGCCGGCGTGGCCACGCTAACCACAGTCTGGTCTCTCCCTGGAACCCAGGTTTGGGAGCAGCAGCAGCACCACGTCTTTCGGCACACTGGCAAGTCAAAACGCTCCGACTTTCGGATCACTGTCCCAACAGACTTCTGGATTTGGGACCCAGAGCAGGGGATTCTCTAGCTTTGGATCAGGTGGAGGAGGTAGGCGGCCAGACGTCGTTCCCTCGACGTTTCCCTGCCCTTTCCTTAGGAAATGCCTCCCCCCGCTCCGCACCCCTAACAACACGAGTGGTTTTTACCTGGCTGTTCAGTTTCGTATTCTGCGGGGCCGAAAGTACTTCAAAGACAAAATGGTCTTTTAAGGCTATAATTACATTCGTAACATTGTGCCATTTCTTACCAAAGAAAGAAAAGACGGGCTTGATTTTCTCTCAAGATTTGAGAACCCAAAATAATAACCGTCTTACTAGACCTTGGTTTAAAAAATCCCAGCCGGCAAACTCAAAAAATAAGGCGTAGAGACTTCGCGAAACGTCTCTGATTTGTTAACCCTTGCCTCTTCAGATAGCAGACCACGTGTGTGATGCTTTTACCCGTGCCCCACTCCTGCACTCCCGCACCTTGGAGAGGCAGTGGCACTCGTTTATAAACGAAGACAAAAACTCCAAGGGGCCTATTTACCCAAAGGGCCAGAGAGTGAGCCGCAGGGCCAGGCCTAGACCTAAGTGTCTTCACTGCTCTGGCCTCACCGAGAAGCGGCAAGTGATGGGAGAAGAAAAACGTAGTTTCCTAATGAAAGGGGTCCGTGTGGCCCCAGGGCGGCCGAGCGGGAGGCGCCGTGCCAGGGACCCGCTGCCCACTGTTGGCGTGGGGGAGGGAGGAACCCAGAAGCGCCCCTCACCTTCGTCGTGGCCTGCAGGTGGGGGTCGGCGGGGCTCCCCGCGGGAGGGAGGAGCCCACCTCCACCTCTCAGGCATGTGTGTGCTCACTTTGCTCCACCCTTCTTCCATCTTTTTCAGGATTCAGCTTTGGATCGTCTAACTCGTGAGTATCCATCTCGTTCCCAGCCGTTAGATAGGGAGAGGGGAGCGTGTGGTATGTGAGAGTATGGGACTCCTAACCTTTGCTCTGTTGGTACGTGTTTATCTGCTTTTCCTGTTTCCTGGTGTATAAGCCTGTCCTGGAGGCATGGGGGTTCAGCGGCAGGTCTTGGGTTTCGTGGACCTGCTGATCGCGGTAGGAAAGTGGCAGAAGGTGCCGGGCCTGGCCTCCCCGAGGGCCACGCGTAAGAGAGCGCGGAGCGTGCCTTCCGAGGAGCAAGGCCCGGGTGGCGGGACCCGGGAGACGCTGTTGCTCAGTTCCCCGTTAGCGTCTCAGAAGCCTCATGCTGCCGCGGGCCTCCAGGCCCATCACCAGGTCTCATGTTTTGATCCTCGCTCCGTGCTTCTGTGCGGAATTGCTGCCATTAGAAGTTCAGAGCCCTGACTCTGACCGCAGGCGGTTGCACGAGCCCCGAAGCCCTTCTCAGAGCAGCAGCTGATTCGCCTCTCTCCCGGCGCTTCCTTGCAGGTCTGTCCAGGGCTTCGGTGGCTGGAGAAGCTGAGTGGGTGTCCGTGTTCCTTCCTGGGACCAACTGCATTCTGGGCTCCTCGTCACCGAGCAACACTGGAGCAGTCCTTTAACGTGGACGTTCTCACTGCAGCACACCCAGAAACAGCAGAAGCCAAAACTCCAGAGACGCTTGACCGCTTGTCTGTTTTGCTGTCGATTTCGTGTTGGTTGTCGCGTCCCCCTTCCTGGCCCCCCCTCTATTAAACTCTTTGGTCTGTTTCCGTGCGGAATATATGTGGGCTTTGTCAGGTCCCAGCCTTGGAGAGAGGTGTCCTCATTGCTGTGGCTCTGAGAAACCTCCGCGGCCTTCCGCCAGCCCGCAGTGTGTGTGTGTCTCCGAGGATGGCGGCCGAAGTTGCCAGCGCAGGAGGTCGATGCAGGAAGAGGGTAGGCGGGAGCTTCCCCCAGCTGCCCCCGGTCCCCTCGGGCCCGGGCCCTGGTGTAGGGAAGAGGTCGAGCGCCGGCCGGCCACCTTTTTGAGGCCGTGACTCGGTGTCTCCTTCTCGTGCTCTCGCTGCTGTTGGGTATCAGGACCCTCCAGGCCCGGCTTTGTGATTGGGTGGAGGGAAAGAAACTCGCTCACGCAGGCATCCGCTGAGTTTGGGAAGAGACGGTAGCACCTTCGGTCAAAGTACAGGTCGCCGTGAGGCGCGCGCAGAAGCTAGGCCGGCGGGCGCTGACGACGGGCCCGCCGCCCCTGGATCGGCCCCGTCCGCTCAGCTTCGCGACTTGGCCCTGGGTGCTGTGTGGCCCACCGCCGATTTCTTCTGCTCTGCAGAGGACTGATTGAGAAGACAGCCTTTATCTCCGGTGACGGTGACGTTGGGCACCACGCCCGGCCCGCCGTCTGTTAGCGGCAGCGCAGATAACCGTCGGGCAGGCCTGGGCTTGCAGAGACGCCGCTGCTGCCTGGCGGCACGGCCAAGAGTTGTCCGCGATGGCTCGGGGCCTCCGGCTCCGGTCCTGTCAGAGCGCGGGCGGTGCCGTCGCTTTCGGGTCTGGGCACGTTTTACTTCTCAGGCCCGTGATGTCCTAGGCCGTTGCTGACAAACCAGGACCGCCCCACATCCGGAGCCGGCGTGAGGATTTGTCCTCTTTCAGGCCAGAATGCAACCGTGCATTGGCTCGGGTTCAGGGCAGGCGAAGGTCAGGAAGGGTCGTTCAGAGTTTTACATTTTGGAAAGTTCTGTTTTAAAATGTTTTAATAAAAGGTCTCCGTGTGATTTAACCTGTCACGTGACAGCCAGTGCGGTCTTGCCGGTTCTGTTGGCTTGACGGGCGGGTGGACGTCAGCGCAGTGCCCCGCGCCACGGCCGGCCCGCCTGGTCCCACTCTGCAGGGCTCGCCTGGGGGTTCCGCGTGAAGCACGGCTTCTGGAGCCCCTGCCCTGCAGACTGGGACTCGGGAGGCCTGGAATTGGGCCTGGAGGCCCTAGGGCGATGAGCACAGGCTCCTCAGAAGAGGAGTCCCATCATGCAGCAGCACTGTCAGGTTTCAGGAACCCCAAACCGGAACTGGATCCACGGTGTCCCTCGGTGACTTTCCCTGGCTCCCTGCGGGGCCTGGGAGAAAAGAGTAGGGGCCTGTCTGGGCCTCCCATTAATCAGGGCACCTGTCTGTCTCAAAGGGCTTGGACTTGAGTCGTTTAACACGTACCCTTTTTGGTCCTTGGGGAACTGAAGAGCCGGTCTCCCCCTGCTCTTCCGTGAGGCCCCCTCAGCTGTGGAGCAGGGGACAGCCCCCACGACCTCCACACAGCCGGACCCCGGGGTTTGATCCCCCCACCTGTGCTCTCCCTAATTTGCACACAGGGGCAGTCGGAGACGACAGGAACTCCAATTTCCCGGGAAAAGCTCACAGCAGAGGGCCTCACTTTAAAGGGGGCAAGGTGACGAGAGCTGACTTCTGCCTCGCCGGGTCGTCCTGCTGACTGGCATCCACACCGAGCCAGCCTCCTGCCCTCTTGTTCCCCGCCCCCGAGGCTCTTTTTTATAAATAGAAGCTGGTTCGGCCTAAACCCTTGACCTCAAATTCTCTGCGTTAATCCTCCATTGAGGTGGTGGCATGTGACATCTCTCCATAAGGCCATATCAGCTGTGCCCGACCCGATAACGCCCCCGCCCCTCGCTGCCGGTGCTCCGGCCCCTCTGCGTTCCTTCGTCGGGGTCGTCCCAGCACAACCCGCGTGCATCCGCCGAAACCCATGCTTCCAGGGGCGTGAGCCTTTCCCAAAGAGGGAGCCGGAGCAGGAGTGTGGGGACCAGGTCCCCACGAGGGGAAGGGACCGCAAGGGCTGCTTGGGCCCAGGAGGAGGTCCCCCGCTCTTGTCGCGCAGCCAGCTGCAGCGGGTAGATGGGCAGCCTCGCTGGATCCGTTTGTATTTCTGCCGGCGCGACCCAGAGAGGCAGGAAGGCAAAGGGGAAGACGGTTTAATCAGCGAGGTTGTGTTTTGCTTGGCTTTTCCAGACACCGGTGCCATGTATTCGCAATTGGTGCTTCCAATGGCAACGCGGTGGCAGAGGCCACAAATTGGGTTTCTCAGGGACAGAGGAACCCAAAAAGGGCGGGGGGGGGGGGGGGGCGTGCGTGCAAATTCCCTCGTGTGTTGATGTGGCCGTGAAGGCTTCTGGTACCTGAGGCAGCGGTGCCCTCGGTGCTTTCGGCGTGAGCCTCCTGGTGCTTACCCTCAGTTTTGCTCTCCGTTGCTGCTAACCGCAGAGAAGTTTCTCAGTCAGGTCTTTGCACTGCAGGGGGGGTGTCGACTCTGTAGGTTGACCTGATCCTAACTCTCAGGAGCTCTGTCACCAGAGGTGGATGGAGATTGGAATGAAGGTTTTGCAAGGGGTCCTTTAGGGGGTCGTGAGGGTTGCCTGGCACCAAGCAGGTTCTCCCCTCACAGGGCCTTGCCCTACCAGGGTAGAGAGTTCTGGATTCTTGTGTCACCCTCTTCCAGTTCAGAGTGGGGGGTGTCTTCGAGCCCCTTGTCAAACACAGGACTCCACTGCATGAGGGATCGTCCCCCACTAACAAAGCTCCAACACGCAGAGCTCAACTCTGAGATTCTGATCAGAGAGTTCACTGGGGCCCTTGAACCTGTTCCTGACAAGCTTCACGGGTGGTCCGTGGGCCCCATTTTGAGAAACCTTTTAACTTCGGTAATTCGAAATATTTTCCCCTCCGGGAGATCATCTGAGAGAGAACTCACTCCCGTCGACATGTTTTGTTTTGTTGTTTTTTGGTTTTTGGTTTGCCATTAATCCAAGGTAAGGGATCTTTCTGAAATTGTCAGTGAGAGACACAGAGTTCAAATTTCAGCTGCTCGTGGGGCATCTGCTCACACACACACATACTGCAGCACAAGTGGGCCATCAGCTCCTGAACACTTTTCTCCGTGAAGCCCCCCCGTCCCCCGTGATGCATGGGACTGGGGAGTGCCTTCCTTGACCTCACCCCGCCTCCTGACATGGCTCCTCCCACCTCCCTCCACACAGCCTCCCCAGCTTGGGTCTCAGTCTCTCCCTTCCCTCCGGTCCCATCATCCCGTGGGCTCCATTCACTGTCCCACAGAACACCTGGCCGGCGCCCCTGAGCTCTTGCCCAACCTTACATTCTGTTCTTTCTACGTATTGCCTGCCCAGTGGAAAACCCTGGGCTGGGCTGTCAGGATCCGTCTCTCCCTCCTCCCATCCTCGTTCTCCCTGGTTTGTCTGCTCTTCCCTCGCTCGCTCGCATGTGGAAACAGGCAGTTAGACCAGGACTGTTTTAGCCCCCAACTTTTGTGTCTGGAAGGTGTCCTGTGGGAGGTGAGCCTGGGTTGCTCAGTCGGTTAAGTGTCTGACTTCAGCTCAGGTCATGATCCTGCGGTCTGTGAGTTCGAGCCCCGCGTCGGGCTCTGTGCTGACAGCTCAGAACCTGGAGCCCGCTTCGGAGTCTGTGTCTCCCTCTGTCTCTGCCCCTCCCTTGCTCGCACTCTGTCCCTTTCTCTCAAAAATAAATATGCGTTAAAAAAAAACCTGTTTTTTAATTAGAAAAAGGATAAGTTTCCTCTGGGAAGTTCGCATACAGCCCGAACTAAAAAGGGCTCTGTGGTCAAGTAGGTTGGGGAGAAGACCAGACAGAACAAAATTTTCCGATCGAAGGGCTCTTTTGAGCCTTTCATATGCAAATTTGCTTTGTGGATCAGTAAGATGACATGGTCTGCCATCCCCGAAATCTTTGTGACCAGGGAACCTTTCTGCTGGAGCCAGATTCCTTGGAACTCCTGCTGGGAGCTGCCTCATCGCTGCTGTCACCGAACAGAAGCATAGATTACTTCCTGGCGGGCGGTGTTTCTAACACATTCCTCTCTCGTATTCCGTTAGAACAACAGTGATAATTCCCCGGACGCTTACAGTGGTGCCAGGCACTGTCTAGCCTGAGCACTTCACGGGCATTTTCACGTTTAACCTACAGGCTGGGGACTATAACCCACATCTTCCAGATGAGGACCTGAAGCCCGGAGAGCAAGCCGTTTGCTGAGCCTTAAGTCTGGTGGTGACCAGAGCCAGGGGGAAGCCGGGCAGAGCCACCTGCCCTGCCCGGCACCACACACCCCTGCCCTCTTAGGCCCGCCATCGGCTCTCACGATGTTTCTTCCCCAATAGAGTCCTTCATTTCAGAAGAAATACCTGCCTGCTTGTGCCGGGGACACTGCTGCGGCCCTTACCACGCACCCGTCCAGTCTCCCCCACGCACGTGGGCCGACCGTGGACACGGGCCGCAGCAAACGTTCCGCCTAATGCGCGGTTACGTGCCCCCATTCTGCTGGCTCCAGCCTTGTGCGTGGTCATCATCCGTCTAAACCACGGCCCCGGGGAGGGAGGCGGGGCAGAGGCTCAATCTGTTCAGCCCGTGTTGGTGCACACCACGCACAGATGGGGGCTGACCGGCCGCTCTCTGATGAAGGCCATCGGACCCTGGAGGAAGCAGCTGGCTTCGTGCCCTTGAGCCGTCTAATCCCCTCCTTCCTGTGCCGTCTCTTCCGGGGACGGCTTTGAGGCTTTCCAGAGTCCCCCAGGAGGTCGGGCCACAGACCCACCGAGGCAGCAGTTGCTCCGTTGTTCGGCCCCTCTCTGCTTATAAATAGAATCCTGTCCATTCCACAGCCCTGGCCGGAGATTCTCCACATTGTTTGCGGCCCGAGATCACCGGCTGCGGTCTGTGCGGGGAAGGGGGGGGGGGACGCAGGCAGGAGCCCGCTGCCGCACGTTGCAGCGAGCCGGGCTCTCCCCCATCGCGGTGTGTCCCCCCACGCCCCCTCCCCAGCACTGCCCCTGCCCACCCTCCCCTCGCAGGCCCGGCTGGGCTTGGGCCAGGGGGACACCAAGGAGGTGCTGCTTCCTGACCTCCCCGCGTTCGCTGTCCGCGTTCACACCTCGGCTTGGCCTTCCACCTGGAGTCGTGACCATAGCCTGCGGGTCCCACATCTGGTCTCTCCTACCTCGGCTGCCCCCTCTTCTCGCCTCTCTGTCCTGATTCTCCAGGCCCCTCTGTGCTTTCTCCCTTCTTGATGGCCCGTTGTCCTTCCCCCACCCCACTCTGGGGCTTCCCCACTCAGTTTCTGCAGCCCTGCGTGTCCTCACGCCATTCCCACTCGCCTGCCAGGCTCAGGTTAAATAAGCACACTTGCCCCCAGTGCCTGCCCGGCTCGGACTCCGCAGCTCCCCTCTCGTTCTCTCCTGTCACTCCGCACTAGTTTGAGGCAGGCGTCGCAATTACAGTTATTCATGTAATCGATCGCTTGATTTGTTTATCTAGTCTCGTCTTCCCCCCCCACCTCCAAAAGTCAGTTCCCAGAGGGCAGGGGCCATGTCACCCTTGTCTGTCCGCCCGTGACCGCACCGAGACAGCATGAGTCAGGAACTGTGGAATAAATGCCACCCGGAGCAACTTCCCAGGCGGAAGCTAGGACGTGCTTAACAGCCAGACCCCGGCAGGAGATGACAAGGCTTGGGAGCAGGTCAGGAGCCCCGCACACCGGGGCCACACAGCAAGAGCCTTGTTCGAGCGGGGCCCGGGGGCCGGCTCCAGTGCTCTCTGCCCGGGCCGACCAGAGCCCCCGCCTGTCCCCACTGCGCTGGCCCCAGGAAGGCACTGGCTTCGCGCTACAGCAGCTGTCTGTGGCACTCTGGTGACAGCGAGCACAGACCGGACACGGGGACGCCTGGCCGTGAGGCTCTCTGACACCTGTCAGCTGGAGCCGGTCACGTCATCTGGCCCAAACTGAAATGGGGCGGGTACCGCCTACCTCACAGGGCAGGTGTGCACAGGGCGGAGGGCAGTGCCTGGCAGAGCCCCTGGCCGTCTCACAGAGGAGCCCCGGTGCCCCCTGCCCCGGGCACGCGCCGCCCCCAGAGCTGACCAGCAGCGCTCACTTCCGGATCAGGCTCCCCAGAGGAGGGGCAGGGCCTCGGGCCGAAAGACCCCTTGGCCTTGGCCTCGTCTCCCCTTCAGCCTCATCCTGGCCCAGGAAGGAGGGTGCAGGGCCGGCCCCAGGGAAGGGTCACCCCCCACCCCCATCTTCCAGTCTCTAGGTTTCCGGCCCCGCCCCTTGCCAATCTCACGACCCCAGAGCCCTCCGGCGGGCCAGGGGGGTGCAGGGGGAGCAGGAAGGGCCGGCGTGGAGTCACTGGCTGCAGCTGACAGAGGAGCTGTGGGAACTGAGGGTACAGCGGGACTGTCACCAGCCAGCATTCTCAGAAGCGTTTAGAATTCTCAAGTCTCGAGATGTCTGCTTCTAAGTCACTTTCGTTTGCTGGGTTTTAGGGAACAGCGCGTGCCCCAGCGTAGGGAAATGGAAATGCTGTAATGCGGGTGGTTTGACAGCGTGGCCCGAACCCCTCCCGCCCGGGGCCCGAGGGAGCCGAGCTCCTCTCTTTATCCCGTAGCAGCAGTTGGCCCGGAGCTGAATCGAGCCCCGGGTCCGCTTCCCCTGGCGAGGGCTTCAGACGTCTGGCCTGGCCCGACTCCCCGCCGTAGGGTTGTCTTTTTTTTCATTCGGCGCCACCCCGGCAACAGGAGCAAACGCCACATCTGAGACACGCAAGCCAAGTGGTGCTCGGGCCGCGCTGTGGTTGTGAGCATCACAGATGGTGGGGACCAGCAGTCATCATCCAGAAGCACTTACTGACGTGTCGTACTTCCCGCGTGTGGCTCCCCTGCCGGTTCGCCATCCGCACGGCACGCGCGCCGTGCTCTCTCCTGTGGCACGCTGGGTCTGGCCGTTCCCAGCCACGCACTTCTCACCCGGGCCCTGTTCTCACCGGGTGTGCTGGCTGGCCGAAAGATGGGTGCTAAGGGAGGAGGCGGTCCTGTCTGTGGCCCTGTCACACAGCAGAGCTGGCCCAGGTGGGAACCAAAGAAGCCTAGCAGTTGAGGGCTGAAGATCATCCGGCTTGCTTCCCCCACTTGAACACAGAAGGGAATCGAGACCCAAAGAGGGGAAGAAAGTGACTCAGCCTGGCAAGTAGAGTTTCTTGGTTAAGATCGTGGCTATTGTCTGCACCAAGATCCCGTCCTACCTGTGTGACCTCAGACAAGTCACTTAACCTCCCTTAGAGCCCTAGATTCGTCACCTCTCAAAAGGGTGAATGATAACGCATTCCTCTAGATTTGTTGGGGATTAAACGAGACGTTGTATAGAAAGCCGGTAGGACTTGCGTCATCATCTGTTGGAATGGGCAGAATGCAAAGTTCCCATTTCTGACCCATTTGGCTTTGACTGCACGTCATGATTCTCGTGTTCATTAGTATACGGCTATAACCAAAGAGCTAAAAATTGAGTCTGCTGCAAGATCTGAGTCACTTGCTCTGTTAGCAAATGCGACGGCCGGCCAGAGGTGGAAACTTTCTCAGAGTCTCACAAGTTAAAAAGATACGCCTGATGGGTCAGCTTGTGCAGTGAGTGTTCACCGGATAAGAAAAAGATCCGCAGTCAAATTCGTTGTGGTACACATTTTATCTTCACCTATTCGGCCACAGAAATCAACTGTTGGAGGGGCGCCTGGGTGGCTCAGGCGGTTAAGCAGCCAACTTGGGCTCACGTCACGAGCTCCCGGCTCGTCAGTTCGAGCCCCACGTCGGGTTCGGGCTCTGTGCTGACAGCTCAGAGCCTGCAGCCTGCTCCAGATTCTCTCTCTCTCTCTCTCTCTCTCTCTCTCTCTCTGCCCCTCCTCTGCTTGTGTTCTGTCTCTCTCTCAAAAATGAATTAACTTAAAAAATTTTTTTAAATCAGTTATTGGAAGTCACATCATGGGGATCTGCTATCCCATGGGTCCTTATAGTCTCGAATGGCAGGAACGCATGGTCCTTTAGAAGCTTTTGCTTGGCCTTAGAAAACGGTGCCGAGAGCTCAAAGGTGCAAACCAGGCCGGTCCCGCCTCCTCTCACTTCTGGCTGTTTACCAAGATTTGTACCTATTTGCCTTTGGGGGTCCCATTATAATGCCCTCACTGCATAATTTCCCCCAATAGAATGGCACCTATGAAGGCAAGATTTCACTTCTCAGCAATCTGTGTTGAAGTGAGGCCTCAAAATGCACTGGGCCTGAAATTGGAACCTGCTCATAATACACAGAAATTAACACTCTCCCTCCGGAAGCTTCTAGTCTGATTGTTATTGTAGAGATGAGCATTTTTCATGATGGTGTCCATCCACTTGCCTCTTAGATAGAACATCAGAGCGCACCTTGAGTTTCTCTGCAACTCTCTCTTCTTTCCAATGGCCTATCCTGCCTATAAAGATTATTTTGTACTGAAGGGATTAGATTGGATGGTCTGGAGCAGAAAAGGGCTTGTCTCAACTCAGTTGGTCAGGTAACGTTGGTCAGGGCATGAGCGCAAATTGTCTGAGTAGGCAGAGCTATTCTAATCTAAAAGCCAATTTACTTTCCAATCGGATTCTTTTTCTTAAGTCTTTTTTTAAGTTTATTTATTTTGAAAGGAGTGAGCGAGCCGGCGAGGGACAGAGAGAGAATCCCAAGCAGGGGATTGGGGCTCGAACCCTGGGATCATAACCCAAGCCGAAGTCAAGAGTCAGACACTTAACCTACTGAGCCACCCAGGAGCCCCTCCAATTAGATTCTTAATCAAAGATGTTCATTTTGTCTTACAGCTAAACTTCTGTCTAGAACAAATAGAATATTGTAAGTACACTTGACTTAGCTGCCTGCCAGTAACAGGAAGCAGGGCCTTGGGGACCTGTGTTAGGGAGATCCATTACCCTGTGTAGGTTTATGAATACCATCAAATACTCCTGTCTTGTTTTGTTTTGTTTTTCCCGGTGCTAACATAAGATTTGAGAAGTAGGACAGGGCAAAGGATGAGAGAAGACAACGGAACCTCCACTGCCCATCCTTAAAGCAGAATTCTCCGTCTCCACCTCAGCCCCTGGTGTCAGAGCCACTTCTCATCGGCCCAGTGCCCAAGCCTCTGGGCAGCATTCTCCGTGGACCTAAAAATGAACGTCTGTTCTTCCACACAGAATTCCTTAGATATCTTTCATGTGCAAGGAAAACAACCTACTGAGTTAGAAAGGGCTACCCATTGTAGCTCCTCACAAGTTAGAAGTTTGGAGAAAGTCTGTGGGGGACTCTGAGTCCCGGTGGAGGCGTGTGGCCATTGTGTGACTTTGGGCAACATGTGCTTCTGCAAGAGTGCCTGGCCGGAGAGCCTGGAAATCCTGCGGTTTGGGCGAGGACCGCGTTGTTTCTGCAGGCACCGCCGTTGTCTTGAGTTGCTCATGGTTTTCGGTCACTGCCTGTGGATGAATTAACGAACCGTAGAATTATCATTGCTTTTCTCTCTAGTAATCATGAGGTTCTTATGAAATGGCTACAGTAATACCTTTTTAAGAAACCCGTTGATTCCTCCAATTCTAGGTTGTTTCTGAGCTCTTTTCCTCTAGAAGATGTGGAAATGGGGGACACTGGCCCACAGATTGTTTTATTCCCAAGTAAGCTGAGATGAGCTTTCCTGTTTCCAGCAAGATGGATGAGTAGGTACTGGATTCACTCTGATCCGACGGAAAATTCGGTCAAATGGTTTTCCAGATGGGTGACGTCAAACAGCAAGGGATGCTGACCCCTGAGATTCAAGACATAAAGAGGTAAGCCCTCCAGTTGCCCCAGTTACCCGCCTCGAGGACATTTCCAGAGCAGCATAGGGGAGGAGAGTCCGAGTAGAGCCCAGTGATCTCTGTGAGTTCACAAGGTATCAGAGAGGAGAGGGCTCCACAGAGAGGACTCTGGCTCTGCAGAGGGACTCTAAAGTATTGGCTAAGTCGCGATCGGTGTGCACATTTGAGGGAATTCTATGGAGAGAAAGCAACATGAAGGGTCTAGCGGCAGAATCCTCAGAACTTTAGGGCAGAAGATAGTGCTGGCTCCTGCCAGCCAAAGTGGAGATCCTCATAACTCACCTAGCTTTAGGTAGAGTACTCAGAAGGGTTTTGCCTCAGTAGCAGGGAAATATTAGTCCTAAACACATGGCCACTCTGACCTCATGTAACAAAGCTTAGAAGCAAGACCCAAGTGAATCAGACTATTTCCAACTAAGATCCCAGAACTAAACTCAAGAAACTCACAACAATACAAAACTACCAGTACCCAACAAGGTAAGTTTCCCCGTTTCCAGCATCCAATCAAAAGTTACCAAGTATGCAAGGTACCTGGGTGGCTCAGTCGGTTAAGTATCCAACTTCCGCTCAGGTCATGATCTCGTGGTTTGTGGGTTCGAGCCCCACGTCTGTGCCAACATCTCAGAGCCTGGAGCCTGCTTTAGATTCTCTCTCTCTCTCTCTCTCTCTCTGCTCCTTCCCCACTCATGCTCTGTTTCTCTCTCTCAAAAATAAACATTAAAAAAAGTACCAAGTACACAAAAAGCAGAGAAATATGGCCAACACTGAGAAAAATCAAATAACTGAAATTGATCCAGAAGTGACACAGATGATAAAGTCCGTCATCGAGAACTTTGAAGCCATTATTAAAACTGTATTCTGTGCGTCTAAGAGGCTAGAGGAAAGACTGAACATGTTACATAGTGGCATGGAAAAGACCCAAATCAAACTAGAGTTGAAAACTGTAATGTCTGAGATGAGAATGTCCCGGATGGCACTAAGAGGCTGTTAGGCATTGCAGAGGAAAGTTTTGATGAAATCGAAGATTGAGCAATAGTAATGACCCAAAATGAACCGCACAAAGAGAGAAGACTGAAAAAGTTGGAATAGAACATCACTAAAAGTGGGACAACTTTAAGCAGCTTAATAATATGTGAAATGAGAGTCCCTGAAAGAGAGAGGAGAGTTAGGAGAAGAAATAGGAAAGACATCAGAAATGGTAACTGCATGAGTAAGTATAAAGATTTTGGAAGGTATTTTTCAAGTCTCTTTAGAAGATAACTAAAGCAAAGATTAAAAACCATGCATTATGGGTTTTATGACATATGTAGAGAAAAATGTCTGATAACAATAACAAAAAGGTAGGGAGAGAAGAAATGAAAGCATACTGCTGTAGGGTTTATCTACTACCCCCAAATGGTAGAACACCAACTGAAGACAGACTATGACAGGTTAATGTGTGTGGGTGAACCTCAAACCAACCACTGCAATAGTACAACAAAAAGGTACAGCTGATAGGCCAACAAAGGGGATATAATGAAATCATAAAACCTGATCCAGAAGAAGGCAGAAAAAGGGGAAAAGAGGAGCAAAGAACAGATAAGACAAATAGAAAATAAACAGACAGTTGATTTAAACCCGGCCATATCAGTAAGTACAACAAACGTAAATAGTCTAATTTCTCAATCAAAATGCCAAGATTGTCAAATTGGATTAAAAAACAAGACCCAACTATATGCTGTCTATAAGAAACTTTAACTATAAGACACAAGTAGGTTAAAAAGAATGGAAGAAGATAACATGCCAACATAAATTTTTCTGAAAAGCTGGAGTGGCTCTATATCAAATAAGGTAGATTTCAGAGCAAAGAATATTATCAGGGAATACACAGTCGTTTCATAATCTATCATGCATCCTGAATGTTTCTGCACCTAACAACAGAGATTTAAAGTACATGAAGAGAAACCATTAGAACTGCAAGAAGAAACCAATAAATCCACAGTTACAGTCAGAGGTTTCAATAACCTGGTCAATAACTGATAGAAGTAAACAGAAAATCAATAAGGCTATAGAAGACATGAACAACACTTCCAACCAACTTCAACATAATCAACATTTATACAACACTACCCAGTATCAGAATATATTTTCTTCCTTCCTGTCTTTCTTTTCCTTTCTCTTTCTTTCTTTCTTTCTTTCTTTCTTTCTTTTCTTTCTTGCAGGCTCTACCCTGGGTGGGGCTTGAACCCATGACCCTGACCGAGATCAAGGCCTGAGTTGAGATCAAGAGTCAGACACTTAACTGACTAAGCTGCCCAGGCACCCCAGTAGAATATATTTTCTTTTCAAGTGTACACAGATACCAAGATAGACCATATCCTGAATCATAAAACAAGTCTCAATAAATTTGAAAAGAATCAAGCCATATAAAATATATTCTCTGACCTCAGTGGAATTAAATTAGAAGACATTAAGAGAACGATATCTGGAAAATCCCCAAATATTTAGAAGCTAAATAACACATTTCTAAATTACTCGTGACTCAAAGAAGAAATTTTAAAATAAATTAGAAAATAATTTTAAGTATATTTATTAAAACAAAACCAATCACAATTTGTGGTGCTAAGGCAGTACTTAGAGGGAACTTCATAGCACTAAATGCCTATATTTTAAAAAGAAGAAAGCTATCTAATGAGAAAGTAGATAAAGAAAAGTAAATGAAACCCAAGATAGGCAGAAGAAAGGAAATAATAAACAGAGCTGAAATGAATAAAATAGGATACAAAATAAGAAAAATCAATGAAACTAGTTCTTTAAGAAAATCAATTAAATTGATAAATCTCTAGCCAGACTGATGAGGGAAAAAAGACAAAAAATACAGTGTCAGAAATGAGAAAGGTAACATCACTACAACTTCTTAGATATTAAAAAGGATAACCAGGAATATTATGAACATCTTTATACCAGTAAGCTCACCTAAGATGAAGCAGACAAATTTCTTGAAAAACACAATCATCGAAGTTCACTCAAGAAGAAATAGATAATTTAAATAGCCCAATAGCTATAAAAAAAATTGAATTTATCATCAAATTTTTCCCATAAAATAAATTCCAGATCCAAATGGCTTCCCCAGTGAGTTCTGCCAAGTATTTAAGGAAGAAACAATATCAATTAAATACAACTCTTCCAGAAAATTAAAGAGAAGGGAATACTTCCCAGTTCATCTTAGGAGACTAGCATTCCTCTGATACCAAAACGCAACAAAGATATATAATAAAACTACAAACAAATCACTCATCAAGATACTAAGAATTTTTAACAGAAGGTTAGCCATCCAATCCAACAATGGATAAAAAGGAAATGCATAATGACCAAGTGGGACTTTTCTGGCAACTCAAGGTTGGTTTAACATTTGAAAATCACTCAGTACAATTTAGCATATTAACAGAGTAAAAAAGAAAACACATGTGATCATCTCAATAGATACGGAAAAAGCATTCAATAAAACGCAGTGTTTGTTCCCGACAAACTCTCAACAAAATAGAAGTGAAAGGGAACTTCTTTGGCCTGGTAAGGAGCATCTGGGAAGTAGGGAAGAACCTACTGTTGGGGGCGCTTGGGTGGCTCAGTCGGTTAAGCATCCACCTTCGGTTCCGATCATGATCTTGTGGTTCATGAGTTTGAGCCCACGTCAGGCTCTGTGCTGACGGCTCAGAGCCTGGAGCCTGCTTCAGATTCTGTGTCGAGGTCAGTTATGCAGAATAGAAAGTCCAGAGATAGATCCACACATAATACGATTGATTTTTTGACAAAGGTGAAGAGGCAGGTCAGTGGGGAAAGAGTCGTCTTCAGCAAATGATACCGGAACAATTGGTGGCAGATAGAAATGTAACCGATTCATATTTGTTGGCCACATGACCTCTTACTATGCTAAATTTGCTTAATTCTGTGTGTGTGTGTGTGTTGTTGTTGTTGTTGTTTTGGATTTTCTGCACACATAATTTACCATTTCACTGCAAATTCTTTTTTCCTTAACATTTTTTTTTTAGTTCCTTTATTTCTTTTGAGAGAGAGCGTGAGCAGAGGAGGGGCAGAGAGAGGGAGAGAGAGAGAGAATCCCAAGCACGCTTTGCACTGTCAACGCAGAGCCCCCTACAGGGGTCGATCTCACAAACCGTGAGATCATGACCTGAGCTGAGATCAACAGTCAGACACTTAACGGACTGAGCCACCCAGGCTCCCCTTAAGGCACTTTTTTTAAGTAGGTTCCATGCCCACCGTGGAGCCCAATGCAGGGCTTGAACTCATGACCCTGAGATCAAGACCTGAGCCAACATCAAGGGTCGGAAGCTCAACCAACGGAGCCACTCAGGCGCCACTCTTTATGCATTTGCTTTTTCTTCTTGCTTCGTCGCTCTGTGCCCAAGGCTGAATACGAGTGGTAGAACGGATAGCCCTGTCTAGTTCCTCCTACCTGCCCTCCAAGCAGCCAGAATGATGTGCCATGTTGCAGGGGCTTGGCCATGGGAAGGAAGAGCTGCTCTGCAGGACCTAGCTTTCTGGATTCTCAGGCTGGATTTCAAAACCCCTGTCTAGCTAAAAAGGAAGTGGGGCTTCTTCCTAGGGCATCTGCCTCCCTCAGACCTCCCAGGAGAGCAAGACGGATCGTGGGCAGGATTCAGACCTTTCTGTGTTTCGTGGCCATCACACGACCAGTTATGGCCAACCCCACCGCTGTTTCTCACACCCACGGTTTCTATAAGATCATCAGCTTCCTGTTGGGAGCAGGGAGTTGGAGTCTCATCCGTCAAAGGGGGACGGAGCATATCCGTGTGGCACATCACTGTGGTGTGGTGCTGCCTGTCAAGGGGACAGCTGCAGAGCTCGTGCCAGCCTCCCCTCAGTAACCTTTACAGGAAGCGGCCGTTTGCAGGGAAGTCCCTTTGCCTCCCACGTAACAACATCCTGATAAGTGCCACGTTAACCACCCAATCCACGGCTCTGCAGTGAAAGGCCGGTGCCTGGTGCTCACGCCTTGCCAACCGCGAGGCTTATTCTCTGAGGCCCCGCAGTGCCGAACTCCTCACGGATCAGAGAGGTTCCAGAAGTCCCAAAGAGAGCTCGTTTTCCGTTGCTGACAGGTCTGCAGGCAAACCGCATGATCACTGAACGTCAGGGCAGATGCCTCCTCTGCCAGTAATTCGTGATGACGACACCGGCCGGTGGTCAAGTGGGGCACCCTGGCCGCAGCCTCTGGGGCTCCCCCTCCTGTCCCCACCACATCTTGGGATGAGCCGTGCCCAGATTAAGAGGATTGGGGGAGCCCAAGTTTACACCTATAAACACCTGCTCCTGAGGATACGGTAAAGGACCTTCTCAAAGCTCACCCTGGAGTCCACCTTGGCTAAGCACGTCCCAAATGCTTCCTCCTACTCTTACCTCCTTATTCATGCCTAGAAATAACCTCATTTCATGGAAAATAGCGTTTTCCAGCTAAGGGAATTTTCCAGATGAGAAAAATTTATCTCTTGAAGCGCTTGGAATTTTATTATTTTAACCGATGGGGAGGGAAATCTTCCAAAAATGAACCACACATGGACTTCCTTGTACAGCTCTGTAATTTACTGGTGTATTGATGACTCACTTCGAGCAGCGGGGACTAGGCTGTAATCCCAGGATGCCTCTGGGTAGTTGAGACCCACGGCTCAGACCGAAAAGCCTGGAAAGTAAGGACCAGCCTTAAAAAGGAAGGAAATTCTGACGCACGCTACACTATGGATGAACCTTGAGGACACGATGCTGAGCGAAGTAAGTCACAAGACGAATTACGATCCCACTGATATGAGGTCCCTAGATACGTCCCATCCAGAGGCAGAAAGTAGAGAGCTGTTTGCCAGGGGTGCTGGGGAGAGGGGAGCTGTTGTAGAGAGTTTTCGCTGTGCAAGGTGACAAAGTTCCAGAGACAGACAGTTGTGATGTTTACACAACAACGTGTACGTAATGGCACAGAACCGTCCACTCAAAAGTGGTTACAATGGGAAATTTTAGGAGTATGTTGTCACAATAATAAATAATAGCCCATCTGCATTTTCGGCCAAGGGCGCTGACGACGCTCAGAAGAAACCAGTGAAACCAAGATGGCAGGCGGTGGAACCAGCCTTGAGTTGCATGGTGCAGGACCATGCAACTAAGCTCTTGGGGATGGTTTCCAATAGGAGCGTCGGTGGTGAACGTTAACTGAGCCTTTAGCACCCAGTGGGCAGAGGCCAAGCCCACGCAGAGACGGGCTGGCAGGGACACCATCTCGGTGAGGGCCTGGAGTGAAGCGGCCATCCCGAGGAAGACAGGGTGCTCAGAGAGCCCTCCGCAGGGCGGCCTTCCTTTCTCCTGCCCCGTCCACCGCACTTTGCTCACACCCCTGCGCAGGGAGCGGACCCAGGCGGGCCACGGTGCGCCTGGGTCCCTGGGCACGTCCAGCGTGGGTGGCCTGTGAGGGGGGCCGAGGGTGGGGCCGTTCCACTTGCGTTGTTTCCTACCTCCTACGTGGGCTGAGACGGGGGCAGACAAGAACACCATTTTAACATCTGGTCGCAAGGTCAACAACAACTACCCCCCATGGGGCGCCTGACTGACGTGTGAGACCCTGCGCTAAGGGCTTTGCTTGCTGACCCCACTGAGTCCTTCCCTACGAAGAAAGCACTGTAGTTCCGTCTTGCGGATGAGGAAACAGGCCCAGGGGCCAACCAGTATCAGTGGGTCAAGTTTCCTGAGCACCTGATGTGTACCCGATACTATCGTTCTGCTTCCTTCGTGTCTGTTAACCTTTGGACGCCCGCCACAGTCCTGTGAGGAGAGGAACCCCTCTTGTGCCCACTGAGGAAACCGAGACCTGGTTACCTGCTCAAGGTCACACAGGCAGGGAGGGGCGGCGCAGGCCTGCTAACCCAGGTGAGCTCACTGCGTCCCCTCCCGCCTCCCTTTTGGCAGGTGTATATCAGAAGTGAGAGGCCACGCGGTCCCAGAAGCCCGGAGAACTCCCTCCTGACCTGCAGGGATGTGGGCTCTTCCCCTCCCTCCCGGAACCTTCTCCTTCGTCCACAAGTGGCAGTGCCTTTAAAGAGCTACGACCACACAGTTAACTGGGCGGAGGGGTGTCGGTAGGCGCCCTCTCCCACGGGGGCGCTAAGAGCCCACAGAGAGCGATGGGCCCCTCCCTGGTGGCTCTGCTTCCTGTGGCTGCAACGACCTTCCTCCCCACTTCCCTCATGTGGCCGAGAAGCCCGCATCCTCCACGGCAGGTCGGGCCCCCTGCAGACAGCGGCACAGCGAGCTGTCTCCCTGGGACAGCAGCCTCCAAGCTGCTGCTTCCCCAACGCTTAGCAAAGGGCCTCACACGCAGGAGATGATCTCAAGCATATCTGGCAAAAAGGGGGCGCTGATGCACACTGCAACACGGGGACCCCGAAAACGTGCCGAGGGAAGGGAGCCAGGCACGGGCGAGCCCGCGGGGTCTATTTCCATTCACGCCGGAGTGGCCAGAGTAGGGACATCCACGGGGACAGAACAGAGATGGGCGAGCGCTTCGGGCTGGGGTGTGGGGACAGCGCTACCTAACAGGGATGGGGTTTCCTTTTGAGGGGATGAAAACATTCCAACGTTGGGGTCCTGGCTGCACAACTCTGTGAATAAACGCCAATGAACCATACACTCTAAATGGGCGAGCTGTTTGATACGTGAACTCGGTCTTGGGGCGCCTGGGGGGCTCCGTCGGTCGAGCGTCCGACTTCGGCTCAGGTCACGATCTCGCGGTTCGCGGGTTCAAGCCCCGCGTCGGGCTCTGTGCTGACGGCTCGGGGCCTGGAGCCTGCTTCCGATCCTGTGTCTCCCCGTCTCTCTGTCCCTCCCCCACTCATGCTCTCTCTCTCTCTCTCTCTCTCTCAAAACTAAAGAAACATCAAAAAAAAAAAAAAAACGTGGCGTGTGAACTCTAGCTCAATGTAGCTGAGGAAACAACACTGAAATCCACTTGCCTGACTGGCTGGCACTCCGTAGGAGTTTGTCGAGGATGCTGAGAATCCCAAATAAACCCAGTAACGTTGGGATGTTGGATGTTGCCGGTGACGTTAGCCATGTTGAAGAAAGGAAGTCTCTGGTCCCTGATGTCAGAGGCGGCCCTGCGTGCAGGGTTAACACTGGGCGCAGCTGCTGTGCTTCGCGGGGAGGGCGAGTAGGTGTGCGTGTCCCGGCCTGCCGATCAGGAAACCCAGGCATGCGAGGTCAGGCAACCGGCCGACCTCACTTAGCGAGACAAGTGGCAGCCAGTTATGGCCAAGAATAGCGCGGGGCTTCTGACTGCGTCTCGCTCGCTGCAAATACCGCCGCCCGTCATCTGTCTGATTAAAAAGGGACCATAAAATATGAAGTGGGGCAGCGGCACTCAGACCTAAGTTGGGCTCGGGCCGGCGGAGGAACGGATCCTGTCTCTGCCTTCCAGTCCGCCTGGCCCCACGTTGCTCGTGCGGGTTAGCCTCCCCGGACACAAGCGCGGAGACGGAGCTCATTCGCTCAGATGTGTTCTCTTTGCACTTAATTTTCATCTTCCAGTGTCCGCGGGGCCGCTGCTGGCTGGTGTTTGGCACCACACGGTGGGGTGGCCTCCGGCGCTGAGGTTGTCAGAAAAACGGCTACGGGCGGTCTGGTCGAACTGGAGTGCTGTGGCCGGGAGAGAAGAGACGAGCGAGGGCGAAACACGGCTGTTTGAAACCCACCCCGTTCTGCAGCTTCCCAGCTGAGTGACCTCCAGCAAGTCCCGCAGCCCTTTCTGAGGGCCAGTTTCCTCCTTTGTCAAAGTTTCCCTTCTGTATTCCGTGTGCTCAGCGGTGACAGGCACCTCTAGGGCCCTCCAGCCCCGAAGCGCTCGCTCTGGATGTGCGTCTTTGCAGGACTTAGCCGCACGCTGAGGACTTGCGCGGGCCCTTTTGGATAGGGTGTGTGCACGGTGCTTCGGTATTTGCCTTAATGCAGTGGCCGGCCCCAGGCCCCGGCCAGGTGAGAAACAATGTCTGTGGGGCCAGCCCGGCGGGACAGAAGATGGCCGAGAGGCAAGTCGAGCCAGAGGTGAGAAGGCACATGTGAGCCGATCGAAACGTCCAGGGGCCTGACGGCTCCGGCCGCCCTCGCCCTTGCAGTTCCCATTAAGCTGTCTTCCTCTTGGACCACAGCAGGTGGTGTTTCCTCTATGGACTGAAGCCCTGACAGTGAACCAGAGCCCAGAGCCTGGGCTCTCCCCAGAAGGGGCCAGAGGTGACAGGCAGCCTGCGCGTGGGGTCCTGGTGTGCCTGCTTCTCCCAGGCATCCCGGGGCGGGTGGGCCCGGCCCAGCCCAGACAGCCGGCTCGCCCAGGCCCCGCTCCTGGAGGGGACCTTGCGACAGCTGGCTCGAGTCTGGTGTCTGCGTCTCATCCCAGTCTGGGACTTCTAAATTTAACCTGCTATCAGCCTGAGAGGCGGGAGGGCTTCCACTGGGTGACTAAATGCCACTTGGAATCCGCTATACTCATGGCCAGCCTCCGGACACACTCCCCCCTCCCAAAGGCTACCCCCAGTGTGGGGGTGCCCTCAGAGCACCCTCAGCTGTGTGCCGGCCTGAAGGTTCAAACCTGAGCAACTCTGGCTTAATCCGGATGTGATCCAGCTCGGCTTTCTCCCACTGCTGGCTAGGCCTGCACCCCTGTTCTGTGTTCACGCATGAACATGTACACACACACACACACACACACACATACCAGGCACTCCCAGAGGCAGAGCTCAGGAGCCAACTCGACAACCGAAAGCCAAACCTCGGCAGTGAACTGAACCACCCATAAGCCATCTGGGTGGAGGGCGGCCAGAGGGGCCTGTTATGCAATTTCCTGCTTTGGTGTCTCAGACCCAGGAGACAGGATGCAGAATGCTGTTGGGTGGATGCCGCGTGGAAAACCCAGAGAAGAAACCGAGTCCCCGATGCCCAGAGCGAATGCGGGGGCGGGGGGGGGGGCCTTGCCCTCCGGGGCAGTGCTGAAAGGCTGCCGCCAACCCTGAGGGGTGAGCCTGCGGTCTGCAGCTGACCGGGTAGCCCCGGGCCCGACTCACTGTGGGCATCAGGGAACTGAGGGCTGCACAGAACCTTCCTGTGGGAGGGGAGAGGCATTTCCTGCCCGGGGAAGCCCAGGATGGAGTGAGCCAAAGGCACGGGGCTTTCTTAATAGTCATCGATACTTATTGAGCACCAAATGTATGCTTCGCAGCAACAAGCCAAGATTGAGCGTGCGCGTGCAGCGGTAAGGGTTTGGGCTCCAGGGCCAGGGTTCAAACTCCACCTCTGCCTCTTCCCGGAGGCGTGGCCTTGGGCAGCTTGTCGACTCCTCTGTCCCTCAGTTTCCTCATCTGTAAAACAGGGATCCCAATAGCACCTGGTTTTGTGAGGGTTCAGTAAGTTAACACCTGGGAAACTGAGTAGGACCCGTGTTTTCACCACGTCAGCTGGGAGGCAGCTACCCAAAGAATCGCCACTTTCCATACAAGGTAAATGGGGCTCGGAGAGGCTTGGTGTGTGACCCGAACTGGTGCAAATTGCCTGGAATCCATGGCCCGCCCTCAGAGCCCACACCCACTCCAGGACCTCTGGGCTCACCCACCTCCCGTCCTTTCATAAGAAAGTTCTCAGCAAAAGAAAGTTTTTACTCTGCAGGCTTGGGCCCCACGCAACCCCCTTCCGTCACCTGCCGGCTGGGGGCAGGGCACAGGGCCACGTTCTAGACTGACACTGCCCTGATGCCTGCTTCTCCACGCGAAGACAGGTTTGCAAGGTCCAGGGGGTAAGGGCCCCATCTGAACACTAACTCCCCTTGTCCACGGTTTCTTCTGTTTTCCAGAAAGCCAAGCCGCCCTCAAGTCCTGCCTCCACCTCAAGCCTGCGGTCCCTCCTCACCACGGGGCACAGCCAGGGGCACTTTGGGCGGGGACCTGAGGCCCCAGGGCTGCAGACAGCGGAGGACGCGTCAATAAGGTGACCCACCTCCAAATACGCTCACTCCTGTGGCCGCAGTACAGGCCCGTGGACCCCAAAATGAACCAGCACTTTAGAAACATCCAGACCCTAGCCAGGCCTACTTTAAAATTACATTTTATTTCTCTTTGTGAATATTTGTTGTTTTTCAAAAAGGTTAATGTTACATGTTCTTCAAGAGTCTTGTGCCTCCTGGTAAGTGCATTGGTTTGTTTTCACAGTACTCTCCACGACCACGGATGGTCCTTATTGCTGGAGGAGTGTGTCCACGCCAGGAAACGGGGACACCGGAGGGATTGGGGACCCAGGTGAGAAGCCTGGGGTCTGTGCTCCCGACAGGGAGGAGGCCCAGGGACCAGACCCAAGCTAAGCCCAGTGTCCTTGGCCAGACCTGCCGTTTCTCCAGGGTCTTTCCAGCCCCGTGTTCAGAAAGGCCGGGAGGGACAGAGAGAAAGGGGTACAGGAGGGGCAGGGTGAGTCAGGGAGCAAGGTGAGCTGGGGCCCAGGCATGCGGGGGGGGGTGGGGGGGCGGGCAGCCACAGCAGGCGTGCCCCCTTCGGGTGGGCACAGCGCCGGCTCCTGGCAGGAGGGCTCGCTCACGCTCAGCGAGCGCCTATTTGCGGGACGCTGCCCCCAGCAGCTCAGGGCCACCCCCTAGCACAGTAAGATCCCCTTCGTGGTGACCCAGCCCAGAACCAGAACTCCAGCTTCCTGACCCCTCGCCCAGGGCCCTTCCTCCTTTTTTAGTGCAAGAAAGACCTGAGTGCAGAGAAGGGCCGCTCCGTCAGGAGGCCAGGTCCTGTTCACGGCATCAGGACGCCGTCACCCTGGCCCCCCGCCCACCCGCTCCTGGCCTGGCCCTTCCCCAGAGGTAGAGCTGGGACCCATCGTCCCTCTCACTCGAGGCTCAGGCCTCCCCGGGCGACTGGGTCTCTACACACCAAGGGGCACAGGGGGAAGGTCCTAGGCCTGACACAGGGGTTCCCGGGCATCGCGCAGGCAACCACAGTCCCGTTGTTCTGGGACAGCTGTGGGCCTGATGTCGGGAGCGGGGCTGGAGAGAGAGTTTGGACGTGAAGCACCCCTTGGATAAGTATACCACCACGTGGATAAAGGAGCAGAGCAAGGTGACCCACATCCTCCCACGCTGTCACCGGGGCTCGTCCAAGTGGCTCATCGGCTGCAGAAATGAACGCTTTTTCTTTCCTGACGGTTTTCTGTGCTTGGGTATTATTATTTGAAACCCAGGGCCGGGTGAAATGGCTGGAGGAAGGGGGGCTTCCGTGGGGTGTCCCTTGTAGGTCCCGCAAGCAGCCTTCAAGGCAGAAGGCTCGGCGTCGCTCAGGACCATCCTAGGGCTCCGGAGGGCCCTGGACCCGAGGGAAGGTGGCCCTCCAGACTGGCCACGCTGTCCCGACCAGCCTCCAGAGTGGCCCCGATGCCTGTCAACCGTGGCCCCACGTGACCCCCGCCAGCCCGAGGCCCCGCTTTGCTTCCTTGAGAATCAGCAGCAGAGGGGTGTCTGCCGACAGCCTTCCCGGCCTCCCCAGATCCAGGACCACCCCCCCCCCACCGCCCCCCGGCGGACAGCGTCTCCCCAACCTCCGACACTGGCGCCCAGAGCCCGTTTGCAGCTTCCCCCAGAGCCCCCGGGAGGGGCATCCCCTGAGAAGGAGCCAGGAGGGAAGTCACCCGCCTTTCTTACCTTAGAACTAAATCTGGCTCAAGGTGGCCGGCCCTCCAGGCGTTTGGGGCCAGTGTGGACGGAAAAGGGAAAGGCGGACCCATCTGTGGCTGGGTGCTGAGGACAGGAATGGCGAAAATCCCCCGGGCTCAACCCTCCTTCTCTCCTCCCAGATCCACCCCAGGCAAGTTAAGGCTGCCAAGAAGAGAGAGGAGGAAAGCCCAGATCCCTTCTGCACAGGTATGGGGTGGGGGGGTGGGGCACGGGGGTTTCCACCTGAGCCCGAGAGAAGGGTGGGGGGGTCTTTAGGTGGTCTGTCTGGTTTCGTTTCTGCTGAAACGAAAGAATGAGCAGCTGGTTTTAGGTCTAAATCTGTCCCCCTGCCCCCCCCCCCCCCCCGCAAGCCACCCGGGAGGAGGGGCCAGGCACCCTCTCTCTCTGCCCTGGCCCTGCCCCCTCCCTCACCTCTAGCAGAAGGTGAACAGTCCGGTAGAAAAGAGATCCTATTTCTTTGTCGGTTTGGGGCTTTTTCCTTTAAATTCAGCTTAAGGCAGAAGAAGTTTGGCAAAGCGAGTCTACGTAAGGCCGCGTGACGGGGGGACGAGGGAGCTGCCACGGGGGTGGGGGGAGCCGCCACTCACAGATCAGCAGCAGTGCCGGTCAGGGTCATGACCAGCTCCGCCTCCTCCCGCCCCTGAACCTCGTAAAGAGGTGTTTAAAAAACAAACAAAAAACAAAAAAACAAAAAACAAAAAAAACGAAGAAGAAGAAGAAGAAAAACTGAAAAAGCAGTTGATTCGGGGAGGCTTGCAAGTGAATGACTGAACTGCCAGGAGAGGAGACCCGAGGTGAAGGGGCACGTGGGGTCAGGTGTCCCGGCCGGGCCTCCCCCTTCCCGAAAGGAAGCAGGTGCCAAGAGGGCTGGGGGAGGCCATCCCGGGGCCTTTGCACAGTGAGATCCGCCCGCTCGAGAAGGTAGAGTGGTTGTATTTTGCTGAATGACTGAAGAGTCCGTGTGGGTGTGGGTAGGAGCAGCGTTATAATTCGAGTCTAGCCTAGCAGGGCGCCCTGGCCGTTACCGGTGCTTGGGCGGGATCACCACGAGCGGCTGCCCGTACTTGGGCCGCCACATGAGGACCTGAGCGTCGTTGGCATTGGGCTTGACCAGGGCGCTGGGCGGTATCGGCTCGTTCTTGCTCAGGATCTTGGGCTGGTCCTGGGCGATGGGCTCCCGCAGCCTGGCGCGCTGGCCGAGGGGCCGGTTGGGGTTCACCTCGATGCTGAGCTGCATACGCCAGTGCAGCGTCTGCAAAATGATCATGTCATTGGTCGAGGTGTTGGTGGCCACCAGCCACGTGGTGAAGCTCTGGTCCCGGTAGATGTTGGTCAGCTTGGCCACGTTGCTCTCACTGACGGGCACGGCCCATGTGACGCTGGGGTAGAAGTTGTCGTTCATGCTGATGATGAACTTGGAGTCCCTCTTGGTGGGGCCCACAATGGTGCACGTCTCCGTGGTGTTGCCGTACCAGGGGTAGTTCACCCCGTCTGAGTCACTGATGGCCTCGATCTTGCCCTCCTGGAGGTCCGGGAGCTCCCAGCTGGACCTGAGGACAGGAAGACCAGTTTACTCAGTCGGCCACCCACAAGGCTGCATCCCTGAGGCTTACCTCGCGGGGCCAGGGCGGCACCAAATGATACACAGACAGCCACCGTCACGTCTGGGCTCCCCCAGACACAGCCCCCGTCAAAGCCACATCCTGTCCTCCTGCACCATCTCAACTCGGTCACGGCAACTGTTACTGTGACAGTAGCTCTCAGGCGGAAGGGGACACCAACCTGTCCTAAGTTACTCTGGGGACACGTGCTCCCGGGGGGGCTGGGAGCACAGCAGCGTCTGGGGCATCAACACTCATCAACACTCATGTCCATCGTGCGCCCGGCAGATAAAGAGAGTGAAGCCAGGGGCTGGATTTTTCTTCCCCAAGCAGTGGGGCCTGGGACCCAGGCGGCCAGACTTCATCCAGGGCCACTCCCACCCGAGCCCCTGTGATCCCAAAGGTCAGGACGTGCTGCACCCAGACTTCGGCACAGCCGAGGAAGCCAGCGGTCCTCTCCAGAATACGCTGCTCCCTGCGACGCGTGCTGGTTCACAGCCGCAGGATTCGCAGTGGCCAAAAGGTGGGAGAAACCCAAGTGTCCATCAACGGGAGCGTGGATAAACAAAATGGGGTCTGTCCACACAATGGAATATTCTTCAGCCTCGAAAAAGAAGGAAACTTTGCAGTATCCTACGGCGTGGATGAACCTTGAAGACATCATGCTAAGATAAGTCAGACACAAAAGGATAAATACTGTATGATTCCACGTATAGGAGATCTCCCTCGGGTCATCAAATTCATAGAAACAAAGTAGAACAGTGGATACCAGGGGAGTGGGGGCGGAGAGTCAATGTTTAATGGGTGTAGAGTTCCAGGTGGAGAAAATGGGAACGTTCTGGAAACAGATGCACAACGACGTGGATAGACTTAATGCCACCCAACTCAAAAATGGTTCAGATGGTGAATTTCATTGGGCATAACTTATCGCTACAAAAAGACGCACCCCTCTACCAAAATGCACTGCTTCACGTCAGCGATTAGCAAACCTGGGGCCACCCTGGGAGGGATGAAGAGGCATGTGATTTTGCTAATTCTCCTGTTTATTTCATTTCTGTTTTCATTTCATTGAAAAAGTCACAAATTAGGGTAACACCTGCCTACCAGGCCATCTCCTGCCCGGGGCCCTGAGCTCATCAAACTCCCAGGGAACTGGGGCAGCAGCTCAAACGACCTCCCATTTCTGAAGTCCCCACCGGTCCCCGAAAGCCAACAGGCCACAGCAGTCACGGGCAGGCGAGGCCGGGCAGGCCACCCACACAGCAGGTCGTGAGCCCGCTGACCCGGCTCTCCTCGAAGGTGGGTATCACGGGCCGGAAAAGGAGTTTAGGGTCCCTGTCCTGGATTTCTTAGAAGCCTGTGCCTTTGCCCCACCTGTGTCCAGGTGCCTAGAAAGCACCCCCTCTGTGTTCTCACGGTGACCGTACTCGCTTGCAAAAGGTTTTCTTTTTTTTTTAAGGCAGAAAGTAAACTTGCAAAAGGAACTTTACTCTTCAGTGGCTGTCTTTCACTTCCTAAGAGCTGGCTTGTTTTGAGGGAGTGGGGCTCAGCACCAGAGCGGCCCCCCTCTCCCCCAGCCTCAGGTTTCCTTTCCTCCCCAGCCTCCAAATGCCCGAGCCTCGGCTCAGTCACAGGCGGGTGACGGTCCTTATGAGCCAGCAGACAGTCGTGTCTCATGTGGGATATTACTCAGAATCAGGTTCCGGGGCCTTTGTCTTCCAATCATCACAGACCCGCATGGGCTGCCTCTGTTCCCCAGGGCCCCAGCCACCCCCCCGCCGCCCTCGCCTAGTCGATGAGGTGGGAGTGAATGCAGTTAAGGGAACAACTTCTGGGGGACACACGCCAGCCCAGATCTAGCCTCAGTCCAGCTACTAGCTCTGATTAAGTTACAAGTCTCTGAGCCTCCGTTTTGTCATCAGTTAACTGAGGATAGTCCTACCCACCTTGCAAGGTTTTTGTGATTATTAGATGTATTGATATAAACATATAAACGGCAATACGTAGAAGCTTCCAGAAACCATGTTGGGGGGCATTTAGAGGTGTGCCAGCCCTGACTGATCTGAAGCCTCTGTGACCTCCGCAGTTTGGGGATCATACATGCTTGGAAAGGAACGAACTGCATGCAGTCACTGCCTCCTCCAAGATTCCCTGTTTGTTCTGGGATGACCTTGAACTTCAAAGCAGATCCTCAGTTCTTTGCTCCATGGCAGAGAGGGGCGAGGTGGGACCCCAGCCCTGCACACACCGAACCTTTTCCTTGCTGCACGGCAGAGGTCCCACAGGCGGGCTGTGGTGCACAGAGGCCACTTAAAGGTGTGAGCAAGGCTCCCAGGACTGTGCACACACACGTTGGAATCAGACTCCTCACTCTCCCTCACATGCCCTGTTCCTGTGGCAACCCCCATCCACCATCCACTCACCAAATGTTTGCAGAGCACCCTCCATCGGTGTTTGCAGAGCACCTGCCACTGGAGGACGCTGCACCCTCTGGGCACCTGGCACCATCCTGGACTCTCTCTCTCTCACCTCTGCACACTCCCCTTCTCCTTTGTCTTCACCCTGGCCAGGACCCCTCCCTCCTCCCGGGTCTCCCGGCCTCTACTCCTGCCTCCTACAATATTCTCCCAGAAGCGGGAGTGATCTTGTCAAAACACAAATCTGTCTGCACTGTCCCTCAAAGCCAACGCATCTGAAGCCCAGGACCCCTCGTGCGCACACACGCACGCACGCACGCACGCACACTCTCCCCAGGCTCCAGACCCACCAGCCGCTCTCAGTTCCTCTAATGGGCCATGCCCCTCCTGTCCCCCCCTGTCTCGAGGCCTTCTGCCAGGACCAGTGTCCCTCCTCCTCCTGTGCGGGTCACTGCTCCTCATGGCTCAGCTCCGGAGCCCCCCAGAGAAGCCCACCCTGACCCAACCCAGGTGGCCCCATATCCGCTGCTATTCAGTCCTCGCCCTGCTGCTTCCTGGAGCATGCACAGGGGTGATCCGATGACCATGCGATCGCTTGGTGATGATCTCTAGAGGGCAGGGGCCAGGCCTCCAGGATGTAGGCAAATAAATGTTGGTGGCCTGGATTGGTGACTGTGGGCGGCCTGCCCGGCCTCGCCTTCAGGGCCTGGGCCCCAAAAGGGGGTCTCCTGAAGGAGTTTAGAGTGCCCAAAGCCGCCCCGTTCATGCATCGTCTCACCTGGAGTAGCTGTCCCTAGCACCCGCTGTCCTTGCAGTGACGCCGGTGACAATGGTCATGTTCCCTAAGCACAGAGGACGTGTCAGGCACCCTATGTATGTACGTCCCCCCAGTGCTTCTCCTCATCCACCCTGGGGACACGTCAGAGGGGCACGTTTTATACAAGAGGCTTGGAGACGGTACAGGCCTATCTCAAGGTCACACAACCACAAAGCCGCCAGGCCAGGACCTGCAACCTGAGTGAGCTCTTAGCCAGCGGTTTCAAAAGACTCTCACTCAACCATGCGCACACACACACACACACGCATGTGCACACATACACAGAGGCCCTTACCCACAGGCCCCCAACACAGGCCTCGCCCAACACTCACACACACACGCACATACACACACGAGCTCAAGCATCACAGCTGGCCGAGGGTGTGGGTCTGAGGGGGTTAGAAAGGCCTTCCCTGGAGACCGAGGAGGGTAGAGGCGATGCTGAGGGCCACCCCTGGGGGCCGGGGAGCATCACAGGGGCAAAAGCTTCTGGGTAGAGGTGAAGGAAACCAGGGATGCCCAGCGCGGTGCCTCGGAGGGAAGGTGAGGCTGGCCCTTTCATTGGCCTTGGACGACAGGAGCACACCTCTCCCAGCCGCCCGGAAGAGCCTGAAGGGCTCTGCCCCCAAAACAGACGGCCCCTCACGCCCCCGGGGTTCTCCCGCCTCTCCCGGGGCTCTGACCGCGTTTTGAGTTCTGGACCCCAGGGCCAGACTGGACCCCAGACAGGGGTCTCAGAACAGTTTCCAAACTTCCCATCTCTATTCGTTTTGGTCCCATCTACATTCTACATACTCCCTGTACTATTATTCACTTCATTGTTTCCCTTAAAATCATTTTTTTAAAAACCTGCATTTGGTTTTTCCTAAGAAACACACGGAAATAACACGTTGAGTATCCTAGATACATTTTTTCCCCCAAATGTACATTCAAATAAATACGTTGCTTTAAATTACAGTTGTATCGGGGCGCCTGGGTGGCTCTGTTGGTTAAGCGCCGACCTCAGCTCAGGTCACGATCTCCTGGTTTGCGAGTTCGAGCCCCGCGTCGGGCTCTGTGCTGACGGCTCGGAGCCTGGAGCCTGCTTGCGATTCGTGTCTCCCTCTCTCTCTGCCCCTCCCCTGCTCGCACTGTCTCTCTCTCTCTCTCTCTCTCTCTCAAAAATAAAAAATAAACATTAAATTACAGTTGTACCTAGGCTTAACTGAGTTCACTTCAATATTATTTCACATCCCACAACTGATGCCCGTTAGATGCTCCGAGAAACTCATTTACAGACAAGGAGTTGAGGCTTGAGGGCAAGAGGGCTGCTTGGGCCGAGGCTTTTCTGCCCACACTGGTCCCACTGGCACTTAGGGCTTATCTCGCCCGGTCCCCAGGTTTACAGATCTCATGGTCTTGTACAATTTTCAAAACGTTCAAATTCTGCAAAAGTTTGCAACCGGGAGCCCAGTTTCCTGATTTCTGCCCCATGTGCCCGCCTGCCAGGCCAGCCCCTTCCCACCAGGCACCTGCTCTCCGAGGGAGGGTCTGGGGGTGTCCCCCCACCGCCTGCTCCCAGAGTGTTCCCAAAAACCAAGCCCCACTCCTTTTGCAGCCCACCCCACCCCCCCTTTATCCAGGCCCCAGCACCATGTCCCCTGGAAAGGACCAATGGTGCCTAATCTTAATTTTTAGTTGTAAAAGCTGTGTTTTTCTTTAAAAAAAAAAATCGCTATAGAGAAGTATATGAAGTGAGAAAGGAAAGCCACGTCTTCCACGCCCGCCCCCACCTCACTGAGGTTACTCACCACATTACGCTTTGGTAAACATCCTTCTAGACCTTTCTCTGCATAGACCCACGGTACGTGTTCCCACTCACGGTGTTTTCTTTTAAACAAAAATGGGGTCCTACGCTACATGCTTTACAACTTTTAAAGAAACGTTTTATTTTGGAGAGGCAGACTGAGAGCGAGCGAGCCAGGGCACAGGGAGGGGAGGGGCAGGGAGAGGGAGACAGAGGATCCCAAGCAGACTCCACGCTGTCAGCCCAGAGCCCAGTGTGAGGCTCAAACTCGCGAACTGTGAGATCACGACCTGAGCCAAAGTCGGATGCTTACCTGACCGAGCCGCCCAGGCGTCCCCTTATATTTAAAAAAAAAAAAAAATTTTTTTTTGCAAGTGCTGGAGTTTTCATCCTCATAGATACATCCTTCTGGCCTGGGTCTTCCGTTCACACATTAGGCAATTTGTTGTTGTTGTTCAGATGTTTTTTTGTACGCCTACCCTATGCCAGGCCCCGGGCCAGGTGCTCAAAGTCCCTGTAAGACAAACTCTACAGGTAGAACCGCACTGAAGGGCATGTAGGTTTGAAATTGTAACAGAGCCAGCCAAACCCACCTTCTAGACGCTGCCTGAACTGTATGTACCCCCTCAAACAGCCCGTGAGGCTGTCCATTTCCCCCCAACCCCAACACCGAATCAGCTGCATTTCTACCCGGAGCCGATCAGCAAAGAACAGAAGATCTCAGGATTTAATTTGTTATTTCCCTGATTGCCACGGCTGTCGGGTGCCTCCTCGCACGTCTCCGGGCGCAGCCAGCTTTTGTTTTCGGCACTCGGAAGGTGAGGGTTGGAGCCATCGCTTGGCTGGGCCGGTCCGTGGGGAGCTCTCTTTGGGCTGGGCAGTCCCCCTCACTTCCTCCCGCCCCAAAGCCTGGAAACAAGGACTTCCCTCTCCCACCCACACCACCCTCGCCTCCGCCAGGGCCCAGCAGATGGGGGGAGGCAGCCTTCCGGTCCCAGAGAGGAAGCTTCGTCCTCGATTGTTCTGTGTGGGCCCACAGCCGCAGGAAGGGGCCACGTGGTCACCCGCTGGAGCAGAGCAAGCCTCCTTGGGCAAGTGGCCTCAGGTCTCAGAGGCTGTGTCCTCGTCATAAAAGGAGGGCCCCATGACGTCCTTGGGACACAGGAAGGGGAGCCCGGGCAGCTCTGTTCATCACCCAGCTCCGGCGTCCTGCCACCGGCCTGTGGCCTCAGTCCCTGCGCCCCCGCCTGGCCCCTTCCCACCAGCCTCCTTGTGGTCCCGAAGCAGGTGTCCCCCCGTGTGCTGGCTGGAAGGACCTTGCAGGTCTCCTCGCTCAAGGCTCTCACGCCGTAGGCGGGTCTGCGACACCCAACCCCGGAAGAGAGAGCGGCTCTACGTACAGCAGTCTTCCCGCTGACTCCGCCAGGCATCCCGGATTTAATAATCAACTACTAGCACCTATCACACCGACATCTGTCGTGGATCGAGTGCATCGTGTGTGCCGGGCACTGTGCTGAGCTCTTATCGTGCACTATCTCATTTAACCCCTCACAGCAACCCAGGGAGGGAAGGGACCATTCTCCCCATCTCACAGATGGGAACAGAGAGGCCCGGAAAGGCTAAGAGACTGGTCTCAAGGTCACAGCACCGCGGGAGGGCGGAGCTAGGATCCGCACCCGCCTGGACCAGGGGGACAAGGGTGAGGGGAGGTGGCACTGTCCCCCCTGAGAGACCCTGTCTCTTGAGCTATTCCCCCCACTTCACCCCCAAGTCTGCCCTTTGGCCTTGGCCGTGGGCCGGCCGCCCTGAGGGCTTCAGAGAAGGGCAAACGAGGGACGACATGAAGCGTCTCCCGCACGGGCTAGAAACTGTGACTTGTCACTTAGAAGGCTGTGCCAGCTGACAGGTGGTGGCTGAGGAATTGCGGAGGATGGGGTTGTGAAGACAGGTGTCTCCAACAGTTTGGGGTGGGGGAGGTGGCTTTTAAAGCAGTGTGGGCTGGCCCGAAAACCATATAGAATCCCGTGAAGCTGGCACGGAGAAACTCAGCGCTCCATGGCTCTCCTCTGGAGGAGTCAGGGTATCACCGAGGTGGCTTGTGTGACAGTTCCACTGCATATATTTCCAGCCCGGGATGTCATTCTGTAAAGTTCTCCTGGATTAGGGATTAATTTTAAGCAGGGATAACGTCAAAGGGTATTACGGGTTCCGGTTAAGGATTTGGAATTAATATTTTGAATACAAGCCCGTTCGTAGAGAACGGGAGCCCTGACCTTAACCTTTGCCACCTGGCTTCCCTCTCCCCTGGCCACTGAGGTCCCGGGCGTGGGTTTCATTCTAATGATCTCGATCGTCTGGGTCTAGTCTGGCGGTTCTCATTCGAGGGTGGCTTTGCACCCTTCCCGGAGACATCGGGCAGGGTCTGGAGATCACAGCGGGGGCGCTGGGTGCTCCTGGCATTGAGATCGTGCCCCGCGATCACGAGTTCGAGCCCCGAGTCGGGCTCTGTGCCGACCGCTCGGAGCCTGGAGCCCGTTTCGGATCCTCTGTCTCCCTCTCTCTCTGCCCCTCCCCCTGATCGTGCTCTGACTCTCTCTTTCTCTCTCTCTCTCTCTAAATTGAATAAACGTTAAATATATATTAAAAAAAAAACCAAACAGGAAAGAGCGTCGTTTGGGGTTGGGAAGATGGCACCTAAATGTTTCCAATGCTCAAGAAGCAGCAGACATCAGGCTTTCATTAAACAAGCCCTTCTCATCTGCAGAGGCCGCCGGTCGAATACAGAGGTCTGCCCAGGATCGGAGGAGCCGTGCTCTCTACTAATTCCACTTTTTAGCACGATTTGGCCAATCAGTGGTAAGTGGAGCTTTTTCCAACTCAGCGTCTTAGCCACACGGTGGTCACCTAGCACGGTCCTCTCCCTGGCCCCTCAGAGCCACCTGCGGGCAGTTCTCTCCTTATCTGCCCTGGCGGCTGTCACCCGGCACACGAGGTGGCTGGCGGGGGGGGGGGGGGGGGGGGGGGGGGGGGGATGGCTCCACACGGCCCCTGTCCAGAGAGCCTCAGGTTCTGCCCTCTCTGTGGAGCTGGTCCTGCCCCAGCCGGGAGTGCGGAGGCAGGAAGAGCGGGTGCAGGGGGACCCGAGAGGGGGCGGGGGGGCGGGGCAGGGCAGAGGAGGAAACAAAAGGAAGCAAATGGAAAGCACACAAAACGGCCTTCAACCTCGCAGAGCTCAAATCATTCGTGACTTGCGCTATTTTAACATTTTTAAAAGTCAGGAAGTGGGTGCTTTGTGAAAGAGAGAGACCTGGGCTCAGGAGAAACTTCACTCCCAGGAGAAGTTTGATCTGCCCGGATTCAGCCACGATTCTCAACTTTTTACGGACGCCGTGGCTCACCCCCACCCACCCCCCAGGAGAGAAGAACGCTCACATAATAACCACGTTAAAGACCACCGAGGGCTTGGTGCCGTGCCGACTGCTTGACAAATGTCATCTCTCGTAATTCTCGCAGTAAAAGCTACAGGGCAAGGACTATGACTGGCCCTACTTGCAGACGGGGAAACCGAGGGTCAGAGTGGCTGAGGTCACACACCCTGGAAAGTGGCAGAGCCTGGACGCCCGCCCAGGTCTGCCTGACTGCAGTCTAGGTGCGCACTGGGTTCCTCTAACCAGGAACCAAGGACTGGCACAGAAAGGGAAAGTCATCTCGGGTCTCCGGCCTCAGGCCTGCCTCCAGCAACAGTGCCTGAAAGTGCTCAGAGCGGAGGCTTTAAGCCCCTGTGTGCAGATGGGGAACTGGAGGCCCCGGCCGGGCCTGTTCCTCCTCGGTGCCCGCCGCGCCGCCTCGGCACTCGGCCCCTTTGGTTCTCCCCCAACTTCCTCCCGGCGCTCGGATCTTTCCAATCTTTCCATGGTCAGCAAAACCCTCTGCCTTCCCTACCCCTTCTCGGGAAGAACGTAGCCTGTGCCTCAAACCCCCAGAAAACTCTCTGCGCCTGTGTCTTGTCACTCGTCCCGGATCCTTTGCAGGGTCCAAAAAAGGTTTCTGGCTGAAGGCTTCCTAGGATCTAGTCCACACCGAATAACTCAGAATCATGTTTCCCTTCTTGCAATGGAAAGTCAGCACCCCCCCCTCACACACACACACATACACACACACACACACACACACACACACACACACCGAGTTAAAAGCCACTTTGGAGAATGAAAGGGCCTTGGGTAGAGACATCGGGTTGACGGAGGGACATGCCCCGCGTGGGCCCCTGTGGGGTGATCCTGTTTACGCCTTCATTTTATGCTTTACCGCGTTTCTCGTTTGCCTTACGACTTCAGAGTCATTAAGGAAACGCAATGAGATTTAGCGTCCTGCCACCTTCCATCCCCTCCCCGCCCCCTCTAACTTCCGAGGGGCCCAGGATGTCCTGAGACCCGGGAAAAGGCCCAAGTCCTGGGGGTGCTCCCCTGCTCCGCTCCTCCCTTGAAGAACCGGGAAGAAGCAGCGTGCACCTGGAGAGGCTGGCCGTGGGAGAGTATCCCCCGCCAGGCCCGGGCACAGTTGGGAAGCTGTCCCTGGGGCCCGCCTCGCTCTCTCAGAGGGACCTCGTGCTCGGAAACAGCTATTTTCACCTCCCTGTCTTCAGGCGGCCCTGGAAGCTAAGTGGCTTTCCTTCCTGGCCACCTCTTCTCTTTCCACACTGGGACGACCACCCCCAGGAACCCCAGCGCATGCCAGGAAAGAAGGTGCCGGCTCCCCGTGTCCTGCACCCAGACGTGCATTGTCCTGGGAACGTTCTGGACCCCAGGCTGGAGGGAAGAGGCCAGTGGGCTCCTCTCAGCTGTGAGGGCCCCCTCTGGAGCCTTCTGGACACTGACACAGGATGTCTACAGCAAGCGGCCTTCTGCCTCGGGGAGAGAAAAACGCTATACCCTGAACCGAAAAGGCTCGGTTTCTAAAACGAGCCACCCTCTCAAACAAAACACCGGAACAGCAAAGCATTTCCCCCCGCCCCGAACCTCCCCGTCCTGATATGCATGTGAAAACACTGCAGAGACAAGTTCGAGCCCAGCACCTGTGCAAGTAACTATGGAGGGCTCCACTGTCTTCTCCTTAACTTCCGCCACATGGACCTCTCCGGGAGGCCTGAGCCCCGGGGTGGGGGGGGGGGAGCGAGAGGGGGGTGCCAAGCCTCAGCCTCTGCTTTCTCAGCATCTCGCAGGGAAGGACGCAGGAACCCCAGGGGCCGGTGACAGCAGGAAGAGAGGTCCCAGAGCCGTGACCCCGATCCGAATCACCAGGCAAACCCTGGAGATCACCTGGCCAAGGAGGACACAGGGACGGCTTCCACCGCTGCCTGAAGCTTCCCTCCCACCCCAGGCCTCCAAGCTCCCCACCCCGAGCAGCACCCCCCCACCCCCGACAGCTTGTGTCCGAGCAGTACTCACATGCCCTGTTCCCCATACTGGTTGTAGAACTCCATGTGGCTGCACGCCTGGATCCAGCCAACGACCCAGGTCTCTTTCTTGGGGATGGGTGGCATGACCACCTGGGCCGAGGCACGGAAGTGGGGTGTCCTGTAGCGGAGCACCACGCTGGAGGACTCATCGATGCTGGTGGGGATGGGGTCAATAGAGGCTTTCACGTCAATCACGGTGATGCCTTCCCGGAAGACTCTGGCTTTGCCCCCGATGCTCTGAATACAGCCCATGGCACAAAGCAGCGCTCTGATCTCCAGGGAAGGCCAGCAGTCCCAGAGAAAACTGGGCATTGAAAGGACGGAGGTTGCGGGACCCAGTGCAGACAGGACTGCTCTCCAATCTCAAAGCTCAAGACCGATATCCATAGGATAGAAAACTTCACTGAGTAGAGGGGGTCTGCATATCACTATCTCGGGCCTGCTTAGAAATAAGGATTTTGCTGCATTTCAAGAGCCCTGGGTCCTCTCCTCTTCTGCTAGCAGTGGACAAAAATCACCGATATTCTTTGGGTTAAGAAAAAGGAAAGTTTGGAGGTTAATGGGTAATCATGGTGCTCAGCCAGCCAGCCCTTCCGTGCCTCACACGCGGGGAACGCAGCTCGGAGACGCTCCCTGAAGTCTTCGGGCGGCGAAGGCGAACGCCGGCAGACACATAAATAAGGAAGGCTCCGTCCCCTGCGCCGCGCCGCCACCGTCGCTGCAGAAGTCCTACTTCCTGCCCTCTGCCTTCCGCACGCGCTCGCTCGGGGCACACGCACCGGCCGCTCGCCCAACGGGGCCCAATCAATGGAAGAGCAGTTTCTGTTCGAGCGCGGAGGCCCCGGCGCCCTCGGGGGCGAGCGCCGACCCGCGGCTTCCAGGAGGCGAGCGCCGGGCACCGGCCGCCCGCGGGGTCCCCGAGGAGCGCGGCGCGGCGCGGGTCCCCGTCGGCGCCCACTCGCGGGCGCGGGGCGACGCCCCCACGCGGGCGCCCCGCGTCCCCCCTCCGCTGTCGCTGTCGCCGCCCGCCGCCGTGCGGGGCTCCGGGGCTGCGCTGGGGCCGCCGCCCGGCTCGCCGCGACCGCCGAGGACCTGGTTGGGGGGTGGAAGGGACAGGGCGTCAAGGCCCGCCTCAAAGTTGAGCCGAACTTTGCTGCGGGGAACGCGCGAGGCGGCGACGCGTGTGCGCGGGCTGCAGAGCTGACGGCGCAGCTCTGGGCGGTCTCCCCGGAGGCGGCGGCACCCCCCCCCCCACCTCCGCCCGCCCCGTCAGTGGCGGCTGCACGACCGCGCGCACCAGCGAATAATCGCCGCCCGTGACATCTCCGCTGACACCTCCCGGCCTGGGAGTGGCGGGGGGGGGGGGGGAGGGCGACCGGCTACACTGCAGTGGGCCGCGTGGACTTGCCCGCCCTGGCACTGCCCCTACCGCCTCGCCGCCGGCGCCCCTTCCCCGCCGGGTCCCTCCGGCCCCCTGGGGGCGCAGTGCCACCCCGCAGGCCGGTCCGATCGGGCGTGCGCCCCTTCCCGGGCCGGGATCCTCCGACTCCGGAGGGTGCAGTGCCCCAGCCCCGCCGCGTCGGGCGCCTCTGTCCCCCACCTCGCCAGCCCCGAGCGGCCCCGGGTCCCCGCGCGTCGGGCGCGCTCACCGCCGCCGGGCAACTTTGGCGCGCACGCCCCCACCCGGGCGGCGCCACCGACTCACCTGCCCCTCGGGCCGCTCCGCGTGCCCCGGCCGCCGCCCTCCGGACGCCCCTGACCCCGCCGCGGGCACGTCCTCGGGGCGTCCCCCCCCCCCTTCCCCCGGGCAGTGTCCTTTGGCTCTACTGGGGTCTGGGGCGACCGTGGGCGCCCCCGGCCCCCACCTCCTCCTAGCTCGGGGCTGCCAGTGGGTGGCCGGGGGCGGAGGGCTGAGGCTCGGGGCTCTCTCGCCCCCACCCCGCGCGCCCGCTTTATTTTATGATCATTGTGAGCGTGCTGTCGCCGCTCAGCCCCGCCGCCGCGCCGCAGCCGCCTGGCGCGCCCCGCGCTGCCTCGCTCTGCTGCAGCATCGGAAAGGCAACCAGGTCAAACTTTGCAGAAACTCAGCCCCTGCGCCGGCCTGGCCCCGCGTCCGCCCGCAGCCGCCGGCCGGAGCGCAGCGCACGCAGGGACCGCCGCCCGCTCGCCGGCCCCGCGGGGATGCAGGTCCGCAGGCGGCGGCGGCGGCGGGCGGGCGCCGCCTCCTCCTCGCCGCCCGCCCAGCTCTCCACCCTCGCTCCCCGCACACAGCCCGCCCTCCCCCTGCTAATCCTCTCCCCGTCTCCCCCCTCTCTCCCCCTCTGCAGCTTGTGGGGAGCTGAGCCTCTCCTTGCATAAACGACATTTCCTTTTTGGCCAGCCCCAGGAATTCTGGGTAGTGTAGTTCGGGTTCTGTCTCTGGTCCAGGGGGGGCTCCTCTGCCCTTTGAACTGGGCAGCCTGTCTGGGGAGAAGGGTTGCACCGTCCTGGTGTTCCTGGCCAAGGTGGGGCCGTGACGGAGTGGAAACAGAACAGGGGTCCCGGGAGGCTCCAGAGCTGGGAAGCTTGGGGTGGGGGAGAGAAGTTTGGGGAAAGGGTGCCTGGGACTGAGCCTCTTGGCACGCTGACAGGTGGTCAGGCCTGTTGAGCCCCAGCTGTGATAAGTGCTGGACAAGCTTCATCATTTCATCCACCATCAGGAGGTCTCTTATGCATTCCTCACAGAGCTGGAATCCAAAGCTGGGAGACCCCAGAGACTTGCCCTAGGGCCCTGGCAGGTGGCCCAGCCGATCCTGAGACCCCAGAAGTCTGAGTGCAGAGGTTCGAAGAGGGTTTGACCCTGGACGGCGGTAGGATAACTGTGAACCTCTCTAAGCTGCCTCAAGCCAACTGCCCCACCCCCACCTTGCAGTTTACCTCCCCCCCCCCCCCCCAGGGAAAGGCCAGGTGGTTTGTGACATCAGAAAACCTGGCAGCCACATTAGAGCCATGCTCTGCCCCCGCCCCACCCCCATGACTCTGACTTCCAAAGGTACTCACAGCCGGCTGGGGGACAGATCATCCTGACCCCTTCAAGCCTGACCGTCTTGCGTGCCAGTGAGGGCAGGAGCTGGAGAGGGAGAGTTCTGGCCACTCTGAGGTCTCTCCTTTGAGGGATGATCAGCCAGGTCAAGTGATCTGTCTCATGCCAGCACCAGCTCAGGCCACAGGTACCTTATTTCTAGTCCTGCTGACTGAGACCAAGGCGGGGTGGCCTCGTGACCTGCTTTCTGCCACACAGTAGAACCCCAGACAGCAGAGGTCTCCTAAGGACCCTGTGCAAGTGTCCATTTCCAGGCAGAAGACTTCCCTGAGCTCATAACCATGGTGGCCCCGCTCTCTGCTGTAAAGTCAGGGCACACCCCCCACCCCCGCAAACATTCTGCCCTCCTGGGACTCACTACAGCCTTCCACACCCCCTTTGCCAGCAGATGATTATTAGGATATTCAGTTTGTATGTAAGTAAGATGTTAGCATTGGGGGACGTTACAGACATCACCCCCGGCGCCTAGAACAGAGCAGCCTGCACCGGCCAGGGTGCTCTCTGAAGTCCCAGATGCCACCCTGGTGACCAGGACAGGGGTGCTCCACGAACACGTGCTGAGCCGCACATTTTCCTCATCTGTCGTGAAAAGGACAGAGACCAGAGACGTAACCTGCTCACTAAGCAGCCAAAGCCCTGGATAGGAAGCTGCCTGAGTGAACACCGAGCCCGGGAAGTGGGCCATACAGACAGAGACCCGCAGGTCGGGGCACAGTAGCTTTTCAGAGTCTGGATCCCCAGCCAGATCTGGCCAAGTCCAAAGCCCGCTCAGTTCCTCCTCCTGGGATGCTGTCCTTGCTGGCTGGGGCCAGTGCCTCTGAATGGAAGGGAACCAACCCCTAGAAAGCCCTGTCTCCAGCGAATCCCACCAGAAGAGGTGCTCAGGTGCCCATGGGGTGAGGGTTCTTGCAAAATAGAAGCCCCCTCCTCCCTTAACCTCTCAGCCCCATAGATGCCTCCCCTTTCACATCACCCCTCCCCCATGCAGTGCTTTGTCCTGGGTTAGGTGAGGGCCCCTTTGGTGGGAAGAGGGCTAAGGCAATGTCCGTAGGCCTGTGTGTCAGGCCCTGAGCTGAGGGGCCCCTAACAGACAGAGGGGTCTTCACGGGCTGGGCTCATGTCCCCATCCCCTCCCAGCTCCCGATGAACACTTCAAGGCTCCCTAGCTGCTGCCCCAGCTGCCAGGCCCCTTTGGCCCTTCTGCCTCCCGACTCAGTCTTCCTCCCGCTCAGCATTTTCTGGAGCTTTGTGGGTGTTGGACACAGACTCGCAGCTGCCTCGGCACATGTGGAAGGCCCAGGATGCATCCACACGTGTGTGAGGCGCTGGCGTCTGCAGAAGAGAGGAAGGGGACATCGGGGTGTAACATGCCCAACGCCACGGGCACACTCACATCACCTCCACCGCCGGCCTCATCCCCTCCCCCAGACCTCAGTCTCCCTAGACTCCTCGCTAAAGTCACCATTGAAGGGGGAGGAGGAGGGACTGGAGGGCCCAATCTCGGCCCGGAGATGGTGAACTCTTCAACGTGGCCACTTTGGGGACTCAGGGTATGGTCAGCGGGAGGACAAGGTCCCTCAGTTCTGGGCACGTTGGCCCAGAGAGGCCACGGAAAACCAGTCATGCAACTAATCTACGTGCCCCTGCCCAGCTGGGCTTTAACATGCAGCCCAAACGAGCCGAGAGTCCTCCGAGGTCTGCAGAGACAGCTGGATGCAGTTTCTCCCCACCGAGCATCACCCGTCACCGTAAACCATCATACATGGCTCCCCACAACCGCCCCACCAGCTGGCCTGTGTCACCACGGCATCCCGCAGATGAGGCCCTGAGACCTGGCGAACACGGTGGTGTGGACTGAACGCAGCAGCCTGGCTCTAAACCCCGGAGGCTGGTGATTCAGTGTAGCAGGTGCTCTCGCTGGTGTCCCTGCAGGGGTAGGGGCCTCGCTTTCGTGGCCATCGGAGACCCTCTCAAGGCTCCTCCTCCCTCATTGGCCAACATGCATCTCAAGGCCAAAGCCAGTCCTTCAAGAGCTCTCGGCCTCCAAGGGTGTGGTCATCATGGGACTAGAAAGGCATTTCTCAGGAAGGAAAAGCCCTTGTTCTGCAGATGGAAATGTTAATGCTGGAATTCTGTTGCCCTGGGAAACAGGGTTCTCTCCTTAACCGTTTGGGACCAGACTGGAAGGCAGTGGTAAGGCTTGGAATGTCCACCTGGGAGAACAGCGGGCAGGGCTGGACGGCCAGGCAGACGGCTGGAGGTGAGGCACCGGGGGACAAGGAGGTGAATCCAGCTGGAGGGCCCACCTGACCTCCTCACTGTGTACCCAGCCTGGGCCGGGAGTGGGCGCAGGCCTGGCCAGGCGAGCAGAGATGGGATCTCAGACCGGGCTGGTCCACGGCCTCCGCTATGGAACACAGTCCCGGTGAGGTCATCCAGAGAGGGCCCCCGGTTTGGAACCTAGGTCACTCTCCCCGGAGAGGCGGCGGCATGGCGTGGGAGATGTCTGCGAGGCAGTGTGTAAGACCAACTGCTTAGGGTGGCTGCATGTCGGGAGGTGCGGGCCTTTCCGGCCAGAGGTTCAGAACCACATTTCTTCCAGAGCGCGTTGGGGTTAGGGCTTCTCAGCTGGCCCTCCCACCAGCCGCAAGTGCCTCCCTTCCCCGGTGTTGACTGGACACCTGCCCTGGGCTGGACGCTCAGAGGACACTGAGGGCATGGGCAGGGCCGGGACAGCCAGCAGGTGTGGTCCCCACACCACTTAGGTCCCATGGGTCAGTGTTAATCCAGGAATGATGAATGGAGGTATGAGTTAACATGAATAATAGAGAAGTACAAATTCATACTTGAAACGGTCACAAGTATTGCTTGCTATAAATCAGGACCTATAGAGTAAGTTGTTTTGATTTGTGTGTGTGTCCCGTGTTGGGCTGGGGGAAAGGAGGGGGAAGGAAGCGCTCTCAGGAGGGCGGGGGGGGGGGGGGGGTGCGAGGGGGCGCGCAGTAAGCACAGTAGAGGAGGTTAGAGGGTGTGATTGAGCGTACATGTGCGTGTGCGGGTGAGCGTGGCGGGGTGGGTTTGTGCGTCTCCGTGTGGGAGGGTAGAGTGACGGTCGCGGGGGGAGGGGGGTATGCGTAGGAGTGTGTGTGTCCGGGTTACTGTACGTGCCCATGAGTGTGAGGGTGTGTGTGGGGGGGGGGGGTGTCCGTGCGTGTGAAGTGTGTCGTGTTGCGACGAGCGGAAGTGGTGTGGGTGCAGAGGAGCCCGTGCGTCTTTACCGTGGACGACAGTGCGTGTGCCTCGTGTGACGGTGTATCTGTAGGAGCGTGTGCGTGCGCCCCGCGCCCCACGGTCCGCGTTGGCCGGAGGCGGCGTCAGCGGGCTGGGTGCGGCCCCGCTCGGTGCGGCACTGGGAGTTCTCCAAGGTGCTAAAATAAACCCCGCGAAGGATCAGGTTTCCCGACCGAAATAACCCAGGAGCGGCCTTCGAAATGCGAACTGCGATAGAGATCCGGGAGGGAGCGCCCGGGGGCGGGCGGGCGGTGGTGAAAAATGCTCCCCTCCCCTCCCCTCCCCGCAGGGGCCCCGCCGCCGCCCCTCCCTCTTCTCCCCTCCAGCTGCGCGCGCCCCTCCCCAGGACGCCGCCCTCCCGGGAGCGGAGCTTCTCCCCCGCCCCGCCCAACCCCCTTCCCCCTCCCTTCTGGGGTCATCACCCCAAATAACCGGCCTCCTTTGGCCATCCGTCTTTGTAGGAGTTAGTAAGTTTGTAGGAGACTTGGCGCCCGGGTTCCAGAACCAAATAGTCGTTCATTTGATGAATATTTATTGACTGCCTTCTATAGGCCGGGCAGTGCCCCTGGGCCCGTAAGTGAACAAACAGACAGCTGTCCCTGCCCCCCCTCCCTCGCCGGGGCAGACCCTGTGTTAGGAGGACACTAGCCATAGACACGCACAGAATAAGGGTGACGGGACGTTAGAAAGGACAGTGACCAAGAGGAAAGGAAGAGAGCAGAGGAGGGGGAGGAGTATTGGGGTGATGTTTGAGTCCTGGGCTACCGCACCGGCTCACTGGCCGACCGGCAAAGAATCCCTTCGCCTCTGAGCTTTGATGTTCCCATTTGTGTGATGGAGACTAAAAGCTTGACTCTGAAGTTGGCCGGAGGGTTAAGGGACCCACACTTAGCTCCAAGTAGGCAAGAGCAACCGTTAAGTACAAGCTAACGATAAATGCACTTGGCGGTAGTAAGTAATAGCAGATTGGTGCTAGATCGGAGCGGAGCCCCATCTTAAAGCTTCAGAGACAACAAATAACCCGTGTCTGCCATGTGCAAACTGCTCTAGGCCCCACAAAGCTGCCAGAAAACCTCGCCTGCTCTCAAAGGAGAGAGAGGCAGTGTATCCAGCTGGTTGGAGGCAAGGGCTTGAGGCTGAGACCCAAGTCTGAATCCCGGTTTCCCCTGACGAGCTGTGGGCCCTAGCAAGTCGCAGCACCCTCCACCCGGCCCTTCCTTCAGCAGCTGACAGGGCTGGGACAGGAAGGCTGTGTGGACCATGGGCCAGGGAGGGCAATGGCTCAGGGGAGGCCAGGTAGTCTGCGGGCATGGGGCCACCCCAGAGTCACCTTCCCGCTTCCCTCGGGTCCTTGCACGAGGCCTGGTGCGTAGCGGGCCTCAAGCAGTGTTCCAGGAGTGAACGAGTGAATGAGTGAGGGCCAAGCAGGCGGGAAATAGAGAAGCGGTGAAGCATATGGCCAGAAAGACAGCCTGCAGGCTCAGAGTTGCAGGGACCAGCCGGCCCCCGTTCCAACTCTGGCCTCGACCCGCTGTGCGGCCTCACAGGTGATGTCACCACCCCAGGCTGCTCTTCCTCATCTCTAACGTGGGGACAGTGTGGTTAGACTTGCCCTGTTGGCTAGACGTCTCTATAATCCGTGCTCTTCTGGGCCTGGGTACGGCAGTGGGTGGCTCAGGGTGACCCATCGGATCTCTGGGGGTGCACTTGGCACTTGCCACTTTAACCACGTATTCATATTCTACTCTGGTGTGCAGGGGTGTAATGTGAGGATGGCCATGCCAGAGGAGTTCTGGAGAGTCATAAGATGGGGGACAAACTACCTGTCCAATAATCAGGGGTCGCTTCCATAAAGTATGGCCCCTCCACATGACCGAATGCCAAGGAACCGTTGAAAAGAAATGGTGGGTCGTCATGGAAACAAGGTCAGGTTTCTATTAAGTGAAAAGGGTAGGTTTTTATTTTTTTTTATTAGTTTTCTTGATTTTTGAGAGGCAGAGAGAGACAGAATGCATGTGGGGGAGGGGCAGAGAGAGAGGGAGACACAGAATCGGAAGCAGGCCCCAGTCTCTGAGCTGTCAACCCAGAGCCTGACTCGGGGCCCAAACTCACAACCCGTGAGATCGCTACCCGAGCCGAAGTCGGATGCTCAACCGAATGAACCACCCGGGCACCCCGAAAGGGTAGGTTATTTTTTTAAAGGGCATGTAATCCAACCATGTTTTTAAATGCATTTCTGTGCAGAGATGATATCTATAGATACAGTCTGTTTAACATAGATTCTTTCTGGTTATTAAAGTAATACTTGCTTTGGTAAACTATTTCTGGAACCGGAGAGGGGACCTTTATAACCTGACCGCCCTCGTGTTAACAAGGGGTGGTCGCCTGGCAGTGGGATTACACCTGTATCATCTGTATTTATTGAGTTTATTTGAACAGGCATGTAAAACCTTGACAGTAAGGAAAAATAAGGGTATTGGTAAAAGTATACTGTTTTATAAACTGGCTAGTTATTTCATGGGTGTGTATCCTCTCTAATTAGACTTCAGGAAAAGATCAGTGACAGCATCGATTCAATGAGTGAATGCATTCTGAGAATTCTTTTTTTTTTTGTTTTAATGTTTATTTATTTATTTTGAGAGAGAGAGGGAGAGAGAGAATCCCAAGCAGGCTCTGTGCTGGGCTGTCAGCGCAGAGCCTGACCCGGGGCTCGATCCCGTGACCGTGAGACCATGACCTGGGCCCAAATCCAGAGTTGGATGCTTAACTGAGCCACCCAGGCGTTGCTGAATTCTGAGAATTTTTGAGAAGTAGGACTGTGTGGCCTATGGTAGGGCCTCGTAAAGGGGTGGAGCCTGCTTCTCAGCTGTCTGAGAAAGTGAACAGGGCCACCCTACCTGAGAGAGGAAGAAGCAGGTCTCAGGCTCAGTGAGCCCCTCACACCATCCTTCCATCAGCCCCCCGCACCCCCCCCCCCAGGATGGGGAACAGAGGCCAGGAGGGCTCATAGGACTTACTCGTGGTCACTAAGCTGGAGGTGGCCAAGCCAGGGTTTGAACCTGGGGCTGCCTCACGCCAGAGCCTCCCCTGAACCACTCCTGGGTCAGAGCGCAGCTGGACTCCATGGACTTCTTCAGCATGGGTCCCACTGTGGCCCTCAGAACCTGCTGGCAGCTCTGACCAGACCGAGATGCTGACACAGACCTTGGGGTATTAATAGCCCCAATCTGGGCTAGGCTTCTCTTCCCCTCCTGAGGCCAGCCCAGGTCATGGGCCCCACGCAGGGAGAGGGAGATGCGTGCCCTGGTGGAGGACTGAGCGAGTGTGCCCAGGTCCCTGCTGTCTGAGGGATCCGTGTCTGGACGCCCTCCTGTTCCACCCCAGGGGCTGGCTTGGGAGTTGAACCTCCACCCTTTTGGGCTGCTTGGCTGGAGGCCTTCATGCCTCTGAGCCTCAGCTTCCTCATCTGTAAAATGGGGGTGGTATCACAGCTTCACAGAAAGGCTGGTTATGGGGCGCGAAGGAGCTAGAGCACACAGCTCAGTACATTGCCCGCCACCCACGCATTCCGAGCACATCTGCATGTGTAGCTGTCCAGGAGCCAGGATGAGGCAGCCCGGGTCATCAGTGCTCCACCCAAGAGGCTGGGACGCCACCCAGTCTGGAACATCGTCTTCTGTGGCTGCGTGATCTGAATGGAACAGTCTGGAAGAAGGATGCCGGGGAGTCTGCAAGGGACCCCGGACTGAGGGCTCCTGGAGTCTGCCTTCGCACCAACCAGGTATGGCGTAGGAGTGGGTCCTTCTGAAAGGGACACTCGGAAGTGAGACGAGACGGGGCCTTTTTTGCCAAACAGGATCAATTTCTAACCCATAGGGTTGAGGGCTCACTGTGGGGCAGGGACCCTGCTCAGCATTTAACAGACGTCATCTCACTGACCTCACAATGGCCTTTGAGAGGTAGACGCTAATATTCCCATGTTACAGGTGGAGACACCAAGGCCCAGACGGGCCACGTGACTTGTTCAAGATCCCACGGCTTAGTTGGTGCCGGATCCCAGGTCATCCCCCATTTGTCAGACTCTGGAGACCATGGCTGGTGCCCTGTGGCCAGAGAGCCCTCACCTCCCCCACCTTGGAAGGCTCTGAACCTGGTGCCTGGAGGCTGTGGGGTGTCACGGGTGGGCTCCATGATTGGAAGGGAAGGTCACAGCCTCCTGCCTCCCTCCCAGCTGGATGGACAGGCCCTGAGCTGTGAGACCAGGGCATTCACTGCTGAGCCTTCTGGTCACCCTATATCAATGGCTTTCCCTTGAGCCCAGGCCCAGTCAGCCCTCAAAGGGCTGTGGAGACTTTGGGTTCCTGTAGTCACCCAGGTGGGGACAGAGAGGCCTGACGCCCCTGTCCTTCGAAAAAACTCTAAGCAGTGGAGGCAGCCTCCAAGAGGCAGATCCATTACCAACCGATCACCCAACCCTCCCTCTAATGGAAATCAGATCTTACAGATTATTGCCATTTGATTGGACTCTCATGCACCGAAGCCAAATTCAAGACTGATCAAAAAATAGGAATAAAGCCCCAACCTGCCAGCTTAATGAAATGTTGTCACGGGGGGGGGGGGGGGGGGGGACTGGGCCCGGCCCCAGCAGACCCAAGATGATGCCATCAGTGACGTCCTTCACTCCGTCTGGTGCCCGGGGAGGCCTTTGGCGTGGCCCCACTGTCCGGTCCACGGGACGGGGTCCCCGGGCCCAGGCCAATGGGGTGGGTGGACCTGGCTCACAGGGGTCCGCGCTGCTCCGAGGGAACCTGGTAAGAGCAGGGGTTAGTTCAGGGCCTGCGTCTGGGGGCCTCTGGGCCAGGGCAGCGGGAGGACTACATTTCCCAGACTCCTCCAGTCCCGGGGAGTGAGCCATTGGAAGATTTAAATAGCCCAAGCCCCGAGGCAGCGAGGCCGCAGCTGTGGACTCGTCCGCCTCCCCGGTGGCTCCATTGGCGCTGGCCCGCATCGGTGGGCTCGATTGGCTGCGCAGCTGGCACTGACGTCCCCGTGGAGCCCGGTGGCAGCTGGAGGTAAACAGCCATGTGCAATCCTTCACTCTATATTTAACAGCTGCTGCGGAGAAGGCAGGGAGGCAGGGAGTGGTGGCGGGATCCCCGGGCGGCTCCAGTCTTCGGGGAGAAGGCCTCCCAGCCCGGCTGGCACCGGCCCTCGTGGCGCGAGGCGTCACCATGCCAGCCTCCCAGAGCCGCGCCCGGGCCCGGGACCGCAACAACGTCCTCAACAGAGCTGAGTTCCTGTCCCTGAACCAGCCCCCCAAGGGCACCCCGGAGCCCCGCAGCTCGGGCAGGAAGGCCCCGGGCCCCTCGGCGCAGCCCCCGTCCCCTGGCGATGGGGCCCGCGAGAGGCGCCAGTCACAGCAGCTGCCCGAGGAGGACTGCATGCAGCTGAACCCCTCCTTCAAGGGCATCGCCTTCAACTCCCTGCTGGCCATTGACATCTGCATGTCCAAGCGGCTGGGGGTGTGTGCCGGCCGTGCCACGTCCTGGGCCAGCGCCCGCTCCATGGTCAAGCTCATTGGCATCACAGGCCACGGCATCCCCTGGATCGGGGGTACCATCCTCTGCCTGGTGAAGAGCAGCACACTGGCCGGCCAGGAGGTGCTCATGAACCTGCTCCTGGGTGAGTGTGCCCGCCGTCCGCCACCCGCCCCGCCAGTTCCCCCGGGAGGGAGCCCACACCACCCCGCCCCGGCCAGCATGAGTGGGGCCCTCAGAAGCCGCCTGGCACCATCTAATGAGGTTAGGCAGGAAGGGTGCCCCAGAAACAGGCAAACCTCCAGCCTGGGAAAGAGAGAGCCGGGGATGCGCAGGCGGGGGCCCCCCTCCAGAGCGGGGGCCTCGAGAAGGTAGAGGCCCTGAGGGAACCTCCAAGGAAGGGCCCGGCTCTTGGCAAAGTGCCCCCACTGCCCCAGAGGCGGCTTGAAGGGAGGGGGTGCTGGAGGATGTGGCCTCGAGGGAGGCCGTCAAGAATCTGGTGGGGGTCCTGGAGCTGGGATCCTGGTAAGTGTCCAGAGAGGGGGAGCTCCCATCCCATGGGTTGGGGTCCTTGAGTTCCTAGGCTGCTTGCAAACAGGGCTTGTGAGCTGCCCCCATGCCCGCCCCCCCGGGGTTGGTTCAGAGCCCCTGCCTGCTGCCCAGGCCTGGGGGTGCCGGAGGTCCAGTCTGGGGCTCCTGCCCACTTGTGGCCGCCTAGAGTCCTTACCTGCTGCTTCCCTAGGTGAGTCGCTGGAGGAACCGGCCAGGTGAGCTGGTGCTGGTTTGTTTTACCACCGTCTCTGCTGCCGGTATCTCTCCGTTTGGCACCGTCCTGTGCTGGGGGACCCACTCCCCTCCACTCGCAAGGTGACACCGACCCCCATCCTGCACACCTGCAGATCCCCAAGGTGCTAGGGGAACCCCGGCTTCCACCCTCCACGCCGGGCCCACGTTGGTCCCCTCGGCCCTCTCACCACGGCCACCAATTTGGGCACAGGCGGTCGGAGGTCTCAGGCCAAGCAAACCCTGCCGAGGGAACCCAGCTCCAGAAGGGGGGTAGTAGGCTGGGCCACCAACAGCTGTGATCCCAGATGAAGTTAGGATAACGTGCATCTCGCTGCTTAGGTCTCAGAGGGTCTGGGGCTGGACACGCTGTGGGTGGGACGTGGGGAGGAGGAGACGGTCAGGGGCTTCCTTGCAACCCCCTCCCCACCACGTTTTCCCGTTCTTCTTATTAAATCGTTTCCGTGACTTGTTGTTTCTCCGAATAGATAGTCCCGCGGGACTGGTGCTATTATCGCTCCCACTTTACAGATTAGGAAATTGAGGTTCCTATAAATAAAGCAACGTGGCCAAGGCTTCGGAGCTAGAGATTTGCACCGGGCCCGCCTGACACCAGGCTTGTGCTCTTCCAGGCGCCCTGCCACGGGCTTCCCGGGGCAGAGCCCTGCGCTCATTATCCAAGGTTTCCCTGGGGCTCTTACAGCCCCAGACAGAGCAGCCGTTCCAGAAAGCCGTGTTGGGAGTTGGGTTGTCTGGTGTCCGAGGACAGGGGTGAGAAGGGACCCTGAAGCCTCCCTCTCAGCCCTGCTCCCTAGCCCCTGTCCGCAGGTCCCTTCCCTGGGTGAGGTTGGAGGTGATAAAGCTGTATTTGTAATGTGTTCAGTGTTAACTGTGTGCCCAGCATTGCATGAAACACGCCTTCGCTTCTAATCCTCTCACAGTCCCGGGAGAGAGAAACAGCATCTTCCCCTTGTAAAGAGGAGGAAACTGAGGCACAGGGCGGCGGCTTGCCCACGGTCATGCAGCTGGTCAGAGACGGTGCGGGGAGCACTTCTAGCTTGTTAAGAGGAGGTATCTGGCTCATTCCGGCAACCAGCAGCTGTGGGCCCAAAGGCACCTGCTTCAGATACGGGATGCCTCCCTTCTCGAATAAGAATGGGAGTCGTTCTTAAGTTTTTAAAAACCTCATTCATTGAGCTTCTTTGTGTACCGAATACGATGCCATGAATGTCCTGTATTTCATAATCTAAAAATACTTTTAACGACTTAATAAGCATTCATATACCCACTTTACAGATGAATTAACCGAGGTTCAGAGGGGTCCAGGGACATGCCCACTCCACACAAGCATTAGTGGCAGGCCCAGGGAGCAAAGCCACGTCCTCCAGACGGCAAACCCTTTGCCTCCCCACTCGCCGTCAGCCTGCAGGCTGCGGGTACCACCCCATCGTTCCAGAAGCATGAATACAGCAAGAAGGTGAAGGGTCTGGGGGGAAGTTTTCCACCTGCCAGCACCTTTGCTGGTGTATCTGGGCGCTAAGAGCACAGAGAAATAGGGGCCTGGCACAAAGCAGCCTCTCAACAGCAGGTGCTCAGAGCAGGCAGAGTGGTCCGTGGGCTCCACTCACTCTATGGGGGTGCAGACCGAGCCCCTCAGTTCCGTGGCAGAAAGCAGGTAGCCAGGGTGGGTTCAGTGCAGAGTTCGGTCTGGCCTTCAGTCTTTGGGGGGACGGCGGGGGGCAGCTTTCCACCCTAGAGCACAGGCTCCCAGGTCAGACTGGGCTTTTTCCAATCCTTCCCTGACCCTTTCTCTCTGTGAACTTGTTCAGGCCAGTTCCCGTCTCTGAACCTCAGTTTCCTGATCTGTACGTGGGGCCCCAGGGCTTAGAGGAAGCTGATAAGGCACTTGGCACAGTGGGTTGCAGGTGAACATCCCAGTCCTGCCCTCCTGCCCTGAGCACTGGGGCACCTAGCTCATTCCCGGGGGCAGTCTCTGGGCTGGGAGCGGAGGCCCCCCCTGTGTAGTTGGGACCTAGGCTCCCTGCGGCCCCAGAAGGGAAAACTCAGGTGCCCTGGGAACTGAGAGTTCTAGCCGGTCACCCTGGGAGGGGTCCCAGCTGGGCCAGGAGGAAGTCCTCTGCACTGCCTCCCCCACCTCCGTGTTCCCTCCCCCCAGGGCCATGCTGCCCAGCCTGGAGAACAAGCCAAAAGGGGGTCTTAGCAGCTGGCAAAACCTTGGACTCCAGAGTCGGCTGGACCTGGGTGCAAATCCTAGCCCCGCTGTGGGAACTCGGACACGTGACTTTGCCTCTCTGAACCTCATTTTCCTCATCCGGCAAATGCGTGGCTGGGACAGCTCACTGAAGAAGCACGCATGAGCATCTTGGCTCATACTAATGCCAGTTAACGCTTGTGCGACTCTGCATAGCACTATCCTTGCCCCATCGCCATTATCAAAAGCAGTCCTGGGTCCCCCCCCCCCCCCCAGGCCCCAGACACCTGTGAGATGACTCAGTCCCCTCCCTCGGCCCTCCCCTGCAGCTTCAGGCTTGATGATCCCGCAGAGAGCCATGCGACAGGTGACCTAGGCCAATCGCAGCTCACCAAGCCCGTCCCGGTTTCTTCGTGGGCCTGTCCTTGGCGGACCATGGCTCCCATGTCTTGTTGCCATGATCTATAAAAGTGTCTCTATTGAGGTTGTCCTGTCTATTAAAATTTTAGCCATTTTAAGTGTTCATGGCCATTGAACACATTCGCAATGTCATGCAGCCATCACCACCGCCCATCTCTGTAGCTTTTCCGCTTCCCAAACGGAACCCCCATCTCCATTAAACGTTGACTCCCTAGCCCCTCGCCCAGCCCCTGGCACCCACCGCTCTCCTTCCTACGTCTCTATGAACGTGACTTCTCTAGGGGCCTCAGAAAAGCGGAGTCACACGCCGTCGTCCTTCTGTGTCTGGCTGATTTCACTTTGAGTAATGGCCTCCAGGTTCCTCCGTGCTGTAGCGGGCATCAGGAGTCGCTTCCTTTTCAAGGCTGAGTAATATTCCGCGGTGTGGCTACGCCACGTTTTGTTGATCCGTCACCCATCGGCGGACACTTGGCTTGCTTCTGCCCGACGGCTGTCGCGAACAGCGCCGCCGTGAACACGGGTGCGCAAGTCCCTGCTTTCGGCGCGCTGGGGTAATTTTTCGAAGAACACCCGCACTGTTGCCCGTGGCCGCTGCACCATCCCACCGGCGATGCACGAGGGCTCGCGTATCTCTGTGTCCTTGCTAGCGCCCACTGGTTTCCGGGTTTTGATAATGAGCATCCTAGTGAGCGTGCAAAGTGGTATCTCGTGGCTTTGAGTTGCATTTTCCTTAATGATCAGTGACGCTGAGCACTCTGTCATCATATCCTCTTCTAGCAAGGGAAATTCGAACATTGCGAGGACAGATGACCAAAACAGTGAGGGCTTCCCTTAAACCCCCTCCTCCCCAGGAATAACATCCCCTGCGGCTTGGATCACGGGCCTCTGGACGCGTGTGACAGCCTAACTCTGGGCACATGCTAACATAGCATAGGTTTCTCAAATGACCTTCTGCAGTGTTGTTCCCAGCAAGGCCTCCTTCTCACAGGACCCGCCGGGCCATGAACGTGCCCTTTGGGAACATGGTCTCAGCCCCACGTCCTTTTACCCCAAGCTTCAAGGTTCAGAAAGCAGAACTGGCCCCTCAGCCTTGCAGCAGCCCTACACCCACCCGGCCCCCCTGTGCAGACCCTCTGTATAATCTGTGATGTCATCTCTCCCTCACCACCCACTGGGTCCGCTCTTAGCGACGCCTTGGTGACGACCGCCCCCCCACCTCCCTGCCTGCCTGTCCCTGATTGATGGCTACCGAGGCTGACCGGCCTTCCCATCTGGAGCTCTCCTGTGGAGCCGGTGGCTACCAGATCTGTAGGGAGAGAACATTCCCCCGCCTTTTCCTGGCTTCACTTGTCATGTCTCTGTGGGGCTCAGTGAGACCTCGGTCCCTCCACGGGGGGGGGGGGGGGGCTTCAGCCGCCCCCTGACCACACACCGTCCTGACAGCTGCCCTCGTGGCCATGCGTGATTGGGCAGGCTCATGTCTACACTGCCTGGTGCTCAGCTGAGTGAATAGATGATGCTGTCAGAGTCCTGTGCCTGTGGCTTTGATTTCCTCGTCCCCCAAGAGTCTTCGGAGAGAGCTGGAGCCGGCCTTGGTATCTGGATTCTTCAGATGAGAAAGCAGATCGTTCAGGCCAGGGGAGGTAGAGACAGGCCAGGGCCCTCGCATTGCCCCCCACCCGGGGTGCCCAGGGCTGGGGGCGTGGCTCTGGCTGAAGTCAGGGGCTGCCCAGGTCGGGAGAGGTGCCGGGCACGGGCACATGCGTCTACACACACACACTGCTCACACCGACAGAGTGGAGGTTCCAGTGCTAAAAGACTAGAAGGTTCCCACCTACCCTCGGGACACCCGCCCCCCACTCCACCCCTCTGCTCGCTGCGTACCTCCCTGAGAGCTACATCCTGCTGGAACCGTGCACTGGTTTTTTAAAGAGATTTCGCGTGCCTGTGCTGAAACACACATGAAGTTGACCACGTGAACCATCTTTAAGCGCTAAAGTGCAGCGGCATTAAATGCATTCGCATCGTAGGGAACCGTCACCCCCGCCCACCTCCAGAACTTGTCCATTTTCCCAAACTGGGGCTCTGTCCCCACTTACACAAGAACTCCCCATTCCCTGCCTTCACTTGAGAACTCTCCACTTCTGCCGTCGGACTGCTCATCCATCCCCCAACCCTTGGTAACCGCTGTTTACTTTCCGTCTCTATGAGTTCGTCTATTCTAGGGCACCTCCTAAAAGTGCAGTCATGCACCACTTGTCCTTTTGTAAAAATAACTGTTTAACAACGTGCCCAATAACGCCTGTTCGTGGGAAGAAAATGATTAAATGCAGGATGACAGAAAGACAACAAAAAAAATCACCCTCGTCTTCCTACCTAGAGAGAAGCACTCTTAACCAGTCGGTGGAGGCTTCCGGACTCTGTGTCTCTGCGTATAGACACATTTACATCTTATTTTGTAAGAACGGCATCCTACTGCAAATCCTGTTTGGTACTTGTCCTTCTCCACTTAACAAAAAACCCCACAGGGCTCCTTCGGTGGCTATAAATACACACCTGCCTCATCGTTGGCGGTGGCCCCGGCACGCCATTGTCTAGACTTGGCCCCGACACATCCCATCCGTCTCTGACTCAAGGGCATCGCGTTGGTGCGGTCCTCGGTGTTAGGAAGACCGTGAATCACGGTGCGTATCCCTAATTATTTCCCAAGGAGATATTCTACGAATGGAAGAGCTGAGTCAAGGAAGTCGTGTCGCAAAGGCTTCTAGGTCTGAGGCCGAATGCCCTTCAGAAAGTTTAGAGGGATTGGTGCTGCCCCACAGCCCTGCCGGCCGGTCCCCCAGCTCCTGGAGGAGTTGGAATGGGGGGCTAAGAGGCAGGGTCGGCCCCCGGGGCCGGAAGAGCTGGGACCCCTCCTCCCTGCCCCAGCCAGTGAGAGTCACGGCCCACAGACCCGTCCCCTCGCCGGCCAACAAGGAGCCCCCACCCCACCCCCGCCCTGGTCAGGCCGGGTTTGGCTCTCTGCTGAGCCCACAGCCTCCCCCTTCCCGCCTCCTGCCCAACCTGATTCCCCCATGCTGGAAAGCAGCTGAAGCTCCACGGGGGCCAGGAGAGGTCACCTCAGCCATTCCTCTGCCTCCGGGCAGACGCACACGCACACACGCACACGCACACGCGGCCAGCCACAGGCAGGCAGGAGGCCTCAGGAGCGGCCAATTCCAAACCTCCCATGATAGCAGCTCTTTTCTCAGAAAGCTCTGGCCCCTGGCCTCGGCCCTGTGACCCCCCCTGGTTCCGCAGGCAGCACAGGCCCCCAGGGTCTCTGGGGCGGGGAAGGACAGGGGACGCTGAGACAGGCCTCTCGTCCTGCTCTGAGGCGGGGAGGCTGCCGGGGCAGCAGGGCCTGGGGAACGGCTGTGCCTCCTGCCTGGGGGCCCGGACATCTCAGAGCCCAGCTTGCCGAGAGGGGCCGGGAGTGGAAATGGCTACAACCGGGATGGTGAGGGAGGCCGAGCCCTGTGTCCCAGGCGCCGTTTATGAAGCGCGTCCTGCGAGCCGCGCTCTGAGTGGCCTCCGGGACTTTGTCAATGAGGGGAAGGGAGGCTGGGAGAGGCGGACGTGCCAAGGTCGTGCGGTCGGCAAGCAGCTGACCTTGAAGCTGGCCTCTGATTCTGGAGCCCAGGTGCGTGCACAGCCACTGGCCTCGTTGACCGCAGGGGGTGAAGGCCCGGGGAGGCCAGGTGGCCCGCTCTGCTCACACGGCGTGCCAGGGGCGACGGGCTTCTGCCGCCGTCCTGCCCCTCTCCCCTGAGCATCCTGCCGGGCCGACCTTCCCCGTGGGCCCCCGTTGCCTCCTCTCCAAGGCCAGGAGGAATGTAGGTCAGGGAAGTTGACAGTGCTGTGCGATCGGAATTCACGGAGCCCTGAGTGATGGCTCCATTTGCTTCTATTTCTGGGCCCTAGATTATGCGCTGATAGTGTCAGAATCATGGTCACAAGGAGGGCTGGCCGGGGTGCCGGAGGAGAGGCGGGCAGCCCCGTCCTGGCAGCAGGAGGTGGGGGTGGGTGGGGGGAGGCCCAGGGAAGGCATCAGCTGTGCTGGGGAGCCGTCCTGCCTCTTCCTCCTCCAAGCCTCAACACCCAACGGCCACAGCGTGGGGACTGGGAGACCACTGTCCCGTTATAGAGAGGAACTCTATAACCAGTGCTTACTGCCCACCTGCTACCTCGGCCCCACGGCACTCAGCCAGCCGGGCTCACCAGCCCGGGGCCGGGCCCGTGCCTGACCTACCCGAGAGCCAGCCGTGCCCAGGAACTGGAGGTCCAGTGAATGAATGAACAAGGCATAGGATGGGCGGGGCCAGACGGACAGCCAGCGGCAAAGGGGTAGAGTCTCTACCTCGTTATGGCCTCAAGAGACAGAACCGGCCAGAAATAGCAGCGGATTCCCCATGGCCCAGACACAGGGGCCCCTGGGTGGCTCAGTCGCTTAAGCATCTGACTCTTGCTTTTAGCTCAGCTCACGATCTCATGGTTCGGGGGTTCAAGCCCCACGTCAGGCTCTGCCCTGGCAGCATGGAGCCTGCTTGGGATTCTCTATCTCCCTCTGTCTCTGCCCCTCCCCTGCTCGCTCGCTCTCAAAACTAAATATTGAAATCAGGGGACACAGGTAGCCTCCGAGGCCTCTGTGGGGGGGACAGGGGAGGGTCCCCAAATGGAGCCCCCCCCCCCAGCTTCTCCACAGGGCTGCCTCTCTTATCTGTTCCACACACTGAATCTTCGTATTTGCTTTCGACGGGGAAAAAATGCTTGGCTCCCAAAAAGTGAGGAGGGTGTGGGTCTAGCTCAGTCCTTGGCCTGTGGTTCCTGACCAGCCGTGACGGGGGCCGGGGCATGTGGGGAGACTCGGGCACAAGCCCTTCGTGCCTTCAGCCACCAAATCTGAGGATGCCAACGCTGTCCCCTCCCTCCTGCCTTCCTCTGTGCACACCTGCTCCAGGCTTCACGCTTGTCTGGGAAGGCAGCTTTTAAACCAGCAACAGCCTGCCAAGGTGATGAGCCTTGGTTTCTGGCTGAGAAACTTGGTCACCAGTTGGACAGACGACTATGCCTTCCAGTGACTAATGTCACGTTTGGCTCCTTCTCAGGGCCCGATCCTGGTCCACATTAACCCCTCAGACCCCAGCAGCCCACCCGACACCCAGGCTGTGGCTGGCCACCGCCCAAAGCGCCAGGGAAGCTCTGATTTCCCTGCGGGTGGCGGAGGTCTCGGAACAGGCGTCGGGTAATTTCGACCCTGGGGGGAGCCCCAGAGAAGGAGACACTCTCACCGACGCACCTGCTGGATGCCGGCTGGCCGCCAGGATCAGGCCGGCTGGGACTGAGAAGTAATAAGGGCAAGTCCTGAAGGACGAGGGAGAATAAGTCGGCGGGGGAGGGACAGGGTGGAACCTTCCAGAAAGGACGAGCCGCAGGTACGAATACTCCGACCTCTAAGGCTTGGTCTTGTCCTCCGTAAAAGGGGGACGATGTGGTTCGGCCGCTGCCGCGGCCAATAGTGTGACGGTTCCTCCAGAAGTTACCAGCAGAGTTACCATATCATCGTGCGACTCCGCCATAGGCCTGTCCTCACAAACACCGGAAACAGGCGCTCGGCAAATACTTGGACGCGAGCATCCGCAATAGCCAGAAGGTGCAAGGAACCCAGACGTCCCCTGACAGGCGAACGGATACACAAACGGCGGCGGCGGGGGGGGGGGGGGGGGGGGGGGGGTGGGTGGTCCCGGCAGCGGACTGTTATTCTGCTTTAGGAATAAGGTCCCAATGCATGCTGCGCGGAGGGACCTCGAACACACGATCCTGAGTGAAAAGGCCACGTGTCTGACTCCCTGCATGAGAAGTGCCCACGGGAGGCAGATCCGTAGAGAGAGAAAGCAGATCGGTGGCGGCCAGGGCTGGGGGCAATAGGAGAGGGACAGGTCGTGTCATGGGTCCCGGACTTCCTTTTGGGGGTGAGAAGCGTGTTTTGCCACTGGGAACTGGTGGATGTACAGTCCTATGAATGTATTTTTTTTTTTAAGTGTATTTATTTTGAGAGAGAGAGAGAGAGAGAAGGCACGCGCGGGGAAGGGGCAGAGAGAGACAAGGAGAGAGAATCCCAAGCAGGCTCCGAGCCGTCAGCACAGAGCCCGACGCGGGGCTTGAACTCACGGACCGTGAGATCATGACCTGAGCTGAAGTCGGTGGCTCAACCGACTGAGCCGCCCCCCCCGCCAGGCGCCCCAACCCTGTGAGTGTGTTGAATGCCACTGAACTCTACGCTTAGGTGACACGAATTTCACCTTCGCTTCTCAAAACCAGGGATATAGTCGTGTGCTGTTCCCGGGACCGCAGGGACGTCAGTGAGGTCCTTCCAGAAGAATCACCAGCCGGGGTTGGTGGGTCAGGACCGAGGGCCTCCTCAGGGGCCCGTGCTGCCCCCGATGACCCACTCTGTCGTGCTGGCACCTTTACCGAGCGCCGTGAATAAATTGGGTCCGGGCCCTCGCGGAGCACGTGTGGCGTCAGGGAAGAGAGACGAGAGTGATGCTGAGAAAGCGTGTGATGGGCCAGGGCTTCGGTAAACGGGTGGTCGGGAGGCCGGTCTGCCGAGGAAAGGGAGGGCCCGGGCCGGTGGGCGTCCCAGGAAAGGGCGTTCAGGTACAGCACAGGCAAAGGCCCTGGGGTAGAAACGCGCCAGGGGGGTCAGCGTGGCTGGAGCGAAGGAAGCAAGGCAGGGCGGGGGTGCTGAGGTGTGAGGGGACGCTGACGGTCCCTCGGGGCCTCTCCCTCTCGCCCACAGCCCTGCTCCTGGACATCATGACGGTGGCCGGCGTGCAGAAACTCATCAAGCGCCGCGGCCCGTTCGAGACGAACCCCAGCCTCCTGGACTACCTCACCATGGACGTGTACGCCTTCCCCGCTGGGCACGCCAGCCGCGCGGCCATGGTGTCCAAGTTCTTCCTCAGCCACCTGGTGCTGGCCGTGCCCCTGCGCGTCCTGCTGGTACTCTGGGCCTTCTGCGTGGGCCTGTCGCGCGTGATGATCGGACGGCACCACATCACGGACGTCATCTCGGGCTTCGTCATCGGCTACTTCCAGTTCCGCCTGGTGGAGCTGGTCTGGATGTCCTCCAACACCTGCCAGATGCTCATCTCCGCCTGGTGAGCCGCCTGCTCGGGGCTCCGGGAGCCGAGAGAGGAGGCAGGCGCGGCGGCCGACCGGCGGCCTCACGTCCCCCGTCGCGGTTGGAGGCTGGCGACCGCGGCCGGGCCGCCCGGAGGCTCGGTGCGGCCGGCAGGGGCGGGTGCCCTCTGCCCCTTGGCCTGGACCGCGCGAGTCCTCTCTGGGCCACGCTTTGCTTCCGCCACGGAGAAGGCAGGCGAGAACTAAAGGTGGCGGGAGCGGGGCCGGGTCTTGTCCCGTCCCTCGGTCGCCGTCACGACCGCTGAGTGCTTGGCTGTGCCCGCCGTGCCCACAGCACGATGCCTGGCAGAGCGCCCCCCCCCCCCCACCCACCGCCCAGCACAGGTGCCACTGCCATTAACGGTCATCGGTAGCTCAGGGCAGCACTTTCCGAAGGGCGCCCTGCCGGATGCCAGCCTGCAAGACGCTTTGGGAAGGAAAAGGGTTTTGTGGTCAAATAAACTTGGGCAATGCCGCGCACCGTGCCCCCGTGCCGGACATTCACGAGGGCCGTTGTCGCCACAAAGGCTCTGACAAGTCCTGTGCAAATGCTTCCTGTCAAACTCCGTGTGTCCTCAGCGCATTTGACCACAGACCCCTTTTCTCGAGGAACAGCTACTAACCCCCAAAGAACCGCCATCTCCTCAAGCGCGTTTTGGGAGAGGCCGCCCGGGAGCCGGAGGGCCTGAGGCACGCGTGGGCCTCTCCCAGCGCCTGCGCGCAGAGCTCACGGCCGCGGGCATCGGTGCCGCTTTGGCCCCCAGGGGCCGGACTCCATGTGACCTGATAGGTCGTTTCCAAGTACCCATCATGGATGTGCATTTCATGTGACAATACAAGGCGATATGCAGCGGACCCCTCTCCTGCGTGCTCTCTCCTCGTGTGATGCAAGTTTCCAGGCAGGAGGGTCTCTGTTGACACAAAAGGGTGGGATGTCTTCAGCCCCGGTTGGGCCGTGGTGTCAGGTGGTCAGAGCTTAAGGGGCTCCTAGATTTTTCCGGGCTGGTTGGTCGTTCTCCCTGAGGTCACGATGCAGGGGCTCGAACTCCCAAACTGTGAGATCGTGCCCCGGGCTGAGATCCAGAGTTGGACACTTAACCAGCTGAGCCACCCAGGCACCCCCATTTTCACTTACATCTTAATCACATCTGCAAAGACTCCATTTCTGAATGAGGTCACATTCACAGGCGCTGAGAGTTAGGACTTCAACATATCTTTCGGGGCCCACGATGCGACCCACAACACCTACGATCCTTTGGGGGAGGAAACCGCCTTCCTCTCTCAGCCAGGCCATGGGGACAGGGCAGAACATTCCCGTCTGCAGAGGGGTCCAGCTGCCCGTGGTGAACGGTGGATGGGTCTCCGGACCCAGAGCACTCCACAGGCCTAGCCCTCAGGCCTGACTACCCTCCCCTCCTGCTGCAGGGAGCCCACATCCCCCCCTTCCCCCCAACCCCCACCTGGGACTTCCCCCAGCAGACAGGACCCGCCCTCCCTCCGCAACGCACCCCCCCCCCCCAAGGCCCCGGGCTTCTCTCCTGAGCCTCCAGTGTCCCCTTTGCTGCTAGGGGTGTGGGACACCTGCACCTTGTCTTTTCCCTCGAGGGGCTCTGGGGCACCCACCCGGTCGGGCCACCACGATTTAAACCCCCAACTTGCCACGTTGAACATCGGCCGCTTCTGGAGCCTTTAAAATACATTCTGCGCATTTCCACGGACGCTCCCAGGTGGCGAGCTTACGGGATGCGGAACAGAGTGGGGTGAGGCTGTCTTCCTTCTTCACCTCACCCCTACCCTGGGAACCTGGCGTCCACGGTGGATCCCGTTCCAGCTTTGGGCTGGGGACGGGCCCACGTCCCCAGCAGGGACACAGGTCCCCAAGGGCTCTGCCTCTGCAGGGGGTGGGTGGCGGTCTCTGGAGCGTCTAGGATGAGAGGGGATGCTGGAGAATGGAGGCCCCTAAAGCTTAAGGGGAGCCGGTGGCACCCCGAGCGCCTAACAAATGCTTAAGAGGAAAGGCATCCTGGGAAGCCTTGTCTGGAAGGCACATGCTGTGGGGTGTCAGTTACACTGGGTGCTAGAGACCCAGGCTCAGGCCAGTGCCAGCTCTTCCTGGCAGCGGTGACATCCCCTCTCGGAGCCCCCGTGTCCTGATCTGTCAGACGAGGATGACAGTGATCCCTGTGAGGACATGCATGACCCCGGGGCGCCCTCCGTTGGGGAGCCTGGTGTAAGGTCTGTGCCCGAGGATGTCACCCTGGCATCCTGGACGGACCCCTCTGAGGGAGCCCACGAGAGCGGAGCTGGGGGCGGGGTTGGGAGGAGGCTGTGAATCCTCAGGAACCCGCCATCCCCCCACTGTTTCTGGAGAGAGCCTGGGGGCGGGGACCGGGGGTGGGGGAGACGAGGGGACAGCTTCCAGAGCCCCAGCGATGCAACCGGAAAGTATGGGTGTGTTGTCGCATGGGTATAGGGACCGCACTCCTGTGACCCAAGCCAATACCTGCTTCCTCTTTTTTTTTCCTGGTGAATTTTAAGAAGTGGTGTTTGAATGGTAAACCAAGCCTGCGTGCCCGGGATAAACCCCGGGGGTCACGACGCAGTACCCTTTTCTAAATACTGCTGGATTGGACTGGATAAAGATCTTGTTAAGGATTTTTGCCTCTAGAGCCACGAGGGCCGTCCTTGATCTGTCTGTGTCCGCTTGGGCCATCAGGGTAACGCTGACCTCGTCTATTTTTCCGAGAGGCTGTGCAGAATCAACATTTTCCTCTTTACCCCTCAGATCTCAGGCCTCCCCTTCATTCCTAACCTCTCCGGAACCACCTGTCAGTGGAGCTGACATTCAGTTCACGACTGACTCTGGGAGAGGAGGGGAGGGGAGGGGAGGGGACTTAGCCCTATTTTACAGGCGAGAAGACTGAGGCTCAGAGAAGGAAAGTCGTTTCCCCGAAGTCACTCAGCTAGGATGTGGCACAGCCAGGATTGGAGCCCAGGCCTCAGAGCAGAGAAGCCCTCTGGAAAACAGAAGGGCAGGGCGCCCCCCAGCGTCGGGGCAAGGTTGCCGGCAACGGGTGGGTTGGCTTTTCGTATTATTATTTATTGACATCTAGTTGGTGCACAATAGTTGTATTAGCTTCAGGTGTGCCACTTTTTTATTTAATTTTTTTTTTTTGAGAGAGAGCGAGAGCGCACGTGACAGAGAGAGTGGGGAGAGGGGCAGCCACGCCCAGCGCAGAGCCCGACGTGGGGCTTGATCCCACGACCGTGAGATCGTGACCCGAGCCGAAATCAAGAGTCAGACGCTTAACCGAGTGTCTGCCCTCCAAGAGGCGAGGCAGAGGCCTGAGGACAGGTGCCCTCAAGGTGGCTCGGCCCCAAAGGTGTAGGCCAGAGAATCGCCCTCCTGGGTTTCCTCGGTAAAGGTCACTTGATTGGAGGGCCAAGGCGGGAGTGGGGGCCAAGCTGGAGTTGGGCTGGGCAGGCCGGTGTGGAGGAAAGAGCACACACATGGGAGTCAGACAGATCTGGCTTCAAATTCTGGCCCTGACGAATCACTGAGCCCTCTGAGCCTCAGTGTTGCCCTCCATAAAATGGGGCTGAGGCTGGCCGTGCACAGGTGTGAGCATTAGAGAGAGCCCCCAGCTGAGGCCTGAGAAGGAAAGAATGAGCTGCCTGGGCCACCGTGCCCCTGGAGAGGACCACGCGTGCTCCCTGGGCCCTCAGGGGCGGGGCAGGACGCTAGGGGCTTGGCTGGGCAGGTGTCGGTCGGGAGCTGGGGAATCTGGAGGTGGGCGTGTGCCTGTGTCATGGTGGGACCAGTGCGGGCTGGCCTCTGGCATGGTTTGCCTAGACCCCGGGGTGGGGGTGCACAGGGCAGGGCCGGGTGTACAATCACCTGCAACCTTCTCCATGGCAACCGCAGAGCTTCAGGGATTCTGTGCTCCTGGTCACCGTGGTTCAAATCCCGGGAGAGGGATGAACCCCACTCCAGCCCCAGAAAAGGGACAAAACAGCTGTTCTGTCTGTTGAGGATTTGGGGATGGGGTTGGCGAGGGTGGGGGGACAGAGGGACAGAGCTGGGTGTGAAGACTGGGGCCGCCACCTAGGAGGGGGTGGGCAGGGCCTGTGGCTGGGACTCAGAGACCTTGCTGGCTCTGGGGCTGTGCCCGCTCTGCCCCGGGGAGGGGCTGCACCTCCAAGTCCAAGTTCACAGGTGAGAGAGGCCGCTGGGAGCCGGCTTGGGGACAAGCCCTGGGGGGGGGGGGGGTGGACCAGAGCACTGGTCTCATCACGGTTACAATGAGGCTCTTGGGCGCCCAGATGCTGCAACCCCACCATGGAAAGAGGTGGCCCTGGGGCACGTCTGTCCCTGTGATGCTTCTGTGCGCTCACGCAGGCACAGAGACGTGTGACAGACACGCACAGGTGCCAGCCTGGGCCATAGCTCAAGCCCGGGCGTCCAGAGTGCCTACCACACTCGCCCGACTCGCGAGCCAGCGGGAGGCGGGAAAGGTCACTCATGTTATATTCAAACTCAGGTTGCCCTTATGGTTTTCTTTTCCTACGAAAAGGATATACGTTCACGCTGGGGGAAATGGAAAGACGGGCACGAAGAAAATAGCCTTTCAGTTCATCTTGGCGTCATGTTGCCTTGAGATGACCCTTAACGAGACCGTGCCCTGTGCCATCCACCTGAATTGTCACACACACACACGCACACACACACACACGCACTTCAAACCAAGCAGAATGGCACATATTCTTTTCATAATCTGCTCTTTTATTTCATCGGATGTCACGGACACGTCTCTGGGGCAGGCACGTCTCCGGATGCCCTCCCAGTGTCCCACAGAGCCGTCAGCTGCACACATCACTTCCTCTTTTTTTTAACTTTTTTCGTTTTCATTCCAGTATAGTTAACGTGCATCCATTTTCTTTCTTTCTTTTTAATGTTTATTTATCATGGAGGGAGAGCGCAAGCGGGGGAGGGGCAGGGAGAGAGAGAGAGAGAGAGAGAGAGAGGGAGACATAGAATCCGAAGCGGGCTCCAGGCTCCGAGCCGCCAGCACAGAGCCCGACGCTGGGCTCGAACCCACAGACCGCGAGACCATGACCTGAGCCAAAGTCGGACGCTTAACCGACTGAGCCCCCCAGACGCCCTGCCATGCATCTGTTTTCTTAGCCAGGCCTCTCTGAGTACCTATTGCTTGATTAGGCTCCTGGAGGTTTCTCGCGGCTGTAAACCACGTTCCCGTGAAAACTTGCGCCATCGTCGGGCACATCTGTGATTTTCGCCTCACGGGACATTCCCAGGGGCGGGAAGGAGCGAACAAAGCCTCGTCGGCACAGGGTGGGGGCCTCCGAGCCAGGCGGCCCTGTCCTGAGACCCCGCTTTTCCGCTCTCCGGAGGGGTCGTCAGCATTGCAGAGCTGCAGATAAATCAAGGGTGACGATGACAGTCCCCACTGCCCGAGGATCTGGGGAGGAACTGATGACGCATGCAACGTGCTCTGGCGGACAGAATAACGGCCCCCCAGGGACATCCACGTCCCAGTGCCCAGAATCCGACATTAGATGGCCCTGGGAATTAGGGCAGCAGACGGAATCGGGTTTGCTAATCAGCTGACCTTAACTAGGGACATAACCTGGCAGGTGGGCCCGTTGCAATCACACGAGTCCTGAAAAGTAGAAGGGGGCGGAAGGAAGGCCAGAGCGCGCAACGTGGGGGCTCAGCCTGCTGGCCTGGAAACTAGGGGAAGGGGCTCTAGAAGCCGGGAAAGGCAAGGAAACCAATGCTCCGCTGGAGCCCCCAGAAGTAACCAGACCTGCCACACCTTGAACTTAGCCCAAGGAGGCTGTGGACCTCTGACCCTCCAGACGGTAAGACAATAAACTGGTGGTACTTTAAGCTCCTGAGCTCGAGGTGCTCTGTTATGGCAGCGATAGGGACCTCGGCCCGGTGCCTCACTCGGGCCCGCCCCGGGCCCCCCCCACCCCCCGCTGCTGTGTCCATTGGACTCGCTGCCCCTGTCCCAGAATCAATGCCACCCATCAAATCTGAGGTCTCTGGGATCACGCAGCCCAGCAGCCCCTTCACAAATGGGGATACTGAGGCCCAGTGAGGCTGTCAGGGCCACACCAGGTGCCCAAGGCACCTCGTCCCCAGGCTCCTGGCTCCAGGCAGAGCCGCAGGGGGCCTGAACTCACCCCTTCCTGCCCTGAGCGCTCTGAACTGTTAAGTTCCCCTCCATGTTGTCCGAGCCCTTTCCCGAAGTCGCTGGTGGCCGGGCGCCCCCCCCCCCCCCCAGCCTGGAACGTTGGCCTCCGTTAGAGTTGTAATTTGTCAAAATAAAGGGCAGGATCTTGGGGTTTCTGAAGATCCCCCCAACAACTATTTTCTGGCCACGGTGGGGCTGGGGTGGCAGGAGCCCTCTCCAGGAAACACGCCAGCGTGGGTATCACGGGCTGAGTTGTGTCCCCTGCCGCCAGAAACAAGACACCGAAGTCCTAATCCCCCCGGACCTCGGAACGTGACTGCATTTGAAGCCGAGGCCTTAATGATGGGCTTGAGTGAAAAAGAGGTCATGAGGGTGGGCCCCAATCCAGCAGGCAGGTGCCGCACAAGAAGAGGAAATTTGGACACAGACACAACAAAGGAAAACCATGTGAAGACACAGGAAGAAGACGGGGTCTAGCAACCAAGGAGAGGGGGCTTTGATCTTGGACTGCAACCTCCAGAACCGTGAGTGGATAAGTTTCTACTGTTTCAGCCCCGCCGCCCCCCGCCCTAAGGCAGCGCTGGGACACTGATGCAGCGAGCTTATCAGGTCGGCTGGCTCTCCCCTATCGGCACAGGAAGAGCGAGCCTCGGGGGAGACGGAGACACGCGCCAGGCTGGGGCGGGTCTGGAGCGTGGAGCCCTGCTCTGCGACCGGGCCTGCCCCACCCTGCCGGAGGGGCCGAGATACTTCTGGGCAGCGCGGGGAGAGCACTGTCCGGGGAGCCGCCCCGGAGGTTCTGGCGCGTCTGTAGACCCTACCACGGTGTCCTGAGCCCCTGCCCAGGGGAAGCTGAGGAAAGCGGTATGGCATGACGTCCCCGTGTCCCCGGGCCCTTCCCCGCTCGGGGAAAACTCCGCAAGGGGCAAGCAGAGGGACATCGGGAGTTAGGAAAATGCACGGACTCCCGGATCAGCTGCCATCTGGCTCCAGGACGAAAGTGAACATCTGGCCATTAGAGCGTTTATGTAACCCACGTGTGAGCACACGTGTCTGGGCGCGGGCTGGTGCCCAGGCCGCGCGCCACCCCCCCCCCGACTTGGCCCCGTGTGTGAAACGGGCCTCATAATAAGAGGGCTGTTGTGGGGGACCGGATGATGCGGGACCACGATGCCTGGCATGAGGTCAGAGCTCAGCGAGCCCTCCCCGTGCCCCACAGAGCTCGCGCACTCGGGCACGTGTGCGCACACACGCACGCACACGTGGCTGGCTGGCTGGCCGGCCTCGGCTTTCTCCCATGTGAAAGTACACGCGGGACATCTCTCAGCTGGCTTCCGGCCTCACTATTCTGTAACCTGCACCTACGTAGGAAACGGTGCCCACCCAGGCTCACACACTGTGACTCTTCTACACCTGCATTCTGATGGGCATATTTGCATATGTGGCCCTGCTTGTGTTTATACACACGCGCGTGTGCCCTTGCACAGAGGCACACACGCACACACACATATCTCTATGGATCAGGCTTGCCAGATTCAGCAAATGAAAATATAGGCTGCAGGGGGCGCCTGGGGGGCCCAGTCGGCGTAAGTGTCTGACTCTTGGTTTCTGCTCAGATCGTGTTCTCGCAATTCTTGGGTTCGAGCCTCGTGTTGGGCTCTGCGCTGACGGCGAGGAATCTGCCTGGGATCCTCTCTCTTCCTCTCTCTCTCTCTCTCTCTGGCCCTCCCCTGCTTGTGCTCTCTCTCTCTCTCTCTCTCTCTGTCTCAAAATAAGTAAGTAAACTTTGAAAAAAAAAGAGCAACATGCCTTATTTTAAAACATATATAGGTGGGGGCGCCTGGGTGGCTCGTCGGTTAAGCGTCCGACTTCGGCTCAGGTCATGATCTCACAGTCTGTGGGTTCGAGCCCCGCATCGGGCTCTGTGCTGACAGCTCGGAGCCTGGAGCCTGCTTCCGATTCTGTGTCTCCCTCTCCCTCTGGCCCTCCCCTGCTCATGTTCTGTCTCTCTCTGTCGCAAAAATGAATAAAAACATTTAAAAAATAAATTAAAAAATATAAAAATAATAAAAGGCAACTGATCTATGTTTAAAAAAAAACATAGGTGCAATATTTGGGACATACTTAATACTAAAACACTGTTCACTTATTCAAAGTTCAAATTCACCGGGGTGTCCTATATTTTCTCTGGCAACCCTAATGTGTATAGGTCTGTGCACGCACACACACACACACACACACACACACTTTTACTCACGAAGACAGCAGGGTCCCCACGCCCAGCCTAGAACATGCCATCTCGTCTCCCCACCGGAATTTCCAAGGCCTTCCTGCGTCTCATAATCGAACCCACAGCTGTCCCCTGGCCACGGTGCAGCTCCGGGCCCCCCGTCCCTGAGGTCAATAGCCCGGCCCAGGTCTAGGCCTGCTGGTGGGAAGGGAGCACTTCCAGCCGGAGAGAGGTCCAGTTGGGGTCAGAGATGTAATCTGAGCCCCCTGAGGCCCAGCGTGGCCTCTTCTCCACCCGGTGCTGCAATCCCCTGGTGGTAGAGAGTCAGCACAAGGGGGTCCTGAGTCCCTCATTCCTCAACTCAGATCCTTTGGTGCAGAGAGAGGAGTCCGGGGAGGGGGGGTGGGGGGCGGGGGAGGACCCAGACCTACCCCTCCCCGTGTGACCTGGGTGGCCACCCACCCCCACCCCCCTTTAGAAGAGAGGAAGTCTAGTCCCGAGCCCCACAGCCCCAGGCCAGCGGATGTGGGAGCAAACATTTTTTGGTTGTTCCTCTGAGACATTTTTGTATGCATTCATAAAAATATAGATGTGTTTTGACAAAAAGCGACCGTACCCTATAGTTTTGTGACCTACTTTTTTCATTTCCTAACATAGTGCGAATATCTTCCGGCGTCAATAACTAAACATCTACCTCTTGCAGCATCGCGGTGATTCCTTCTATAGAAGAGCCACATATATGAGTGTGGTTTCTAATTGAGAAACATACCATGGCATAAAATGAACCGACTTAAAAGAGTACACTTCAGGGGTATTTAGTATATTTGCAAGGTGGTACAACCACCACCTCTACCTGGTTCCAAAACCTTTTGTTTTATTATTATTTTTTTTTAATGTTTATTCATTTTGGGGGGAGACAGAGACAGAGCACGAGCGGGGGGGGAGGGGCAGAGAGAGAGAGGGAGACGCAGCATCCCAGGCAGGCGAGCCATCAGCACAGAACCCGATGCGGGGCTCGAACTCACGGACCGCGAGATCATGACCTGAGCCGAAGTCAGACGCTCAACCGACGGAGCCACCCGGGCGCCCCTCCAAAACCTTTTAGTCACTCCAAAATCAAACCCAGGGGCGCCTAGGTGGCCTCACAGGTTAAGCGGCTTCAGCTCTGATCTTGATCTCAGGGTCGTGAGTTTAAGCCCCACATCGGGCTTCACGCTGGGCATGAACCTACTTATAGGATAAATAAAGCTTTAAAAAAATCCAAAACCCATACCTCCTACTCCGTGAGCCCCCGTCCTCCTTCCCCGCCCCCCCCCCCACCCCCAGCCCCTGGAAGCTCCCAGTCTGCTTTCTGTCTCTATGGATTTGCCTCTTCCGATGGAATCCTACAACACGTGACTTTTTGTGTCCGGCTCCTTTACTGTCACGTCTTCACAGTACACCCGTGTTGTAGCAGGTGTCAGGACTCCATTCCTTTCTGTGGCTGAGTCGCCATGAATATCCCGTTGTCTGGATGATCCGCATTTTGGGTCCCTCCGTCCTCGGGTGGATATTTGGGTCGTTGGCGCTTTCTGGCTGTTGCGAACGGTGCCGCCATGAACACTGGGCACAAGCATTGGCTGGGTGCCCGCTGTTAGTTCTTTTAGGCACGCACCTCGGAGTAGAACAGCTGGGGCGCGGGGCAACCCCGTGTGTGACCCTTGGAGGGACCGCCGACTGGTATCCACAGCGGCTGCACCGCTTTATGTTCCCGCCAGCGGGGGACGAGGAGTCCTAATTTCCCCACCTGCCTGCCCACCCCTTACCTGCCTTTTCACTGTGGCCCTGCTAGCGGGCACTGAGGCAGAGACCCGGTTTTCGTGTAAATACAAGTAACACGGTTACAGCCCTTGTCCGCGCCTCTTTGCACAGTTGGCTTCTTGTGTTAAACTCCTACCAGTGGCATTGTTCCGGCCAGGAGTGAGTGTGCCCGGGCTTGTGTTCTTGAAAAGGTGTGTGGGGGGCGGGGGGCAGGGGGCGGGGGCGCCTGGGTGGCTCAGTCGGTTGAGCATCTGACTTGATTTCAGGTCAGGTCGTGATCCCGGAGTCATGGGGTCAAGCCCCTCATTGGGCTCCACCCTGAGCATGGAGACTGCTTAAGATGCTCTCTCTCCCTCCTTCTGCCCCTCTTCCCTGCTCGCACACTGTCTGTCCCTAAAATAAAAATAAAAAAAATTTAAAGGATCTTGGTGAGTGTTCCGAATGGATCAATAAAGAGGTTGTCTACTAGGATAAGAGAATTACACCAAAATGGGCCCGGGAAGTAGGACACTTGAATATAACCACTAAAGAATATTAGAGAATTAAATATTCTTTTATGCAAGGACTGTGTTAAGGAATGGAACAATGACAGACAACGCCAGGACTAGAAGGTGACCCTACCAGAACTTCAAGGGGCAGATACTTCTAATAGTATACAAAATTCACAGAGGACCGATAAGGAGGGACTCTCTCTTCTAGACCAGTCTAACCCGGATAACTAAGCCAGACAAGAACAGGACAAGAAAGGAAAACTATAGACACGTTTCACTCACGAATGTAAAGGTAAGACATCAAACAAATACAACTAACGCGTTAGCTGAATACAACACTGTCTAAAAATACATAACGCAGGGGCGCCTGGGTGGTTCAGTCAATTGAGCGTCCGACTTCGGCTCAGGTCACGATCTCACAGCTCATGGGTTTGAGCCCCGGGTCGGGCTCTGTGCTGACAGCTGGGAGCCTAGAGCCTGCTTCAGATTCTATGTCTCCCTCTCTCTTTCTTCTGTTCCTCTGCTCACGCTCTGACTTTCGCTCTCTCAAAAATAAATAAACTTAAAAAAAATTTTTAAAGCAAAAACAAAAAACTGCTTCATGCACGTGATGAAATGAACCATATCCCAAGATTTCGCAAGGGATGGTTCACCATCAGGAAAAATCAATCGGTGTCATTGAACACATTCACTGATTAAAGGAGAAAAAAACAAAATACAGGATCATCTTAACGGATGCCAAAGGAGTATTTGTAAAAGTTCGACATAAATTCTTGGTAACAGCTTCTCAGCCGTTCAGAAATGAAAGGGAACTACTCTGGCTTGATAAATGGGGAAACATTAGCAGCCTTTCCTCCAAGGTTAGAAACAAGAAACATTCAGGGCACCTGGGTGGCTCAGTCGGTTGAGCGTCCAACTTTGGGCTCAGGTCATGATCTCGCGGTTCGTGGGTTCGCGCCCCGCACCGGGCTGTCAGTGTGGAGCCCGCTCGGGGGTCCTCTGTCCCTCTCTCTCTCAGCCCCTCCCCAGCTTGTGCTCTCAACCATCAGTAAAACATGAAAAACAAACGAGAAGTGTTCTGTGTACTTTACTGCTTCTTCTGTCAACAGTGAGTATTTCTGCGGTTTGGGACACCCAGGGCGTGGGGTTTTGCAACGGCAGCCCTGACAAATTCCTGCAGAGACCGAACGTTTTCTGGCGAGCTTGTTGACTGTTGGATTTGTTCTTGGCGAGTTGCCTGTCCCTGTCATCTGTCCTTCCCTTGTTCAGGAACCTGAAGTGTGCTGAGAGCCCCTCACCTGGGCAGGTCAGCGGCCCGCCATGCTGAGAGCGAGATCTTGCTGCCGGACAGAAGTAAAAAGGTCCCCAGAAGCAGGTGGCCTCTCTTAGGACGGTGGGAATGGCTTTCAATTATTCAAGGAACCAGGAGCCCACCTGCAGAGGTGTGGGCGTGGTCTCCCCAGGGTGATTGTTTCCAGGCTCCCCAGGTGATTCGAGAACCAGCAACCTTGACCCTCAGCTGGAGAAGTCAATGGCGTCCAGCTGGGGGGGGGGGGGGGTGGCCCAGGCCTCTGCCCCCAGGCTGATTCAGGAAGGCCTGGGTACCTATTTCTATCAATCCCACTGCGGGCGAGGAGCAGGGGCGTCTCACCCCCCCACACACACTGGTTTGTGTTTATTCTGTTTGCGCAAGTCATGCTGTTGCCAGAGCCACTGCGTGTTAATCCAGTGGTGTTCCCACCTGCACATGAACCCAAACCAGGCTCTGGGTCCGCGGGACTGGACCGCGGCACCAACTTCCCATCAGCGTCTGCGCAACTTTGGGCAAGCCTCTCGACTGCTCAGGGCCTCGGTTTTGGCGCCTCTAACTTGGGAGGAATGGGGTTGTTTGGAGAATTAGCTGTGCCGGAGTTTCAATCCTGGGACGGTTCGGGTGCGTGAGTAGATCAAGTCTGTCTGCCGTGGGGTGAGGCTGGGTTTCTGTTACTTGGAACCAGTAGGGACTGGAGCGGACAGGAGGCTGTTGGGAGGTGGGGGGGGGGGGGCGGTCATGGAGGCGAAGGGTGTTCACTGTAACCAGGGTGGGGTGAGCAGGCTCACTGGAGACTGGACCACTCCTCAGTCCCCTACCCCCAACCCCAGGAAACGGGGGGAAAGCCACGTTGACCCCCTGCCCCTGTCTCCAAGTCTAGGTGATCCCAGACAAGCGTAACAGTTGCTTGCACAGATAAAATCTACAAAAATATTCTACTGCCGACACTCACCCAAACCTCTGAGCTGGCCACCTGTCCTTACTCGCTAGGCTCACAAAGAGCGGGTCCCGAAATCACGAGGGGGCTGACCTACATTTCCTGACATCTTTATGCGATCAGGCCTCCTTACCTGTAGTATGCATCCTCTATTTCTCTTACCTGCTTTCCGTGAAATGGTATCATTTGCTGCACAATTCTTATATTTCAGATATATTAGACTTATTCTCTTTTTTTTTAATGTTTATTTATTTTGGAGAGATGGGGGGAGGGGGAGGAGACAGAGAATCCCAAGCAGGCCACGACTGTCAGTGCAGAGCCCGGTGCGGGGCTCGAACCCACAGACTGCAAAATCGTGACCCGCGCCGCAACCAAGAGTCGGACGCTTAACCGACTGAGCCACCCGGGGCACCCTCCCCCTGCCGCCAGTTTTTCAGTAATCTCTACACCCAACGTGGGGTTTGAGCTCACAACCCCAAGATCAAGAGTCGCACGCTCCGTCGACTGAACCCCCCTTCTTGACCCTTTTTGAATTGAGTTTTTAAAAAATTTTTTTAATGTTTTCTATTTCATTTTTGAGACGGAGACAGAGCATGGATGGCGGAGGGTCGGAGAGAGAGGGGGACACAGAATCCGAAGCGGGCTCCAGGCTCTGAGCTGTCAGCACAGAGCCCGACATGGGGCTCGAACTCACGAACCGTGAGATCATGACCTGAGCCGAAGTCGGAAGCTCAACCGACTGAGCCACCCAGGCGCCCCTGGAATTGAGTTTTTAGGTTTTTTCCTTTTCACTTTACTCTCTCAGATTCGAAATACATGCTATTTCTGTTGCTTTACTTGCCTCGGCCCAAACGTAAGCGCGCGCAGTCGGCTTGCAGCGGAAACCTCGCAAATGCCTGCCTCTGTCCCGAACAACACACGGTCTGTGGCTTCAAGCCGCCCCCTCTCCGGTTTCTAGGGTTGTCCAGTAAGTCCCAAGTGTCTCTTGGTTGAAGCCCCAGAGGAAACCCTTGTGTTCTATGCCCTGACCTACGCTGTTAGGGCTTAATTTACTCTTCCTTCTTGGATCTTCAGGTACCCGATCGTCTTATTCTCAAATATTGCCTTGTGAACTCTTGAGCAGGAGGCAGGAAAACTCTGGAGGTGCGTCCAGCTGTGGCTTTGAAGTCCTTACTTCCCCCGTGTCTCTTAGCTTCTCTCCCCTTCCCTCTCTACTTTGCATTCTGAGAAAAAAAAGAAAACTCTGATACATCTTTACTTTTGTTTCAAATCTAGTCAATTGATGGCCATTTTATTGGAAATATATTTTTCACGTCTAGGGGCGTCCGGGTGGCTCGGTCAGTGGAGCATTGGCTCTTGATTTTGGCTCCGGTTGGGATCCTGGGGGTGTGGGATCGAGCCCCGCCTTGGGCTCTGTGTTGAGCGAGGAGCCTGCTTGGGATTCTCTCTCTCTCTCTCTCTCTCTCTCAAATAAAATTAATTAATTAAAAAATGAAAGATATTTTTCACTTCTAGGAGTATCATTTGCTTTTTTCAAGATTTTATTTGTTTTTTAAATTTAATTTATTTTTTAAATTTACATCCATATTAGCATATAGTGCAACAGTGATTTCAGGAGTAGATTCCTTAGTGCCCTTGACCCATTTAGCCCCTCCCCCTCCCACAACCCCTCCAGCAACCCTCTGTTTGTTCTCCATATTTAAGAGTGTCTTCTGTTTTGTCCCCTCCCTGTTTTTACATTATTTTTGCTTCCTTTCCCTTACGTTTGTCTGTTTTGTCTCTTAAAGTCCTCATAGGAGTGAAGTCATAGGATATTTGTCTTTCTCGGACTAATTTCGCTTAGCATAATACCCTCTGGTTCCAGCCCCCTAGGTGCAAATGGCAAGATTTCATTCTTTTCGGTTGCCGCGTAATATTCCATTGTATATACATACCACATCTTCTTTATTCATTCATCCGTCGATGGACATTTTGGCTCTTTCCATCCTTTGGCTATTGTCGAGAGTGCTGCTATAAACATGGGGGTGCATGTGTCCCTTCAAAACAGCACACCTGTATCCCTTGGATAAGTGCCTAGTAGTGCAGTTGCTGGGTCATAGGGTAGTTCTATTTTTAGTTTTTTGAGGACTCTCCATACTCTTTTCCAGAGTGGCTGCACCAGCTTGCATTGCCACCAGCAGTGCAAAAGAGAGCCTCTCTCTCCACATCCTCGCCAACATCTCTTGTTGCCTGAGTTGTTCATGTTGGCCATTCTGACAGGGGTGAGGGGGGTCTCTCATTGTGGTTTTGATTTGTATTTCCCTGAGGATGAGGGATGTGGAGCATTTTCTCATGTGTCGGTTGGCCATCTGGATGTCTTCTTTGGAGAAGTGTCTATTCATGTCTTTTGCCCATTTCTTCACTGGGTTATTTGTTTTTTGGGTGTTGAGTTTGATTTTAAGATTTTATTTTTAAGCAATTTCTACCTCCAACATGGGAGTTGAACTCACAACCCTGAGATCAACAGTTGCACATTCCACTGAATGAGCCAGCCAGGCTCCCCCACTTTGACATGTGTGTGTGTGTGTGTATACATACACACATGCATTTTATTTATTTATTTATTTTAATTTTTTTTTTAACATTTATTTATTTTTGAGACAGAGAGAGACACAGCATGAACGGGGGAGGGGCAGAAAGAGAGGGAGACACAGAATCGGAAGCAGGCTCCAGGCTCTGAGCCATCAGCCCAGAGCCCGACGCGGGGCTCGAACTCGCGGACTGTGAGATCGTGACCTGAGCTGAAGTCGGACGCTCAACCGACTGAGCCACCCAGGCACCCACACACATGCATTTTAATCAGGGTCATATATATGTTTATTTATTTTGAGAGCTTGAGCAGGGGAGGGACAGAGAGAGAGGGAGAGAGAATCCCAAGCAGGCTCCACACTGTCACTGCAGAGCCCCACGCGGGGCTCGATCTCACAAACCGTGAGATGATGGCCTGAGCTGAAATCAAGAGTCAGACGCTCAACCGACTGAGCCACCCAGGTGCCCACCCCCTCCCCCCCATTTGCCTTTTCAATCTGTCCTTTCCCGATCGCTCTTTTTTGTCACGTTGTGCCCTTGATCTCTGGACGTGGGGAGCACTCTGGCTGTTCTGGTTCTGGACCTGACCATTCCCACACCCGCAGTGCTTGAGGGGTCATGCTCCTGCTGACTTGCCTTCACTATGTCATTAATCTCTGTCTGCGAGTTCACGGCTTGGTCTTGGTCTGTGAGCACCCCCTTGGGGGCCTCCTTTGGCCACGGCATTTTCTTTCAGTGAGGGTTGGCTCTGCTTCTGCTTTAAAGCTGGGATGTCCTCTTCCAGGCTCAGAACTGCGGCCGGAAGCCAGGTCCTGCGCCGCTGTTGCTGGTGGGGGTATCCCCGCAGCACTGTCGCCATAGGAGCGTGGCCTCCGGGCACCTCTGTGCACTGGCTAAGCTGGACGAGTTTCCTGCTCTCTGGCCCTAACGCTGCCCCCTGCCTCCCCCCAGCTGCTGCCACCCTGGCCTCAGCACCTGGCTGTCCACGCGTCCCTCTTCAGCTCCCGAGGCCCCAGCTCACATTTGTTCATTTGTCTTCTGTTTGGGGATTCTTCTTTTATGACTTTTCCATCCGGGGTCCGTTTTATGTGGCAGGCGTGTTCCTCAGAGCTCCCGCGGTTCTGATTGAAAAACCAAGGCCCCTCGAGCCCTGGAATTTGAGCCCACGCGTGTGCAGCTGAAAACCCACGATCCTCAACCACGTCCCAGGCTTCTGACTGTTGGTGATGGAGCCACGATCCTCCCAAAGGCTGGCGACGGGTGCCGGGTGCCCCCACGCTGAATGGCCAGACCGCTTTGCTTTTAGAGTTCTCCTGGCTTCTCTGAAGGCTTTCCTGCCTCCCCTTCGGGTCGCCTCTTCAGGTTTCTCCACGCGCTGCAGACGGGGCCTGGGCTCCGTAGGGTCTGTGCATGGTCACGGGAGCCCCGGCCGGGTCTGGCAGGCTCACCTGCGATCTAAGCACAGACCTTCACCACGGACTTGGACAGTGCCCACCTTTTTTCTGCCTGTTTTCTCGGCCACAGTTGGGGATGGGGGACCTCCAGGGTCATGAGATGCCTGCTATGTAGACAGGGTGATAAGTGAATTCATCTGAAAGCCTGGGTCTGTGGTGATGAAGAGCCTACACCTTGAGGTCAGACCGACTGGAACCCAAGTGGTTGTTCCGCTCAGAGCTGCGTGACCCCGGGGCAAGCCCACTCCTGGGTCTGAGCCTCGGTTTCTTCACCCGCACCATGGGTATAACGATCGTATCGTAGTCCTGGAGTGCTGGTGGCTGGTGAGTGAGCTTATCCACATAGACAGGTCAGCGTGTGACGGCCACTTGGCTAGAGCTGAATAAACGTGTGTGTGTGTGTGCGTGACCCACAGAGAGCTTTTCAGCAGGGCTTCCTGGTGCCAGGTTCCATGCTAGCCCCCCCCCTTTTTTTTCATCTTTTTAAAAATTTCTTTTGAAGTTATTTATTTTGAGGGGGGGGGAGAGAGAGAATGAGTGGGGTAGGGGCAGAGAGAGAGGGAGAGAGAATTCCAACCAGGCTTCATGCCGTCTGTGCAGAGCTGATGCGGGGCTCAAACTCATGAACCATGAGATCACGACCCAAGCCAATACCAAGAGGCAGATGTAGGGGTGCCTGGGTGGCTCAGTCAGTTAAGCGTCCGACTTCCGCTCAGGTCATGGTCTCGCGGTTTGTGGGTTCGAGTCCCGCGTCAGGCTCCGTGCTGACAGCTAGGAGCCTGGAGCCTGCTTCGGATCCTGTGTCTCCCTCTCTCTCTGCTCCCACCCCCGCTTGTGTTCTGTCTCTCAAAAAATGAATAAATGTTTAAAAAAATGTTTTTTTTTTTTAAAGAGTCAGATGTTTAACCACCTGAGCCACCCGGGCACCCCCATGCTGGGCCCTTTACGCACATCGCCATGTTTTTGCCTCACAGCCCTAAGAGGTAAGACTTCGATTATCAGTAATTGAAGGGGGGGGGGTACGTGGAAGCCTCGTGAGGTGGGCAGCCAGCTGAGAAAGGTGGGTGCTTCGAGAGGAGCCCTCCAGCCTCTGGCTGAAAGCCAGCCCTCTTCACCAACCACATCCTGGCTCTTTGGGCCTCTGGGCTTCCAAAGGAGGTGGGAGGTCACTCTCCCCCCACCCCCCCCACCCCCCGAGGTCAGGATCATGTTCTAGGCCTCTGGGCCCCCCAGCCCAGCCCCTGGTGTGTTCCCAGGCTGGCTGAAGAAACAAGCAAAATGCAGGAACTTCCTGTTTCCCTACCCCCCTTTCCTGCCCCAGGAGTGCCCCCTCCCCACTTGACAAAACTCTGAAGAAGGGCCGGAAAGTGGCAGGCTTTATCTTCCCCTCCTGGGAGGAGAGGCCTGGTTGGAATGTGTCCCCTGATAACAGGGCTTGTGAGGGGCTGGGGCGGGCGGCTGCTTGCCATGGGCTCTGGGACGTGTGGTGCTGACAGATAAGGGCTCTAAAGGGCATCAGAACCGCAGCCCCAACGACATGAGCCATAGGCAGGGAGTGAGGAGGGGCCAACGTTGCCGAATTCCCATGCGGGGAGCACAACTATGGCGGAGAGGGGGCCATTAAAAGGAGAATTTGCTAGTGATGAGATTTTCTTAATGAGCCATTAAGTTATTCAACAAATGTTACAGAGGCCAGGCTGAATGAACGAGCTGAGAATCAAGGTTAAGAGTGAGGGCTCTGGGGGCGCCTAGGTGGCTCAGTGGGTCAAGCGTCCAACTCTTGATTTCAGCTCAGGTCATGATCCCTGGGTCAAGCCCCGCGTTGGGCTCCATGCTGAGGGTGACGCCGGCTTGAGATTCTCTCTCCCTCTCTTTCTTTCTCTCTCTCTCTCTCTGCTCCTCTCCCCAGCTTGCATGCTCGCTCACTCGCTCGCTCTCAAAAAAACGAAAGGCTTTGGAATCAGCCAGATGTGGGCTCAAGGCCTGGCTCTGTCACTTGGTGGCCTGTGACTTTGCCTTGTGGGCCTCAATGTCTTCATCTGTAAAGTGGGAGAACAAACATGAGGATCTGCGGGGGTGACGTGTGCATCTCGGGCTCCAGGGTCCGGCCCATCCTCAGTAAACAAGTTTTTAAACCGTGACTCAGGAATTCTGACGGCCTGGTGGTCAAAGACGATCTTAGCTCTGCCTGCCACTGTGGGGCCGTGTGGGGGTCTAAAGGCAGCAATGCGGGTTTTGCGTGGGGGTGTAGGGCAGCCCCCTGGAGCCTGGGATGGGAAGGGGTGCAGAGGGCTGAGAACCGGAACCTAGCAGGCCTGTCCCCTGGGGCATTTGTCTTTTGGTGGACCTGCCTCATTTGGTCCTTTGCAGTCTGGCCCCTTCTGCTGTCATGGCCCCCTCGCACGGACCCTCATTATCCCCTCCCCGAATCCTGGTGTGGTGTTCTTTCCTTCAGCCAGTGCCCACCCCATAGGGCCGGAGGGCCCGAGGCCCAGTTCCAAATGCCCGGGAGAGTTCATGGTAAGACCAGCTTCTGTGTGGTCCCCTGCTGAGCCCACTCAGCTGTGGCAGCCGGCTGGTGGCCCCGTGTGGGTAGTCGGTGGGCAACAGGACCCCCAGGGACCAGGACAGGGCTGGGCGCACAGCAGGCCCTCAAGAAAGCATTTTCTGGAAGAACAGCTCTTGCTTCGTAGCCCCCGCCATGTGCCAGGTGGTTTAGGAACGCTGCCTGACCTCAGCCCCGGGGAGGGGGGGGTCTTGTCTCCACAGTTAGGTGAAGTGATTTGCCCCCCCCCCCAGGCCACGTGGCAACTCAGAACTGTGGGGCGTCCGGCCTGCGGTGGGCAGTGCAGGTGGGAGCGATAGGGCACCAGGGAGTCAGGAATATTCCTGCCGTGCTCAGCCCCTGAGTCTTGTGATGCTGAAACTCAAGAGCCCCCTGACTCAGCAGGATATTAATAAGCCTGGCGGGCTCCCAGGGGGCCGGCTCTGCCAGGGGCTAGAGCCGGAAGACTGAGCCCTGTGGCCTGGGATCTCCCTCCCCATGTCCCCAGCTGGTCCCAAAGCTCCAGCTTCTTCCCCAGGCCCTCCTGATCCCCTGCCCTGCCCCCTACTCTCCTGGCAGTGATTCTCCTGGAGGAGACCCCTCCCCACCCGCTGAGCATGCCTGAGAAAATCCCACTGAGGTTAAGGAAACCATCTAGAAGGGACCCAGAAGGAAAGATGGAGCCAAAACGCATGGGGACAGGGGACAGAGGGCAGGGGTCAATTGTTGGGGCTCTTGGGGTCAGAGGTGAGTTCACACTCCCTCTCTCCCACTCACCACGTGGGGACCTGGAACAAACTTTTAACAGAGCCTTAGCTCCTTAATCCGTGAAGCAGGGGTCCTAAGAGCACCTAGCCCTAGATCTGCAGTGAGGGCCCCAGGAGGTAGTTGTCACAGAAGGCCCGTCTCGGGAACGACAGCTCCTTCTCACCTGTCACCACCACATCGGGTGCGGGTGGCCACTGACAGCTGGTTGGTCGGGTCCGGACTGGGTTTCTGTCCCACAGTGCCCTCTAGTGGGGAAGTGTGGTTATTGCCGGTCGTGTGGGCTGTACTCCTTCTGAACCCCCAGGAGTCTAAAATGTGCCCTTACTGATGGACTTAAGTTCACGGTCCCTATTATGCACAGGAGGTCAGGCTAAGAGGAAGGAGACCCATTCCCTTCAGCCTCCCTTGGCATCAATGACCTCTGTCCAGTCCTGTCCTGGGTCCTGCTCCCTGTAGCCTGGACGAGTCACAACCTCCCTGACCTCATCTGTGGATGAGACATAGAACCTAGAGGGCCAGACCCAGGAGGCAGGCATTCAGGAAGCGGCGGTGACCAGGGGTCTGCACCCGGGGCAACCGGGGGCCCTGACAGTTGCAGATGCAGAAGGCTTGGAGCCCCCAGGGGGAGGGGTCCCTTGCCATGGCTGCCAGACTGGAACAAATATTTGCTCCCAGCAGACCCAGCCTGTCTTTGCCCGGCCTCCTAGCACCCCCAGCTCCTCCCAGAGGCTGAGGACCCCGTGTCCTTAAATGAATGTCCATTTGCTGAAGATTCCCGGGGGTGGGGGCTGCATCTCCTGGAAAGTATCTGCATTCTTCGTCTCGGCCGTCCCCCCACCCCAGTAAAACCCTTCCTGTCTCTGGAGCTGTTGAGAACGGAATCAGGGCCAGTGAGCACAGGCCACAGGGGAGCTGAGCTCCGTGGAGCATAACGTGTCCCGTGATTACCCAGAGCAGGCAGGGACCTCCCTGTTGTATCTCTGCGGAGCGGTGACCGCTCGGCCCGCGTGTTGGAGGTGAGCCCACTGGAGAAAGAGCCAAACTGGCTGAACTCGGGTGTCTCTTCCAACCCGGAGAGGCTCTCTTTCTTCCAAACTAATTTCTACTAGCTTATTTTTAACAAGGTAATGAAAGAATAGAGTTTGAAAAGAAAAAAAAAAAGGGGGGGGGCATGAGAAGGTTTATCCTGGAATATCACTGTCCCCCTTTCTCCACCTCCCTAGGCCATCCCCCCCGCCCCCCACCGAGACACAGCCCTCAGGCTTCCAGCTGTTTCCCTGAACAATCCCCTCCGTCTTTTCTAAATCCACGTTTGCCCAGGTCCTTCTGGATTTGTCAGTTTCAAACGCTAGCTATTAGCTTCCTACCAGGGCTCGTCAGGGCTCAACTTTCTTACCTCACCCCCTCCTTCCACAGCTCACCTTCCCTACGTTCCCCCAAAGTGCTTACCCTCAACTTCCCAAAATGGTTCCATCACAAGTTTGGTAAAAATAACCAGAGTTTATCACGAGTATGCCACTGTGGGACCCAGTATTTCACTGAGATCTAGTCTTCAGCCTGCACGGGTGGCTGGCTGGCTGTCAGTAGAGTGTGTGACTTGCTCTTGGGGTCATGAGTTGGAGCTCCGTGTTGGGTGTAGAAATTACTTAAAAAAAAAAAAAAAGCAGCAGCAGGTGCCTGGGCGGCTGTCGGTTGAGCGTCTGACTTCAGCTCAGGTCATGATCTCGCACTTCATGAGTTCAAGCCCCGCATCAGGCTCTCTGCTAGACAGCTCAGAGCCTGGAGCCTGCTTTGGATCCTGTGTCTCCCTCTCTCTCTGCCCCTTCCCTGCTTCTGTGTGTGTGTGCGTGTGCGCGTGTGTGTGTGTACGCGCGCGCGCTCTCTCTCAAAAATAAACATTAAAATAAATAAACTTAAAAAAAAAAAACCAGGAGTCAGTTGCTCAACTAACTGGGCCACCCAGGTACCCCTGAATATCTGACTTTGACTAAAGAAAGCTTCCTTTTCCACACTGTCAACTAATTTCCCTGAAAAACTATAAAGGGATCACGTTTTTATGTTCTTAACAAGTAGGGAAAAAAAAAAACCCAACAAGTTCATCAAAAATCTACTTAAATTCTTTGTCTAGAAGATTTTCGGTTTGCTTTTGATTTTTTTTTTTTTCAAGTAGGCTCCACCCACACCTAACGTGGGGCTCGAGCTCACGACGCTGGGATCAGGAGTCGCACGCTCTACCCACTGAGCCAGCCAGGCGCCCCTGTTTGGAAGATTTTTAAACAGATTAGAAAACTCCATCCCCAAGTTACTTAAGTTTGCAGATATAAGAGCTCTTATGTGTGACCAAATCACGTAATACTAGAAACATGCCGAACGTCCGTTTTTCATAACGCCCTCTCCGTAGCAGACATTTGTCAAAAAGTAATCTTTGTACCATTCTTTGCCTTGACCTCAGATAGCGCGTGTCCATGTTTATTATGGCAGATCTCTTGGGTAGCACGCTGCTGAGAACCACTTGTCTTCGCTGCAAAGGCCAGGAAGTTGGGAGCATGTGACTTTTTGTAAAAGAAATATGCGAAACCCGTGTGTAAGTTACAGAGTCCGTGTGAATTCCTTGCCTTGGGGTAACCAGTGAACTGCTCTGTGATGCCAACATTTTTATGATCATTCCCTTACCTTATGGGAAAACATTGGAAGAGGGGGGCGGGGCGCCTAGGTGGCTCAGTTAAGCATCTGACTCTTGATCTCAGCTCAGGTCTTGATCTCAGGGTTGTGAGTTCAAGTTCCACATTGGGCTTCACAATGGACCCCACATTGGGCATAGAGCCTACTTAAAAAAAAAACACTGGGGGGCACCCCAAGTGGCTCATTCGGTTAAGTGTCCTACTCTTGACTTCGGCTCAGGTCATGATCTCACAGTTTCGTGGCCCTGACAGCCAGGAGCCTGGTTGAGATTCTCCCTTTTTCTCTGCCTCTCTCTCTCTCTCTCTCTCAAAATAAATAAATAAACTTTAAAAAAATCAGAAGATTCTATTATATAAAGTATATTTTGTGGACACTTGGTTGGCTCCATTGGTAGAGAGTGTAACTGTTGATCTCGGGTGGTGAGTTTGAGCCCCACGTTGGGGCTCGAGTTTATTTTATTTTATTTTATTTTTTAACATTTATTTATTTTTGAGACAGAGAGACAGAGCATGAACGGGGGAGGGGCAGAGAGAGAGGGAGACACAGAATCGGAAGCAGGCTCCAGGCTCCGAGTCATCAGCCCAGAGCCTGACGCGGGGCTCGAACTCACGGACCGCGAGATTGTGACCTGAGCTGAAGTCGGACGCTCAACCGACTGAGCCACCCAGGCGCCCCTCGAGTTTATTTTAAAAAATAAAACAGGAGCGCCTGGGTGACTCAGTCGATTAAATGTCCAACTTCCACTCAGGTCATGATCTCACAGTTCATGAGTTCCAGCCCCGCGGCCGGCTCTGTGCTAACACCTTGGAGCCTGGAGCCTGCTTCAGATTCTGTGTCTCCCGCTCTCTCTCTCTCTCTCTCTCTGCCCCTCCCCTGCTCACACTCTGTGTGTGTCTCTCTCTCAAACATAAATAAACATTTTTTTTAATTCTTAAAAATCCAGGAACTATTTTTAAAAAATTAAAAAAAAAAAACAAACCCAAAACTGTACTCTGTGCACTTCTGGCTTCCTTTCTTCCCCAGGAGTGATACATGGAGTGATTTTTATGTTGTTATCTCAATAATGGCATCCCAGGATCCTCGGCTTGCTCCGGTCCAAAGCAGCTGCCCCATCAATAACTATTCTCACACAGTCGGGTTTATTTCTTCCATGAATCACCGTTTTTGTTAAATGAGTCACTTCACCACGCAGACCACATCATCTTTGCTTTTGAGACTCACAGAAATTAAGTAGTGCTCTGGTCTTTCATCAGTGATGCGGAATCTGGCAAACGCCTTAAAGCAGAGACATGGGGAAAACACCTGTAACACCCACCTGCCTGCACAGTATGTCCCAGTACGTGTGTCTTCAGCCGCCCTTTCTGCCCAGCCTTCCAATAATATTTGCTGGTGAAGAAATACGTTTTTTAAAGGAGGGAATAGGGGCGCCTGGGTGGCTCAGTCGTTAAGCATCAGACTCTTGGTTTTGGCTAGGCCGTGATCTCCTGGTTTCAAGAGTTCGAGCCCTGCATTGGGCTCAGTGCTGTCAGTGCAGAGCCTGCGTGGGATCCTGGCTCCTCTCCCTCTCTCTCTGCCCCTCCCCTGCTTGTGCTGTCTCTCTCTCTCTCTCTCTCTCTCAATAAATAAATAAATAAACCTTAAAAAAAAAAAAAGGAAATAGATGAAATACATTTTGGTTCTTTGCCAAGTTGTTTTTTTATTTTTGTTACAGTTTTCACCACAGTTTTATCACAGCAGGAAGAACAAAGGTTTCCCAACAGTACTTGTTTCTGCTTTTGCGGTGAAGAAACCTCCAAGGGGCGCCTGGGTGGCTCAGTCGGTTGAGCGGCCGGCTTCGGCTCAGGTCATGATCTCGCAGTCTGTGAGTTCGAGCCCCGCATCGGGCTCCGTGCTGACAGCTCAGAGCCTGGACCCTGTTTCAGATTCTGTGTCTCCCTCTCTCTGACCCTCCCCCGTTCATGCTCTCTGTCTCAAAAATAAATAAACGTTTAAAAAAAATTTTTAAATAAAAAATAAAAAAAGAAACCTCCAAGGAAGACTTCAAAACATTTACATTAAGTTTAAAGAAACTTGGGGGAAGGAAAATATTGAGTATGACACAGCTTTAAACATTCTTGGAGAGGGGCGCCTGGGTGGTGCAGTCGGTTAAGTGTCCGACTTCAGCCAGGTCACGATCTCGCGGTCCGTGAGTTCGAGCCCCACGTCGGGCTCTGGGCTGATGGCTCGGAGCCTGGAGCCTGTTTCCGATTCTGTGTCTCCCTCTCTCTCTGCCCCTCCCCCGTTCATGCTCTGTCTCTCTCTGTCCCAAAAATAAATAAAAAATGTTGAAAAAAAAATTAAAAAAAAAAAAAACATTCTTGGAGAAACTATGGAGGTTTGTCTACACGTTTGATTTTTACATGTTTTCCAACTTGGGATGGCTGAGTATCATATAACCTAGTATAACATATATCTCAAGGCCAATTCTATGTCCATTTAAAGACACTATTTGGGGCACCCGGCAGACTCAGTCAGTGGAGCATGTGACTCTTGATCTCGGGGTCATGAGTTCGAGCCCCACAGTGGGTGTAGAGATTACTTAAAAATAAAATCTCGGGGCGCCTGGGTGGCTCAGTTGGTTGAGCGTCCAACTTTGGCTCAGGTCATGATCTTGCAGTTTGTGAGTTCAAGCCCCGCATCGGGCTCTGTGCTGACAGCTCGGAGCCTGGAGCCTGCTTCGGATTCTGTGTCTCCTTCTCTCTCTGCCCCTTCCCTACTTGTGCTCTGTCTCTCTCAAAAAATGAATAAACAAAATAAATAAATAAAAATAAAAAATAAAGACACTGGTTGGGGCACCCGGCGGGCTCAGTCAGTGGAGCACGTGACTCTTGATCTCGGGGTCGTGAGTTCGAGCCCCACAGTGGGTGTAGAGATTACTTAAAAATAAAATCTTGGGGCGCCTGGGTGGCTCAGTCGGTTGAGCGTCCAACTCTTGATTTCAGCTCCGGTCATGATGTTGTGGTTCCCGAGATCTGAGCCCCACATCCCACTGTCGGTGTGGAGCCTGCTTGAGAGTCTCTCTATTTCTCTGTCCCCCTCCTACTCTCCCTCTCTTTCTCTCTCTCAAAGTAAACATTTTAAAAGTTAAAAAAAATAAAATCTTAAGACAATAAAAAGTAAAAAATAGACTGGCTGGAAACCCCCCATCTCGAATAGTCTTCTGGATTAGTCCAAGCCCTGGGACAGGGAAAAGGGCGGACGGCTCTGACGTCATCTTACTGTAGCTCAGTTTTTATCATCATCACCACCCTCAGCCAGTTTGCTTTTCCCTAGATGGCTTCATTGTTCTTTTATTGCTTTATTGACATAAAATTGTTGGAGAGTAAACTGCAAGTTTCAAGTGCACAGTGTGATGTGTGTTGTTGTTGTTTTAAGTTTATTTATTTTGAGAGAGAGCGCGTGCGCGAGCGAGCATGGGGGAGGGGCAGCGCTATTGGCTCAGAGCCCAGCACGGGGCTCGATGCCGTGAACCGGGGGATCATGACCTGAGCCGAAATCAAGAGTCGGACGCTTAACCGACTGAGCCACCCAGGCGCCCCCGTGTGAAGCCATCACATCGGTCTATCTCCCCCGCCTCCACAAGTTTGCCTGGGCCCCTTTGTCACCCTCTGTCCCCCCTCTCCCATCCCCAAGCAACCACTGATCCATCACTCTAGATCCGTTTGCATTTTCTAGAATTTTGTATAAATTGGCTCACGTGTCATGTACTCTCTGGCCTCTTTCATTCAGTCTACTTCTTCCGAGACCCAGAAATGTTGAGTCTATCCGCAATTCCGTGGCTCGTGGCCCTTCTTCCGTCTTCAGAGGGCATCCCTCCAGCCCGCGTTCCCGACGTCACACCTCTCTGCCTCTGACCCCCCTGCCTCCCTCTTCTAAGAACTAGTGATTACGGTGAGCCCGCCCAGATGACCCAGGCTGATCTCCCCATCTTAAGATCCTTAACTTAATCAGATTGTCTGCAGAGTCTTGTAAGGTAACGGTAGGAGGTTCAGGGGATTAGGACAGGGATATTTTTCGGGAGCCATTATTCTGTCTGTTACGGCTACAATGAACATTGGTGTCTGAGTTTTTGTGTGGACATATGCTTGAGTTTATCTAGGAGCAGGATAGTTGGCTCATACGTTAGTATAGGGTTCCCTTCTTAAGAAACTGCCAGATGGGGGCGCCTGTGTGGTTCAGTCGGTTAGGCATCCCGCTTTGGCTCGGGTCATGCATGATCTCAGGGTTCAGGGGGTTCCAGCCCTGCCTTGGGCTCTGTGTTGACAGCTCAGAGCCTCGAGCCTGCTTGGGATTCTGTGTCTCCCTCTCTCTCTGCCCCTCCCCTGCTCACGCTCTGTCTCTCAAAAATAACAAACGTTAAAAAAAAAGAAAAGAAAAGAAAAAGAAAGAAAAATCCCAAAGAATCTACAAGGAAGTTACTAGAACTTGTGAGTCTAGCAGGGTTACAAAATATAAGGTCAGCATACACGAGTCAGTTGTGCTTCTGTATGCTAACTGCATTAGCTCCCCACTGCTGAGTAACAAAGCCATCCTAACACTTAGCTTCCTGAAACAACAAACTTTTATGATTTCACGTGGTTTCTATGGGGCAGGAATACAGAAATGGGGCTGAGGATCTGTCACGAGGTTGCAGTCAAGATGTTGGCTGGAGTTGCGTTGTCACCTGATGGGTTGACTGGACCTAGGAGGACCCACTTCCCTTGATGTCCTCATCACCAAGAGAGAGCAGGGCAGAAGCTGTAACATTTTATGCTTTATGATTGAACCGTGGAAGTCACAGTCTGTCATTTCTGTCATATCCCGCTGGCTGCATAGGTCAGTTCTACACAGGGCGTAAGGGCACTAACCACTCGGAATGGAGAGCAGGAGAGCGAATCGCTGACGGCCTTCACGGGGGCTGGCTGCTACCCCAGTACTGAGCCCTGGACATTGAATTGTAAAAAGTACTGTGCATAATGGCACCACAACCCACGAGGTACTTGTGTCTAAACTAACAGACGGGTACCCAGTAGAGGTTTGCCACCCATCAGTTATGACACATGCAGATGGCACTTTCTTTTGCTTAAAAAAAAAAAATTATTTAATGTTTATTCATTTTTGAGAGAGGTGGGGGGGAGAGAGGGAGGGCAGAGAGAGAGGGAGACACAGAATCCGAAGCAGGCTTCAGGCTCTGAGCTGTCAGCACAGAGCCCGACGCGGGGCTCGAACCCACGGACTGTGAGATCATGACCCCGAGCCGAAGTCGGATGCCCAACCAACTGAGCCACCCAAGCGCCCCTACCTATTTCTGATTGCAGAAGATTTCAGATTCTCAAATGCAGGAGTGGGGAAGACCACAGCCTCTGGTCTAAATCTGGTCTGCTGCCTATTTTTGTAAATAAAGTTTTGTTGGAGCATGGCCACACTCGTTTGTTGGCTATTAATCGTCTGCAGTGTTTTCACGGTATAATAGCAGAGGGAAGCAGCTGCAGTGAGACCACACGACCCTCAGAGTCTGAAATATTCACTTTCAAGCCCTTGTTTTGCCAACCCCTAAAGGCTAGAGTAATTTAGACTTTTGGAAAAAGGAATCTCCAACTTATATCATGAGAATACCTGCCAAGCAACTAGTAGGTAAGTACATACGTAAACTGCTTATCTATCGGTCACTCTTCCAGCAATACAGACCTTTGAGCCATATTCTTGGAGCACCTGACTGGCTCAGTCAGCAGAGCATGTGACTCTTGATCTCGGGGCTGTGGGTTCAAGCCCCATATTGGGTGTAGAGATTACTTAAAAAATAAAATGTTTTTGGGGCGCCTGGGTGGCTCAGTTGGTTGAGCGTCCGACTTCGGCTCAGGTCATGATCTCACGGTAGGTGGGTTCGAGCCCCGTGTCGGGCTCTGTGCTGACAGTTCATAGCCTGGAGCCTGCTTCGGATTCTGTGTCTCCCTCTCTCTCTGCCCCATCCCCACTTGTGCTCTGTCTCTCTCTCTCAAAAATAAATAAACATTAAAACATTTTTTTAAGATTAAAAAAAAAAATAAGATTGCTATGGGGCATCTGGGTGGCTCAGTCGATTAAGTGTCCGACTTCAGCTCAGGTCATGATCTCATGGTTCATGAGTTCGAGCCCCCACGTCAGGCTCTGTGCTGACAGCCTGGAGCCTGGAGCTTGCTTCAGATTCTTTGTCTCCCTCTCTCTCTGCCCCGACCCCACTCACGCTTTGTTTCTCTCTGAGAAATAAATAAACGTTAAAAAAATTAAAAAAATTAAAAAAAGATTGCTATTTCGAGTACCTGGGTGGGTCAGTCGGTTAAGCGTCAGACTTCGGCTCAAGTCATGATCTCACAGTTCGCGAGCTTGAGCCCCACATCGGGCTCTGTGCTCTCAGTGCAGAGCCTGCTTTGGAGCCTCTGTCCCCCTCTCTCTCTGCCCCTCCCTCGCTGGCATGCTCTCTCTAAAATAAATAAACATAAAAAAGAATAAATAAATAAATAAGATTGTCATTTGAAACACAAAAAAACTTTGGGATTTAAAGGGCCCATTTTGGGGATCTGGAAAGCTAACTTATGGCAAATAATTCGTATTCTTCTTAAGACACTGTTTTGAAAGAGCCGATCATATTCACAAATCGTGTTGTAACTTAGCACCAATTAACCGGTCAGGAGGGACAGAGTTCGTGGGATTAAAAACCCTTACACTTATAATCTTTCTCATCCATTACTGTCAATAATCTTCTTACTGGATCCATTTTGAGAAGGCAAATACTGATATTTTCACTTGTCCTATTGAAATTACACAAAACGTGCCAGGGCATAAAGGGACCATCGTCCTTTGCCAGAGCATAGCCCTGTGTGCCATCTTGGGGAGGTGGTGTAGCCTAATGGTGGAAAGGGGAGTTTCCATGGCCGGTTGCTAAGTTCAAACCCTAGCTATGTCATTTACCTGCTGCGCAAATGGCGGTTTCCTCTTTTCTAAAGTGGGAGTGACCAGAGTATCTGCTTCATAGGATTGTCGTAAGGACTTAACAAACTAAAGCATGCAAAGCACTTGCAAAGCGCCTGGGTGCACATGGAGAGGAGTAACTATTTGTGTCGTTAGTGCTAATTTTGATTATTAGTATTTCAATGTGGATTCCCCCCTGCCGGTTCTGAAGAACACAATGAACTTTTTATTTAGCAACTTGACCTAAGTAAAAATTCCGGGTCATTTTTGGGTAATCCTCTGCTGGCAGAATAATCTTGTGTGTTTTCACCACCCTAGAACATTTAAGTGATCTGGAATGCTCTTAATGACCTGATTTGGGAATATCGTCAAGTCGACTCTAAGGAAGAATGCTGTTCAGGTCGCCTTACGTGGCACCCCTTTATACGCGTAAGCCTCCCTGTTTCCAGGGGTCTCTTGGAGATTCGATCATGCAAGGGACTGACCCAGGGGGACTTCACTTCTTAGTATCATTACGTCTTTTTCAGGGTCTGTTACCCTCGTTCAACAAGCCACAAGCAGAGGGTGGTCTTTGCAGGGATTTTCACTTCCAAAAGCAAGCTTCAGCTTATTGAATACAATCAGGTGGCGTCACACGTAGGATCTCCCATTATCTTTCCATTAACATGGAAACTGCCCAATTTTCTGGCTGTTGCTGTTGCCATTTTTGCCACTACCTGTCTTTGTCATGCAGCAAGGACCCCCTGAGTGACGAAGCACCTCCCATAGGCCTGCAGGAAAACCTCCTCTCAGAAAGTCAGTCTGATCTCTCCTGGGCCTCGGGCATCTCACAGATAACAATCTTGGTGCAGGAAAACATTTGTTGGCTTTTTGTAGTGATGGATTTCTTGCGAGTCTTTCGTGTAACTTCTTCAATAACTTCAGGACGATCTATGCAAGACAAGCTCATTCCCACAGATGTTCTTTCTTCCTCCACCACAGTTATGTCCGGGGCAGGGTTTATTCGCCCACAGGCCACGGAGCTTCTGATAGAAGCACCTGTGCGCAGATTTCCGCTGGTCACGTGTCTCCTGGATCTTTCCCCCTTGGCCAAAAGTCCTCAATCCTCCTTCCTCCCCGCCCCCCCTCCCCCCGCCGCCAACCACTTGCCTCTTGAGAGGAGTCTGAGCGCTGAGAGGCTCGCTGCCAGCAATCAGCTTTTTGCTGTGTTTCGTCCAGTTCCCTTGCTCCCGGACTCTGTGTGCTCCAGAAGCTCTCCACCTGCTCGGTCAGATTCAGTTTCCTGCAACTGCTCCTGACGGGTCCTGTGCATCTATCTGCTGGAGCAGAAGCCTCCGATCCCGGCTTCCGAACCCTTAGGCTTCCCAGGCCCGGTGGCAAGCCCGGGGACCTTGCTAGGTGTCCCGTGTCGACCACGCCACCTGGCGTCATCGCATGTCCTCCACCAGAGGTCCAGCCGGCATCTCGGTCCTTCGCGGGCCGGCGGCCACACCCCGCCTGTCCGGCTAGCCCTCTTAGCCCCTCATGCCTCAGGCCTCTCCACCTGACCGGCTCCCAGACCCCTGGGGCCTGGGGATCGCCGCGCGCAGCCCAGCAACTAGCACCCGGAAGCGAGAGCCGCCCTCGGGCGCCAGCAGACCCCTGGGGTGGCAGCCTCCTAGACGTAACTTGGCAAATCCTGCCCCCCCGCAGCACTTCGGCCAATCGAGGCTGGCCACCGGGCGAGAGGCGGCAACTCCGTCCAATCGCGTCTCACCGACCCCGGGGGCTCGCCGAATCGCAAGGTGAAGCAGCCAATGGCGCCTCCGGGAGAAACAAGGAAGGCGGGGAAAAGGGAAGGGGTGTGGCCACAAGGCCCCGCCTTCCACTCTGAAGGAGAGGTGGTGCGCCTGCGTGAGGGAGCCTGGGGCAATAAGGCGGAGGCGGCGGTATCGAAGGTGGGTGTCTGTCCCTCAACCCTTCTTTGTAGGAATCTTTTAAAACCACCTGTCCATACTGTGAGAGCCAGTTTAATTAAAACCAAACTTACTGCGCTGATCCACTTATCCAAGCACTGCACGTGACACCTTCTATTTATGTTTATTCTATTAAAAAAATTTTTTTTAATGTTTATTTATTTTGGGGAGAGAGACACACAGAGCGTCAGCAGAGGAGGGGCAGAGAGCGAGGGAGACACAGATTCCGAAGCGGGCTCCAGGCTCCCAGCTGTCAGCACAGAGCCCGACAGGGGCCTTGAACCCACGAACCCTGAGATCATGACCTGAGCTGCAGTCTGACGCTTAACCGACGGAGCCACCCAGGCGCCTCTATTTATGTTTATTCTAAAAAACAAAACAAAACCCACAGCGCATGACATTTTACTAATATGTATTATGCAGACTGGTCCTCAGCTGAGTGAAGGCACCAGGGTCAATCTGTATCATACATATGAGTAAAGTCTATCTCTCTGATTTTTTTTTTAAAGAATAAAGATAAGCATAAATAGAAGGAACCTATTTTCCCCTCCCGCCCCAGTGGACCAGCTGGCATCCTCCCCAGGGTACTAGCGCGTCACTTCGGAGACTCTGCTCTAGAACAATTTCTTTTGTTGTCTGTAAAGAGGTAGGAAAGGGGTAAATGTGTAAATAGGCTTTGGAGACAGATTACCTGGTTGGAGCCCTGTCTCTGCTGCGTACTTGTTGAGTGATCTCAGCCAAGTCACTTAACCTCTCTGTGCAATTTCCTCAACTTTAAAATAAGAGTATTAACAGTACGTCCCAGGGTTCTTGTGAGGATTGAATGAGTTAATATGAAAGTGCTTAGGACAATGCCGAATCTAAAGTCAGCACTTAATCAGTGATAATGATGTTGAGTGGGTGGGTGGGGTCTCAGAGCAGGTAGGGGCTCACTAGTGTCATCTGTCCTTACTGTTCTTTAAAAAAAAAATGTTTTGGGGCGCCTGGGTGGCGCATTCGGTTAAGCGTCCGACTTCAGCCAGGTCACGACGATCTCGCGGTCCGTGAGTTCGAGCCCCGCGTCGGGCTCTGGGCTGATGGCTCAGAGCCTGGACCCTGTTTCCGATTCTGTGTCTCCCTCTCTCTCTGCCCGTCCCCCGTTCATGCTCTGTCTCTCTCTGTCCCAAAAATAAATAAACGTTGAAAAAAAAATTTTTTTTTAAAAAGAGTATTTAAAAAAAATTTTTTTTTTAAATGTCTACTTATTTTTGAGAGACAGAGAGAGACAGAGTGCGAGCGGAGGAAGGGCAGAGAGAGAGGGGGAGATGCAGGATCCCAAACAGGCTCCAGGCTCCGAGCTGTCAGCTCAGAGCCCAACGCTGGACTCAGACTCACAAGCCACGAGATCGTGACCTGAGCCGAAGTCCGATGCTTAATCCACTGAGCCCCCCAGGGGCCCCTGTGCTTGCCTTTCAATTACAGGCTTTGAGTTGAAAAGATCAGATTCCACAGTGATTCTGCACGCATGAGCCTTTCACCTCAGAAAACGGACAAAAGCTTTCTAAGCCTCAGTTTCTCCTCTGTCAATGAGAGCGGACACAAGTATAAAATGACAACATGCGTGTGACTTCTCCAGCA